>NW_027513794.1:930965-1241287 GCF_048772815.1 Callospermophilus lateralis | reverse complement strand
TATGTAAAGGCATCTTGTTATAAGGAAAGGTTTCAGGACAATGTTCAGAATCAGTTTGCTATGGACAATGTTGCAAGTTATGTGCGATAGAAGCCTGGTTGGTGAATTCTCCTGTAGACCCTGACCCTCCACACGTGACAGAACTCGCTCCAGCACTGTGTCCCAGTTGAACTCCTTGTATTTCATGAAGGAAATACCAAAAGCCCAGTGCAGCAGCAAGAAACACCACGAAAATTGTAGGATGACCAATTGGCTTCACAGTCAAGACGGGGAGACACTTAGCCCTCCGTGGCCACAGTTTACCTTCAAAGGTAGGATTGAGCACTGCTGCCTCTTGTTCTTTGGAAAATAAGAAACCATGTCCTCCAGGTCAGATAAATGAAGACCCATCTTTGATGGTATCACTACAAAGGAAACTAAAGCTCCTGAAAAGAAAATATATTTCAAGTGCCCAACCTCAGAGGCAGTTTCTCAAGAAGTCTTTAGGCCAGCAGAGTTCCATGATTGTGGACTGTTTATCCTGTCCCTTAATTTTGAAAACTCCTCTAAAATGTCCAAGCTTGTGAACTCCTGAGCATTTTCCATTCCAGATATGTATTCACAGATTTTCTAACTCTTGTCCTCTAATTGTGTCTTACTTGGGGTGAAGGTAATGTCAAGGCATTGCTCTGAATGAGAGTGGAAAGATTTTTTGTAGTGCATATTTGCGTAAACAATGGATTCATTTTCCTTTATTTTCATTTGAATTACTGAATCCATGACACTAAAGCATACCCTACTAGACTCTGACTACTAATGCTAATATGATGGAGAAAAATAACCCAAACAGAATAGAAATACAAGCAATTCAGAGGAGGCATAGTGTATAGTTGGACTTGCCTTTTGCATGATAAAGGGTAGTTGTTAAAAATCTGGTTAATTTTTAATTGAAATAGTTCTCCATGTGTTTTGAAAGGTATCAGATATGTGAATTCCTTTCTCCCTTTCTCTGTTGCCTATTCAGCACATGTATTTTTATATGCACAAATAGAATCCTACCTGGTACCACACGTACATTATTGTGAGGTGGCTGACTAGGCAGATACAAATTTTGAGAAGAGATCACTCCTCCTAAACGCTGTAGGAACTGAAAATTCAACATTTGCGTGAGCTTCCTAGTTGAACAACATTACACATAAATCCATGTTCAGTAAAATAAAGATTTTTGGATCTGTGTATGATATGTATTTCATGATGAATTTTGATTGGCATATATATTGCTACTTTTTAATATCTCTGTATGTGTTTTGTGAAAAATCTACACTCTATAGATTATTCAAAATATGAAATATATGTGTCTTACTATACACTCCTTAATTTCATTCATGTTCATGTATGAGACCAAGGCTCATGCAACAGCAAAAGACATTTATTGAGGATCCAATCCAGCATGCTGGTGCTCTGTGCTCACTCAAGAAGGGAGAGCAGCCCAGATCCCCGAGCAGGGGTTGAGCAGTGCTTAAGTACACAATTTGTGGAGTGTGAGACTTTACATATATCACAGTCTCCTTTAGCAAATCATCATACACTGTGGGAAAATGAAACAACAAATCCTAAACATGATTAGTTCATTCATTGGCTTGAACACGTCAGGCGGGAGTGATAGGTCAATTCTAAAGCGGGGTACACATTGAAATTGATTGATTTAGGCCCTGTGATGCATATGTGGTAGGCCACACAGGGTCCTAGGTTATTAAACAACCAGGCGGTCAGGGGGAATATTTACTGGGCAGTCCAGAAATTGTCCTACAATTTACAGGAATTTCAGGTTTTGCGTGTAGCATGGAAACTTAAAAATACCTGGTCCTTTACATTTTAAACCAGGCCTTGAAGATTAGAAACTTTACAACACCCGGTCTTTTACACTTTAACTTTAACACTTTAATTTCAATTTCTTTTACCCTTACAGATCACTCCTGGTTCAGAAGAAGGGTGTCCAAGCCACCCTGACTTTAGGCAAATGAGGGGCAAGGGAGCTTATTTTGGACACTGTCTTGGGCTGTGCCCCTCATGGAAACCTCCAGCCATATGTTATGATGAGTGTCTTTATTTAAGAAGATGAGGGCCATGTAGGAGTGTTTTGGTTTTAATTGTGGTCATTTGTGTGGCGGTTGGAAGAGATGACTTGGTCCACCAGGGCTTGAACTCTGCTCTGATACTCCTTAGAGGCTGAGTTCTGGAACTCACCTGAGAGAAGTATTGCCATGAATTGTGTTGGGATTATAGGAGGCCACACATGAGATTAGCCCTTGGAAACTGAGATCTAGGCCCAGGGTGGCTTTCCACTGAGCACTGGGAATCTCAGCCAGGATAACACATGATTTTTTTACTGAAAGACTTGGAAGTCATAGTTGACACTCAAAACACACATGTACCTCACATTGTAGACCTCAATGAGCCTGGCTTCATGTGACCTTCTGGCCACTCTTTGGGAAGCCTTGTCTGTGAGAGTTCTCCAGAGCTTTCATTGAAATGAGCTTACTCACCATTTAATGGTTCCTGAATGAATTGAAACCCACAGTGCCTCCAACATCATCCTTGAAAAATGGCTACATAAATACCATGAAATTTTTAATATTCCCATGACCAGGTGGCACTGGAGAAACTTTGGATGTCCTGTTGCTGATTATGAGTGTACCAGACAGTTCCTTGATTGACTGGTTGTCATGAAAATGGTATAGAACCGAGATGTCATAAGTTGGAGCCTGCTGAGTATTGGGGCTAGAGCAGTGGACTATATGGTTGTGAATAAATATCTGTTGTGGGACCACGTGGATCGGCCATTGGCTTCCAAAATACTTGTGACTGACATGGTGCAGGCAGCAGACCCTTATATGTAAAGGCATCTTGTTATATTGAGATGATTCAGGGCAATGTTCAGAATTCGGTTGCTATAGTCAAGGGGGAAAGCTATGTGGGATAGATCCATGTTTTGAAAATTCTCCTGAAGACCCTGACCATTCACACGTGACAGAGCTCCCTCCAGAATTGTGTGCCAGTTGAACTCCTTGTATTTCATTAAGCCAATTCCAAACTCCCAGTGCAGCAGTAAGAAACACAACGAAAATGGAGGATGACCAAACGGCTTCACAGACCACACGGGGAGAAACTTAACTCCCAGTGGCCACAGTTTACCAAGAAAAAGACAATTCAGAACTGCTGTCTCATGTTCATTAGAAAATAAGGAACCATTTCCTTCAGGTCACATAGATGCAGACCCACATTTGATGGTGTCACAACAAAGGAACCTAAATCTCCTGACAACTTCATATATTTCATGTGCCCAATCTGAGAGGCATTTTCTCAAAGAGTCTTTAGGCCAGAAGAGCTCCAAGTTTGTGGAGTGTTTAACCTCTCCCTTACTTTTGGAAACTGCTCTACCACCTCCAATGTTGTGAACTCCTGAACATTTTCAGTTCCACATATGTAATCACAGGTTTTCGAACTCCTCTCCACTAATTGTGTCTTACTTGGAGCGAAGTAAATGTCAAGGAATTGTTCTGGATGAGAGTGGCAAGATTTTTGTGTAGCACATATTTGCATACACATTAGATTCATTTTTCTATTTTCATTTGAAATAATGATCCCTGACACTAACACATACCCTAATAGACTCTGACTACTAATGCTAATATGATGGATAAAAAGAAACGTAACAGAATAGAAATACAGGCCTTTCATAGGAGGCATGGTATATACTTGGATTTGCCTTCGGCTTTATCAAGGGTATGTATTATAAATCTTGTCAAATTTTAATTGTAATATTTCTCCATGAGTTTTACATATATATATATATATATATATATATATATATATATATATATATATATATATATACACTCTCTAGATTTTTCAAAATATGAAAAAAAATGTGTCTTCTTAAACACTCTCTAAATTCATTCATATTCATGTATGTGGATATATAATCAACTTTTCACAAGATTATTCTCAGAAACATTCAACCACCTGAAATACATATTTGTTTCCTCGTCCTGAGAACTAACTTCAGTGAATGGTGCTTACAAATCCTAATATTTCTACAGTAACTGACACAGTTTATCATCAAAGCAAGTAGATTCCAATGGACATGATGTGTATATTGATGTTCATTTTAATTCAACACTGGCACATTACAATTTCTTCTGTTTATGCACATCATAGGATATATATTTCCTCCACAGGTTAGCAAATATATAGGCATTTGTTTCACTTTCAATCACTTCCTGCTTCAGAACACATGCATTCCTCCGTGTTTCTTGACTGGTCTTTTCATGAGACTTCTTTCCAAGCACATTATTTTCGATTTCCTTTATCAGTTTTGAAGCAAAACTGAAACAGACTTCATGATAAACCATCACTGTAATATCATCATAAGATGTATAACTGGTTGGAATGAATGATTATATATCAATAAAAGATTTTTTATACATTTTCTGATATCAATTCAATACATTATTTAAAGTGTAACCAGTTATATTATTTATTCACATTATGGTCTATTCATGCATTATCTCTATATTCATAGACACAGGGTACACCTCGTTGTACCCCCAATACTAATTTATACATTTTTAAAATATTGCTCCCAGAAATGGTGGAAGAAATACTCATGTCACCTGATCTACATATGCATGTTATCACAGTAATATTCTGGACACAAAATGCAAAAGTCACACGTATGATTGTACCAAAGCCTAAAGGGAAACTCAACATGGATTACTAAAAAAATCCATGACCAGGTTGCCTAATGCTCTCAAATGTCAATCCTATTGGTGACTACATATTTGTTTCTTCATAAGATTATATATTCAACCTCAAAACTGTTGAAAATGTTTAATTTTTTTCACTCACTTGATACTCTTTGACTGATTTCCTAATGTCTCTATTGATATCTACTTTCCTAGATATTTTCTCCAGTTCAACATTGTGACTGAACCTTCACATGTGCTGACATTGACATTCACTCTCTAACGGAAACACTATTGCTAATGAACTTTGGTCCAAATCCTATACTAGCTCTTCTTCCAAAACATACTGACTATCTTCCTGATCCTATCGACTATCACTTTTTGAGTGGATGTTCTCTACTGCATTCAATCATCCAAGGTGCATGGTCCTATGCCATTGTATATCGATTTTTCTGAAACATGTATGCAGAACGTAATTCAAAGCTACGTATCGCAATCAGTTGCCCAATGCACTTCTGAGCTTCAAATCTTACCTAGATTTCTGTTTTCATACGTATATTTCATCTCTATATTCCTATAAATATTGCAGGTTCCCAAGATCATTATTCATTCTGCAGAATGATTCCTAATCCAAATCAAACCTGCTATTTACGATAACCATACACGGTTGCCTCAATCTAACATTACAAAAGAGCAGGGACAGAGTTCGTCTTACAATACAGGAATGTAGGGTATCTTCAAACTGCTGAGAACCTGAAAGTTCGATGCAGAAATAATCCCTGGATAAGATGTCAGCGCTATGAAGGACCTGTGAGAGCAAAAGCCATCTTCAAAGGCAAACAATCTAGACAGGAAAAAGGAATGTGTATGCATCAGACTCTCTCTTTGTAAGGTAGAGAAGATGGACCTAACCAGGCCTGCGTGGAGAGCTGTTCTCAGGTGCCTATTTTGATATACCATTGAAACTAGTCAAATTGTCAAAGGAAGTAAGGGCAGCCTCCATCCAATGTGACCCTTGGAAGCAATGGTTAGGGCAAAGTTGTTGCCAAGGCAGTGACCTCATTCAGTTCCTGAAGGAAGTGACCTACCTAACTTCCTTGGTGATGGAACACTCTGAAATTTTGATGCAAGAAGCCAGGCACCGAGAGCCAGTCCCAGTCCCAGTCCCAGTGCGCTCACTTGTTTGGATTTACCAAGTACAGAGTCAGACCTTCTTGGTACCTACTGATGTGAGGATGGGCAAATGCCAGGAGAGCTCTGAAGAGAAGCCTTTCCTGAGATAGCAGGTAGTGGCTAGCCGTTGGCTCCTCACAGCATCACAGGTTTTGCCAAGGAGACAAGATCTGAGACAGGAGAGGTCATTTTGTGGAGAACATAGTATGGCCCACCAGTCAGAGAACACTCCGGATAGTCACAGACCTACTTTTGTGAAGGAGTTGCCTTTGTTTGTGGATGTGAGTTTGCGGTTTTGTCTCATGTTCTGAGAATAGGTAGGAAATGTGGTTGGTTTTGTTTGGAGTCGACTGTTTCTAGTAAGTCTTTTGACAAGGCGACTTTCTATGTCTGTGTATCCACTGTGTCCGTGGTTGTCGACATTAGAAAAGAGAATGCATCAATGGAGGTGCCTTGTCTAGTAGAAAGCTTCCCAGCATTTATCCTGCACAATTGATGAATGGACCGTGGTATGCCTTATGGATAGGAAACACCTACTAACATCCTAAGTTCCTGTTTTCTTCCTGAATTCTGGCCACTCTCCAGAATAAGCTCATGATGTATTGTCCAAGATATGTACCACCTCCAAGCTCTGTGACATGTCCATGTTCTTGATAGCTGAAGGGAATGGGAACATCTCAGAAAACTCAGATATCAGTGTGAGCAGTAAAGTCTCAGTGGAGAAACCCTGCTTTGGTCCATTTGCTTACCTTTGGTTCTGTTGCCTTGAATGTCAGGAAGGTCTTTGCATCATGCCACCCCTTTGTGAAGCCTGAAGAAACAGATTTCAAATGGAAATGAATGTTCATCACCTGTGGCTCTTTGCTTAATTGCTTTGGAAAAGGATGTGTCTTAATCAGACACTAGGCTCTGTTTGAGGCTGTGGATAAGATTCTCAGCTCCTGATAGATGTAAAGAAGATCCCATGTGTGCATCCAAAACCAAAATGGCAAAAAGATCAGTCATTGTAGATGAAGTCTCCTGCCTTTCTCCGATAGGTTCCTGACCTCCATCAAGTAAGAATAGGGATTTTTTTTTGGGTCAAATGAGTTCTTCAAAGTCCTGCAGAAGTACTTGGGTTCTCTCATGATGCCAAATCACATAATGAATCTATACCTGACTGTCAGTAGGCCTCAAATTGGAGAAGCAGAGCAGCGTTAACGGCAGGCTTTTTTGATCACTCCTGGTTCACAGGAAGGGTGTCCAGGCCACCATGAATTTAGACAAATGAGGGGCAAGGGTGCATATTTTGGACACTGTCTTGGCTGTGCCCCTCATGGAAACCTCCAGCCAGAGTTTATAATGACTGTCTATATGGATTAAGATGAGGGACATGTGGGAATGTTTTGGTTTTAATTGTGGTCATTTGTGTGGCGGTTGGAAGAGATAACAGGGTCCACATGGGCTTGAACTCTGGTGTGATTCCTCTTAGAGACTGAGTTCTGGAACTGACCTCAGAGAAGTGTTGCCATGAATTGTGTTGGGATTTTAGGAGGCCGCGCATAAGAGTTGCCCTTGAAACCTGAGATCTAGGCCCAGGGTGGCTTTCCACAGAGAACTGAAATTCTCAGCAAGGATATGGCATGATTTTATTCTGAAAAACTTGGCAGCCATAGTTAAGAGTCAAAAGACACATGGACCTCCCGTTGTAGACCTCAATGGGCCTGGCTTCATGTGACCTTTTGGCCACTGTTTGGGAAGCCTTGCCTGTGAGAGTTTTTCAGGGCTTTCATTGAAATGAGAGTCCTCCCCATGTAATGGTTCCTGGAAGAATGGAAACCCCAAAGTGCCTCCAACTTCATTCTTGAAAAATGGATAGATAAATACAATGATGTTTTTGAAATTCCCAATGACCAAGTGGCACTGGAGAACCATTGGTTGTTCTCTTGCTGATCATTAGTGTTACAGACAGTGCCTTGATTGGCTGGGTTTCATGAAAATGGTGTGGAACAGAGATGCCAGTAAGTTGGAGCCTGCTGAGTAGTGGGCCTAGAGCAGTGGTGGGCAGGTGTGTGATAATACAACTGTGGTGTGGCCATGTGGATCAGCCATTGGCTTCCAAATAGCTTGTGACTGACTTGGTACAGCCAGCAGACTATTATATGAAAAGGCATCTTGTTATATGGAGAGGTTTCTGAGCAATGTTCAGAATCAGGTTGCGATGGTCAAGGGGGCAAGCTATGTGGGATAGAATCCTGGTTGGTGAATTCTTCTGCAGACCCTGACCCAACACACGTCACAGAACTCCCTCTAGCACTATATCCTAGTTGAACTCCTTGTATTTCGTGAAGCAAATACCAAACTCCCAGTGCAGCAGCAAGAAACACCACAAAAAGTTCAGGATGACCAAATGGCTTCACAGTCCACTCAGGGAGACACTAAGCTTCCAGTGGCCACAGTTTACCAACAAAGAGAGAAATCAACACCGGTACCTAATGTTCAATGGAAAATAAGAAACGATGTCCTCCAGGTCACATAGATGCAGATCCAGCTTTGATGGTCTCACCAGAAATGAAGCTAAAGCTCCGGACAACAAGATATATTTCATGTGTCCAAACTCAGAGGCAGTTTCTCAAGAAGGCTTTTGGCCAGCAGAGTTCCATGTTTGTGGAGTGTTTACGCAGTCACTTACTTTTGGAAACTCCTCTACCACCTCCAAGGTTGTGAACTCCTGAGCATTTTCCATTCCAGATATGTATTCACAGATTTTCTAACTCTTCTCTTCGAATTGCATCTTACATAGGGTGAAGATAATGTCAAAGGATTTTTCTGGATGAGAGTGGGAAGACTTTTGTGTAGGACATATTTGCATACATATTGGATTCATTTTCCAATTTTCCATTTGAAATACTGAATCCCTGACACTAAACCATACCCTACTAGTGTCTGACTACTAATCCTAATATGAGGCAGAAAAATAACCCAAACATAATAGAAATACAAACAGTTCAGAGGAGGCATGGTGTATAGTTGGACTTGCCTTTTGCATTATAAAGGTTAGGAGTTATTAATCTAGACAATTTTTGTTGCAATAGTTGTCCATGTGATTTTAAAGATAACAAATATGTGAATTCTTGTCTCTCTTTCTCTGTAGCCTACTCAGCACATAAATTTTTATATGCACATAGAGAATCCTACCTGGTACTACATGTACATTCTTGTGAGGTGGCTGACTTGGCAGATACAAATTGAGAGAAGAGATCACTCCTCATAAACGCCGTTGGAACTGAAAATTCAACCTATGGGTGAGCTTCCTAGAGAACAAAATTATACACAAATCTTTGTTCAGTAAAATGAATATTTTTGGATCTGTGAATGATATATATTTCATGGTGAATTTTGATTGGCATATATTGCTATTTTTAATGTCTCTCTCTCTCTCTCTGTGTGTATATATATATATATATATATATATATATATATATATATATATATACACACTCTCTCCATATTTTTCAAAATATGAAATATATGTGTCTTATATACACTTCCTAATTTCATTCATGTTCATGAACGTGGATTTATAATCAACGTTTCACAAGATTATTCTCAGAAAATTTCATCCACCTGAAATACATATTTGATTCCTAGTGCTGAAAACTAACTTCAGTGAATGGTGCATACAAATCCTAACATTTCTACAGTAACTGACACAGTTTATCATCAATGCAAGTAGATTCCTATGGGACATGATGTGTATATCGACGTTCATTTTTATTCAACACTGGGACATTACAATTTCTTCAGTTTATGCACATCATAGGATATATATTTCCTCCACAATTTAGCAAATTTATAGGCATTTGTTTCAATTTCAATCACTTCCTGCTTCAGAACACATGTTTTCCTCCATGTTTCTTGACTGATCTTTTCATGAGATTTCTTTCCAAACACATTATTTTCGATTTCCTTTATCACTTTTAAAGCAAAACGGACACACACTTTATGATAAACCATAACTATAATATCACTATTAGATGTATAACTGGTTGGAATGAATGATTTTATATCAATAAAAGATTTCTTATATATTTTCTGATATCAATTCAATACATTTTGTAAAGTGGAACCAGTTATATTATTTATTCACAGTATGGTCTATTCATGCATTATCTCTATATTAATAGACACAGGTTACACCTCTTTGTATCCCCAATACTAATTTATACATCTTCAAAATATTGCTCCCAGAAATGGTGGAAGAAATACTCATATCACCTGATCTACATATGCATGGTATCACAGTAATATTCTGGACACAAAATGCAAAATTCACACGTATGACTGTACCAAAGCCTAAATGGAAACTGAACATGGATTACTAAAAACATCCATGACCAGGTTGCCTAATGCTCTCAAATGTCAATCCTATTGGTGACTACATATTTGTTTCTTCCTAAGATTATATATTCAACCTCAATACCATTGAAAATGTCTAATTTTTTCACTCACTTTGTACTTTTCCTGATTTCCTAATGTCTCTATTGATATCTACTTTCCTACATATTTTCTCCAGTTCAACATTGTGACTGACCCTTCACATGTGCTGACATTGACATTCACTCTCTAACCGAAACCCTATTGCTTATGAACTTTGGTCCAAATCCTATACTCACTCTTCTTCCGAAACATACTGACTATCTTCCTGATCCTATCAACTATCCCTTTTTGAGTGGATGTTCTCTACTACATTCAATCATCCAAGGTACAAGGTCCTATGCTATTGTATATCGATTTTTCTGAAACATGTATGCAGAACGTAATTCAAAGCTACATATCACAATCAGTTGCCCAATGCACTTCTGAGCTTCAAATCTTACCTAGATTTCTGTTTTCATACTTATATTTTATCTCTATATTCCTATAAATATTGCAGGTTCCCAAGACCATTATTCATCCCGCAGAATGATTCCTAACCCAAATCGAACCTGTAATTAACCCTAACCATACACTGTTCCCTCAATCTAAAATTACAAAAGAGCAGGGACAGAGTTCATCTTACAATACAGTAATGTAGGGTATCTTCCAACTGCTGAGAACCTCAAAGTTCGATGCAGAAATGATCCCTGGAGAAGATGTAGGCAGCTATGAAGGATCTGAGAGAGCAAAAGCCATCTTCCATGGCAAACAACCTGAACAGGATGAGGGATGTGCATTCATCAGCCTTTCTCTTCTTAATGTAGAGAAGATGGACCTAACCAGGCCTGCGTGGAGAGCTGTTCCCAGGTGCCTATTTTGATATACCATTTTAACTAGTCAAATTGTCACACAAAGTAGGAGCAGCCTCCATCTAAAGGGACCCTTGGAAGAAACTGTTAGAACAAAGTTGTTGCCAAGAGAGGGACCTCATTCAGTTCCTGAAGGAAGTGACCTAGCTAACTTCCATGGTGATGGAACTCTCTGAAATTGTGATGCAAGAAGCCAGGCACACCGAGAGCCAGTCCCAGTCCCAGTCCCAGTGGGCTCACTTGTTTGGATTTACCAAGTACAAGTAAGACTTTCTTGGTACCTACTGATGTGAGGATGGCCAAATGCCAGTTGAGCTCTGAAGAGGGGCCTTTTCTGAGATAGCAGGTAGTGGCTAACTGCAGGCTCCTCACAGCATCACAGAGTTGGCCAAGGAGACATGATCTGAAAGTGGAAAGGCCATTTCGAGAGGAAAATAGTATGGCCCACCAGTCAGAGGACACTCTGGATAGTCACACACCCACTTTTGGGAAGGAGGTGCCTTTATGTGTGTGGGTGTGAGTTTATGGTTTTGTCTCATGTTCTTAGAATAGGTAGAAAAGGTGGTTGGTTTGGTTTGGAGTCGACTGTTTCTAGTTACTCTTTTGACAAGGCAAGTGTTTCTATGTCTGTGTATCCACTGTGTCCGTGGTTTTAGACATTAGAAAAGAGAATGCATCAATGGAGGTGTCTTGTCTAGTAGAAAGCTTCCCAGCATTCATCGTTCACAATTGATAAATGGACTGTGGTTTGCCTTATGGATAGGAAACAACTACTAACTTCCTAAGTTCCTGTTTTCTTCCTGAATTCTGGCCACTCTCCAGAATAAGCTCATGATTTATTGTCCAAGATATGTACCACCTCCAAGCTCTGTGACATGTCCATGTTCTTGATAGCTGAAGGGAATGGGAACATCTCTGAAAACTCAGATATTAGTGTGAGCAGTAGAGTCTCAGTGGAGAAACCCTGCTTTGGTCCATTTGCTTACCTATGGTTCTGTTGCCTTGAATGTCAGGAAGGTCTTTGCCTCAGGCCACCCCTTTTAGAAGCCTGAAGAAAGAGTTTTCAAATTTAAATGAATGGGTATCACGTGTGGCTCTTTGCTTAATTGCTTTGGAAAGGGATGTGTCTTAATCAGACACTAGGCCCTGATTGAGGGGGTGGCTAAGATTCTCAGCTCCTGATAAATCTAAAGAAGATCCCATGTGTGCATCCAAAACCAAAATGGCAAAATGATCAGTCATTGTGGATGAAGTCTCTTGTCTTCCTGTGTTAGGTCCTGAACTCCATCAAGTGAGAATAGGATTCCTTTGGGTCAAATGAGTTCTTCAAAGTCCTGCAGAAGTACTTGGGTTCTCTCATGATGCCAAATCACATAAGCAATCTATACCTGACATTCAGTAGGCCTCAAATTGGAGAAGCAGAGCAGTATTAACAGCAGGCCTATATTATCACTCCTTGTTCACAGGATGGGTTTTCAGGCCACCCTAAATTTAGACAAATGAGGGGCAAGGGTGCATATTTTGGACACTGTCTTGGCTGTGCCCCTCATGGAAACCTCCAGCCAGAGTTTATGATGAGTGTCTATATGGATGGAGATGAG
This sequence comes from Callospermophilus lateralis, assembly GCF_048772815.1. Lineage (NCBI taxonomy): Eukaryota > Metazoa > Chordata > Mammalia > Rodentia > Sciuridae > Callospermophilus > Callospermophilus lateralis. The sequence goes on along the minus strand of NW_027513794.1, from coordinate 1,228,519 downwards.
GGCCATGTGGAAATGTTTTGGTTTTAATTGTGGTCATTTGTGTGGCGGTTGGAAGAGATGACTGGGTCTACATGGGCTTGAACTCTGGTGTGATTTCCCTTAGAGACTGAGTTTGGGAACTGACGACAGAGAAGTATTGCCATGAATTGTGTTGGGATTGTAGGAGGCCACACATGAGAGTTGCCCTTGAAACCTGAGATCTAGGCCCAGGATGGCTTTCCACAGAGAACTGAAAATCTCAGCAAAGATATCACATGATTTTATTCTGAAAAACTTGGCAGCCATAGTTAGAGTCAAAAGACACATGGACCTCACGTTGTAGACCTCAATGGGCCTGGCTTCATGTGACCTTTTGGCCACTGTTTGGGAAGCCTTGCCTATGAGAGTTCCTCAGAGCTTTCATTGAAATTAGCTTCCTCCCCATGTAATGGTTCCTAGATGAATGGAAACCCCAAAGTGCCTCCAACTTCATTCTTGAAAAATGCATAGATAAACACCATGAAATTTTTGAAATTCCCAATGACCAGGTGGCACTGGAGAACCATTGGATGTCCTGTTGCTGATCATAAGTATAACAGACAGTGCCTTGATTGACTGGGTTTCATGAAAATTGTGTAGTACAGAGATGCCAGTAAGTTGGAGGCTGCTGAGTAGTGGGCCTAGAGCAGTGGTGGGCAGATGTGTGGTAATACATCTGTGTTGTGGCCATGTGGATCTGCCATTGGCTTCCAAATGGCTTGTGACTGACTTGGTGCAGCCAGGAGACCATTATATGAAAAGACATCTTGTTATATGCAGGGGTTTCAGGGCAATGTTCATAATCAGGTTTCTATGGTCAAGGCGATAAGCAATGTGGGATAGAAGCCTAGTTGGTGCATTTTCCTGCAGAGCCTGACCCACCACACGTTACAAGACTCCCTCAAGCACTGTGTGCCAGTTGAACTCCTTGTATGTCATGAAGCAAATACCAAACTCCCAGTGTAGCAGCAAGAAACACCACGAAAAGTGGAGGATGACCAAATGGCTTCAAAGTCCACACGGGGAGTCACATTGCCCGAAGTGGCCACAGTTTACCTACAAAGAGAGACTTCAGCACTGGTGCCTCATGTTCATTGGAAAATAAGAAACCATGTCCTCTAGGTCACATAGATGCAGACCCAGCTTTGATGGTCTCACAACAAAGGTAGGTAAAGCTCCTAACAAAAACATATATTTCAAGTGCACAACCTCAGGGGCAGTTTCTCAAGAAGTCTTTAGTCCAGCAGAGCTCCATGTTTGTGAAGTGTTTACCCTGTTCCTTACTTTTGGAAACTCATCAACCACTTGCAAAGTTGTGAAATCATGAGCATATTCAATTCCAGATATGTACTCACAGATTTTTTACCTCTTTTCATATAATTGTGAATTACTTAAGGTGAGGGTAAGTCAAGGCATTGTTCAGGATGAGAGTGGAAAGATTTTTTGTATCACAATTTTGCATACACTTTGGATTAATTTTCCTAGTTGAACAACATTATACATAAATCCATGTTCAGTATAATAAATATTTTTGCATCCGTGGATGATATATATTTCACTATGAATTTCAATTGGCATACATATTGCTACTTTTTAATGTCTTTGTTTTTTTTGTATATATATATATATATATATATATATATATATATATATCTCCTATCCAGATTTTTCAAAATATATGTGTTTTATTATACACTCTCTAAATTCTATTATGTTCATATATGTGGATGTATAATCAACTTTTCACAAGATTATACTCAGAAATATTCATCCACCTGAAATACATATTTGTTTCCTAATACAGACAACTAACTTCAGTGAACGATGCATACATATCCTGATATTTCTACAGTAACAGACTCAGTTTTACATCAATGCAAGTAGATTCCTATGGGGCATGACATGTATATTGACGTTCATTTTTATTCAAGACTTGTACGTTGCTATTTCTTCAGTTTATGCACATCATATGATATATATTTCATCCACAAGTTAGCATATTTATAGGCATTTGTTTCACTTTCAATCACTTCCTGCTTCAGAACAAATGTATTCCTCCATGTTTCTTGACTGGTCGTTTCATGAGACTACTTTCTAAACACATGATTTTTGAATTACATAATCACTTTTGAAGCAAAAATCACACCCTTCATGATAAACCATAACCATAATATTACCATTAGATGTATAACTAGTTGGAATGAATGATAGTATTTCAATATAAGATTTCTTATATATTTTAAGATATCAATTCAATCCATTATTTTATGTAGAACTAGTTATATTATTAATTCACAGTGTGGTCTACTCATGCATTTTCTCTAGATTCATATACACAGGGTACATCTCTTTGTACCCCCAATACTAATTTATACATCTTCAAAATATTGCTTCAAAAAATGGTGGAAGAATTACTCATGTAACCTGATCTACATATATATTTTATCACAGTGATATTCTGGACACAAAACGCAAGGCTCACACTTATGTTTGTACCATAGCCTAAATGGAAATTGAACATGTATTACTATAAACATCCATGTCCAGGTTGTCTAATGCTCAATATCAATCCTATTGGTGACTACATATTTGTTTCTTCCTAAGATTATATATTCAAACTCAACCCTGTTGGAAATGTCTAATCCTATCACTCACATTATACTTTGCCTTATTTCCTAATGTGTCTATTGATATCTGTTTTCCTACATATTTTCCCCTGTTCATCATGTGACTGACTCTTCTCATGTGCTGACATTTACGTTCACTCTCTAACCAAAAACCTATTACTAATGAAATTTCTTCCAAAACCTATGCTCACTCTTCTTCCTAAACCTACTGACTATCCCAGTTTGAGTGGATGTTCTCTTCTACATTCAATCATCCAAGGTACAAGGTCTTTTGCCATTCGATATCGAATTATGTGAGACAACTGTTCAGAATGTAATTCAAAGCTAAGTATCCCAATCAAGGGCAAAATGCCCTTCTGGGCTTCAAGTCTTACCTAGATTTCTGTTTTCATACTTATATTTCACCAATATATTCTTATAAATATTGCATGTTCCAATACCATTATTCATCTCACAGAATGATTCCTAACCCAAATGGAACATGTTATTAACCCTAAGAATGCACCGTTCCCTCAATCTAATTTTACAGAAGAACAGGGACAGAGTTTGACTTACAATACAGAAATGTAGGTGATCTTCCACCTGCTGAGAACCTCAAAGGTCCATGTAGAAATGATCCCTGGAGAAGATGTAGGCAGCTATGAAAGACCTGAGAAAGCAAAAGTCATCTTCCATGGCAAACATCCTGGTCAGGATGAAAGGATATGTCTGAATCAGCCTCTCTCTTCTTAATGTAGAGAAGATGGACCAAACCAGGCCTGTGTGGAGAGCTGTTCCAGGAGCCTATGGTTGATCTACCATTCTAACTTGTGAAAATTTCAAAGGAAGTAGGGGCAGCCTCCGTTTCATTGGTCAATTGAAAGCAACTGTGAGGACAAAGTGTTTGCCAAGGCAGTGACCTCATTCAGTTCCTTAAAGAAATGACCACACCTCACACTTTTGGTGATGGAACACTGTGAACTTTTGATCCAGGAAGCCAGGAACCCAGAGTCAGTCCCAGTCCCAGTCCCATTGGGCTCGCTTGTTTTGATTGAACAAGGACAGAGATATTATTTTTTGGTCCTACTGTTGTGAGGATGACCAAATGCCAGGAAAGCTCTGAAAACTGGCCTTTCCAGAGAAAGCAGGTAGTGGCTCATCGTGGACTCCTGACAACTTCACAGAGTTGGCTAAGGAGACCAGATCTGAGACAGGACAGGCCATGTTGGGGGAATATATTATGGCCCACGAGTCAGACCACCCTCTGGATACTCACAGACCTACTTGGGGGAAGGAGGTGCCTTTGTGGTTGTGGGTGTGAGTTTTTGGTTTTGTCTCATGTTCTGAGAATAGATAGGAAAGGCGGTTTGTTTGGTTTGGTATGGACTGTTTCTAGTAAGTCATGTGACAAGGCGAGTGTTTCTATGTCTGTGTGTCCCACTGTGTCCGTGGTTGTAGACATTAGAAAATAGAATGCATCAATGGATGTGTCCTGTCTAGTAGAAAGCTTCCCAGTATTCATCCTGCCCAATTTATGATTAGGCAGAAGATTGCCTTATGGATGGCCAACACCTGCTATCTTCCTAATTTCCTATTATCTTCCTGAATTCTGGCCACACTCCAGAATAGGCTCATGGTTTTGAGTAAAAGATATGTACCACCTCCAAGCTCTGTGATATGGCCATGTACTGGATAGCTGAAGGGACTGGTGAGCACCTCAGAAAACTCAGATATCAGTTAGACCAGAAAAGTCACAGTGGAGAAACCCTGCTTTGGGCCTTTTGCTTACCTATTTTTCTTTTGCCCTGAATGTCAGGAAGGTCTTTGCCTCCAGCCACCCCTTTGTGAAGCCCTAAGAAACAGTTTTCAAATGCAAATGAATGGGCATCACCTGTGGCTCTTTGCTTAATTGCTTTGGAAAGGGATGTGTTGGAATCAGCCTCCTGGCCCTGTGTGAGGCTGTGGCTTAGATTATCAGCACCTGATGAATCTAAAGAAAGATCCCATGTGTGCATCCAAAAATCAAAGGGCAAAAATTGCAGTCATTGTGGATGAAGTCTCTAGCTTTCCTCTGTAAGGTTTCTCACTTCAATCAAGTGAGAATAGGGATCCTTTGGGTCAAAAGAATTCTCCAAATCCCTGCAAAGCTTGCCCATGTGTGCTTGGATTTTCTCATGACTCCAAATCACATAAAGAATCTAAACCCCACAGTCAGAAAGCCTCAAATTGTAGAAGTGGAAAAGTATTAATGGCAGACCTATTTGATTACTCCTGGTTCACATGAAGGGTGTCCAGGCCACTGAGATTTTAGGCAAATGAGGGACAAGGGAGCTTATTTTGGACACTGTCTTTGACTGCGCCCCTAATGGAAAACTCCAGCCAAAGGTTATGAAGAAGATGAGGGCCGTGTGGGAGTGTTTTGGTTTTAATTGTGGTCATTTGTGTGGCAGTTGCAAGAGATGATTGGGTCCACCTGGGCTTGAACTCTGGTGTGATTCCCCTTAGAGACTGAGTTCTGGAACTGACCTCAGAGAAGTATTGCCATCAATTGTTTTGGGATTTTAGGAGACCACACATGAGAGTGACCATTGGAAACTGAGATCTAGGCCCAGATTGACTTTCCACAGATCACTGGGAATCTCAGTGAGGAAATCACATTATTTTATTCTGAAAGACTTGGCAGCCATAGTTGAGAGTCAAAAAACACATGGACCTCACATTGTAGAACTCAATAGGCCTGGCTTCATGCGACCTTTTGGCCACTCTTTGGGAAGCCTTGCCCTTGAGAGTTCCCCAGAGCTTTCATTGAAATGAGCTTCCTCACCATTTAACAGGTCCTGAATATACTGAAACCCACAGTGCCTCCAACATCATCCTTGAAAAATGGCTAAACAGATACCATGAAATTTTTGAAATTCCCAAGACCAGGTGGCACTGGAGAACCTTTGGATGTCCTGATGCTGATCTTGAGTACACCAGACAGTGCCTGGATTCACTAGGTTTCATGAAAATTGTGTTGAATAGAGATGCCAGTACGTTGGAGCCTGCTGAATAGTGGGCCTAGAACACTGCTTGGCAGGTTTGTGATAAAACATGTGGTGGGGCAATGTGGATCTGCATTTGGCTTCCAAATGGCTTGTTACTGACATGGTGCAGCCAGTAGATACTTCTGTGTAAAGGTATCTTGTTATATGGAGAGCTTTCAGGGCAATGTTCAGAATCAGGTTGCTATGGTCAAGGGGGCAAGCTATGTGGGATAGAAGCCTGGTTGGTGCATTCTCCTGCAGACCCTGACCCACCACTCGTCACAGAACTCCCTCCAGCACTGTGACACAGTTGAACTCCTTGTATTTCGTGAAGCAAATACCAAATCCCCAATGCAGCAGCAACAAACACCACGAAAATTGGAGGATGACCAAATGGCTTCACAGCCCACACTGGGAGACACTTAGCCCCCAGTGTCCACAGGTTACCTACAAAGTGAGAATTCAGCACTGCTGCCTCATTTTCATTAGAAAATAAGAAACCGTGTCCTCCAGATCACATAGATCCAGACCCAGGTTTGATGGTCTCACTACAAAGGAAGCTAAAGCTTGTGACAACAAGATATATTTCAAGTGCCCAAATTCAGAGGCAGTTTCTCAAGAAGTCTTTAGTCCAACAGAACTCCATGTTTGTGGAGTGTTCACCCTGTCCCTTACTTTTGCAAACTCCTCTACCACCTCCAAGGTTTCAAAATCCTGAGCATATTCCATTCAAGATGTGTTTTCACTGATTTTCTAACTCTTCTCCTCTAATGATGTTTTAGTTGGAGCGAAGGTACTGTCAAGGCATTGTTCTGGATAAGAGTGGAAACATTTTTGTGTAGCACATGTTTACATACACATTGTATTCATTTTCCAATTTTCCATTTAAAATACTGAATCCCTGACACTAACCCCTACCCTACTATATTCTGACTACTAATACTAATATGATGGAGAAAAATAACCCAAACAGAATGAAAATACAACCATTTCAGAGGAGGCATGGTGTATAGTTGGACTTACCTTTTGCATTATATAGGGTAGGATTTATAAATCTAGTCAATTTTTTGTTGAAATAGTTCTCCATGTTTTTTTTAAAGTTAACCACCTATGAATTCCTTTCTCCCTTTCTCTGTAGCCTATTCACCACCTGTATTTTTATATGCACAGATAGAATCCTACCTGGTACCACACGTACATTCTTGTGAGGTGGCTGACTTGGCAGATACAAATTGTAAGGGATCACTCCTCTTAAACGATGTTGGAACCGAAAATTTAAATTATGGGTGATCTTCCTACTTGAACAATATTATTCATAAATCCATGTTCAGTAAAATAAATATTTTTCTATCTGTCGATGATATATATTTCATTATAAATTTCAATTGGCATATATATTGCTGTTTCTAATGTGTGTGTGTGTGTGTGTATATATATATATATATATATATATATATATATATATATATATATATACATAAACTCTCCAGATTTTTCAACAAATGAAATATGTGTCTTATTTTACACTCATCAAATTCATTCATATTCATGTATGTGGATTTATAATCAACTTTTCACAAGATTATTCTTAGAAATATTCATTCACCTGAAATACATATTTGTTTCCTAGTACTGAAAACTAACTTCAGTGAATGGTGCATAAGAATCCTAATATTTCTACAGTAACTGACCCAGTTTAATATTAATGCAAGTAGATTCCAATCGGACATGATGTGTATTTTGACGTTCATTTTTATTCAACACTGGTAGATTAGTATTTCTTCAATTAATGCACATCATAGGATATAAATTTCATCCACAAGTTAGGAAATTTATAGGCATTTGTTTCACTATCAATCACTTTCTGCTTCAGAACACATGTATTTCTCCATGTTTCTTGACTGGTCTTTAAATGAGAAAAGGGATGAACAAGGCAAGGAAAGGCACCTAAGATAGCACCGAATACAGGGAAACAGTCCTATTTGGTTGCAACCAGATTTAAAGGGCATTGCTTCTGTTGTAATCAGTTACTTCCCTGAACCCCAAGTTTAGGTTGTTTCAGAATTTTGTACCCAACATGTAAGGGAGCGGCTCAGAAGTTCACAGTCTGCAGAAGTTCAGAGAAAGCAGTTTTTGTTTCTGTTTTTTTTTTTCTCTGTTCTGGGCAAGTTAACATTTTAAGGACACCTGGGAGGGGGCAAGCTTTTTTCTTCTCTTTCTTTTTTCTCCCTGCCAGCTGTTACCATGGAGTCCAGTTGGTAACTTCTTTATCTTAGAAATGTAGCCATCTCTGTGAAGCCTCAATTTGAGGCCAGAGGCCTTGTTCACATATTGCCAGCATTGTGACTGACTCTATCCAAACACATTATTTTGGATTTCCATAATCGCTTTTGACGCAAAACTAACATATCTTCATGATAAACCATAACCATAATATTAATATTAGATGTATAACTGGTTAGAATGAATGATTGTAAATCAATATAAGATTTCTTATATATTTTCAAATATCAATTCAATCCATAATTTAAAGTGGAAACAGTTATATTATTTATTCACTGTATGGTCTATTCATGCATTATCTCTATATTCATGGACAAAGTGTACACCTCTTTGTACACCCAATACCCATTTATATGCCTTCAAAATATTGCTCCCAGAAATGGTGGAAGAAATACTTGTGTCACCAGATCTACATATATATTTTATCACAGTAAAATTCTGGACACAAATGCAAAGGTCACACTTAGATTGTACCAAAGCCTAAATAGAAAGTGAGCATGGTTTACAAAAATCATCCATGTCAAGGTTGCCTTATGCTCTCAAATGTCAATCCTATTGGTGACTACCTATTTGTTTCTTCCTAAGATTATATATTCAAACTCACCCTGTTGAAAATGTCTAATTGTATCACTCACTTTACACTTTGCCTGATTTAGTAATGTCTTTATTGATATCTGCTTTCCTACATATTTTCCTCAGTTCATTATTGTGACTGTTCTCATGTGCTGACATTTATATTCACTCTCTAACAGAACCCCTATTGCTAAAGAACTTTTGTTCCAAATCCTATACTCAGTCTTCTTCCCAAACCTACCGACTATCTTCTTAATCCTACTGGCTATCCCTTTTTGACTGGATTTTCTCTTATACATTCAATCATTCAAGTAATGTTCGTGCGAGCATCAGAGGTAGAGACCACGAAGAGACTGTCTCATGCAACAGCAAAAGGTTTATTGGAGGTCAAGCATGCTGGGGCTCAGAGCTCACAGAAATAGAGCAGAGAGCCCTGAGAACAGCTTAAGCAGAGCTTATATTCTTTCCTTGGAAAGGGCAGGGACGGAAGTTTATTGATGGGTCACGGTGAGTGGGCGGTTTGCATGTAAACGGGTGAGGGAATACATTCTGCAATTTGGCAGTTGGGGACAGCACATTCTGGGAACAAAATTAGCAAACAGCTCTCAATATTTCAACAGTGTTTTTGTTAAGCATACAGAAAAATAGGAAGTTACAAGTACCTATTTTGTTAACCTTTCATTCCCCACTTCTTCTTCTGGCTACTTATAATTATAAAAGTGATCAAGGCTGGTGTCACATTCTATGTCTGCAAGTGGGTTATTACCATAAGTTTAACTTGTCCAATTTGAGCTTGGAGAAAAAAAATTACACGTTTGAGCAAACAGGGTTTTATACTTTGCAGTAATATGAGGATTATTATTGGACCGGCCATGGTTGATAAAAACATAGTTAACCAGAGGGAATGTATGGATCAGAATCAAACCACCCTTTTTGGGCGTCTCTCAGTGACGCTCTTCAAGGTGTCTTTTTAATTTACTCATAGATTTTTTTTACAACTCCAGTATGGTCGGCATAAAAACAATATTTTTCCCTCAATGCAGCACAAAGGCCCCCTTCTCTCATGAATGGGCGGTCCAACCCTCGACTGTTCTGTAAAACAACTTCAGACAGAGAGGATAAATATTCCTGCAAAGCTGTGATGGAGGTTTCTACTATCTTTAAGTTTTGTTCTATTGCTGCTTCTAATTGGGTCATTTGTTGTGTCCCATGGACTAGGGCAGGGGTTTCTGTGCCCACCCCTGCAGCAACTCCTATTCCTAATAGGATGGCTAAAGTTAGGGATATATGTTCCCAGCGGAACCGTGTTGTATGCCCGCCTGTTTGAATTTCAAATGAACCTGCATCATTATAGAGCACTCTGGGAAACATCTGCACCATTACACAATTAATCACATCTGTTGACCATTTCATGAAAACATAAACAATGTTTAAGTATATAGAATTATACTGTTGTAGGGACAGACAAGGCAAGGCACCTAAGATAGCACCGAAAACAGGGAAACAGTGCTATTTGGTTGCAACCGGATTCAGAGTGCATTGCTTCTGTTGTAATCAATTAACGCCCTGAACCCCAAGGTTAGGTAGTTTCAGAATTTTGTACCCAACATGAAAGAAAAGGGGCTCAGAAGTTCACAGTCGGCAGAACTTCACAAAAAGATTTTTTTTCTGTTATTTCCTCTGTTCTGGGCAAGTTAACTTTTCAAGGACACCTGGGAGGGGGAGAGCTTTTTCTTCCTTTTCTTTTATCCTCCTTCAGCTGTTACCATGAAGCCCAGTTGGTATTTTTTATTTTAGAAATGTAGCCATCTCTGTGAAGCCCCAGCTCAAGGCCAGAGGCCTTGTTCACATATTGTGTGAAAAACTATTAAGGGGTTGTCTAGCTTAGAAGTGCTGATTTTTCCAAGCAGTGGTCAAGTATAACAGGGCAACAGAAAAAGAGCAAGTTTATCTACACTGAACTCTTTTATAGGGACTCTTTTGCTGAAAGTTCTAAAGTCATCCATGGTGAAGACTTCTGGAGAAGTTCAGTTAAGATTTTTCTGTGGGCCTGGTATAGAGGGGAAAGACGGGGAAGGCGAAGAATGAGAGCAGCTCCGGGGATCTGAGAATGAGAAAAGAGAGATGAAAAAGCATAATGGAAAAGGGGTTTGGGATTTTCCTAGGAACAAAATCTTGAGCAGTAGAACAGGTAGAACAGAGGGGAAGTCGGGAGTGAGTATCCCAGAAAGCCTGGGAGGGATTTTAAATTCTTAGTAACCTGTTTTCAGTGATGACAAAGCAACTTTAAAGGCCATTTTTATTACATCTTGAATAGGGGTCTGAGGGCTCTTCTGAGGGTTTCCTGGTAAGAGGACCTGGGGAGACCGGGTGTAGGCACTGACAGGAGAAGAGAGGAATGAGTGTTTAGAGGGGTACCTCAGTACCTGCTACCTCAGCAAGGGAGCAATGATCTGAGAACTGGCGGAGGTTTGGGTTTTTGATCTAGTAACTGGAGGAGAGAAATCAGGTTGCTGAGGTGGGACTGACAGTAGAGAGTCTGGAGCAGAAGCCTGAGGGTGAGGATCTATTGGAGATGCATAGTTCAGGAAGTGAGCGAAGGAGGTAAAAGGCCTCCACATAGGGGAATTTCCTTTCATCCTCTTGAGCACTTGCAGAAGTTAAAAAGGTAACACAGAATTTGAGGATCTAGAGACTCCTCTGGGGGCCATCAGTTTTGGTTGTCTAATTGGTAATATGGCCAATGCTGTGTACTGAATTTGATGAGGATTTTGCGTTCCACCAGGCAGCCCCTGTATACTCAAATCCCCATCACTTACAGAAGAAGTTGGCTTTCCCTCCACACAGCCATGGCTGTTTGTGGCTTTGATAGTCTGCTGGGCAAACATACTAATCTAGTCTAGCCAACCTGCATCTGGCTCACGTGTCCCTAAATCCCTAATGTTTGTTTCCATTATCTATGGTATGGAAGCGATTTAATTGAATTTTAGTGGGATTTTCATCAGCGATATCCTAATAGGAAAGACTTATAGCCAGCTGACAAATGTCTGGGTGGAGAGCTAGCCACCAGGTCCCTAAGGGAGCTGTATACGAGTTAGAGCATACTTCTTGTCTAGTAGGATTTGTGATAAGCCATCGCTGCTGAACGGGCTGATGAGTGTTAGGTGTACTGGTGGCCAAGGGGAGAGTCTACAGCCTTATCCACATAGCGAATATGCAATTTGAAATGGTTACCAGTCTTTCCCAGTTTCCAGCCAGAGTCTGGACAGGGCGCAGGCTTGAGATGAGAGGCATGGATCCAGGAAGTGTTTCCGTCTACTTTTACCGCTGTAGGTGTTATAATTAGCACCTGGTATGGTCCTTTCAAGCAGGGTTCCAGGGATGACACCTGATGTTGTCTTATGTAGATGAAGTCCCTTACTTGATATCAATGTGGAGTCCCCTTTTCCCCAGGTTGCAAGGCAGTTGTCAGCTGTTTTCACCGGTATCATTGAGTTCTTTCAAGAGATTTAATTCTGTCAAGCAAGGGGGTGTGGAAGGCATCGTTAGGTCTTAGAGTTGGGGTTACATGCCTTACTGGAGGAGGTGCACCATAGAGAAATTCATAGGGGGTGAGTTTACACAAAGAAACAGAGGGAGTATTTCTTGCATGAAACAGTGGATAAGGCAGGGGCATAGTCTAATATTTTATGCCGGTCTCTAAGCTTAATTTCGTTAAGGTCTCTTTAATGGTTCAATTTATTTTTTTTCCTGTCCTGAGCTCTGGGGTCTAGAAGCACAATGTAACTTCCAATTAATCCCCTGGGTCCTGGCTAAGCCCTCACTTACCCGGGCCATGAACACTGTTCAATTATCAGACCCTATTACCTTAGGCAGGCCTTGTCTTGAAAAAATATCTTAATATCTTTCAGGATCTTCTTGACCACCGTTTGAGCCGGTTTTTTTTTTTTTGGGGGGGAGAAAGGATTCAATCCATCCTGAAAATTTATCTACAAAGACTAGGAGATATTTAAGTCTATACCTTGCTGGCTTAATTTCAGTAAAGTCTACTTCCCAGAATTGTTCTGGTCTGGTTCATCGTAGGTGCTTTCCTGCAGGAAGCTTGGAAGGGTAAGCATTAACCAATTGACAGAACCGACAGGCTTTTGTTACCCGTTCAGTTATTTTTTTTCACTGTGAGTAAGTTAGTCGAAATCTCTGTTCCTGATCTTTCAGGAATGCCTGCAGTTTCTTTGAACCAAGGTGAGTAAGTTGATGTACATTTTTAACGTAGTGTAGGGCTTTCTGAAATTGCAGGCTGGGCTCAGTGAAGTTGAGGAGTTCAGTGTCAGTGTTCTTAAATGTTATCAAAAGCTTGCTGGTGCTCAAGGGTCCATTGGAATTGGGCATCCTTATTTAACAACGGGTATAAAGAAGCAGCTAAGAACACAAACCCAGGTATCCATAACCTGAAAAGGCAGCAGTCCCAAGAAACTCTCTGTGTTGTCTCCTGTTAGATGGAAGTGGTATCTGCACAACGGTTTGTTTTCTGGGCTCAGTGAGCCATCATTTCCGCCCCTAAGGGAATAACCCAGGAAGATTACTTCTTGCTGGCAAATTTGGGCCTTTTTGGCAGAAGCTCTATACCCGAGTTGAGCAAGCTCGGATAATAGTGCTTGGGTCCCAGACTCACAGTTTTCCTTGTTGTTAGCTGCCAGTAGCAGGACATCCACATATTGAAGCAGGGTGACTTTGGGGTGCGTAATTCTGAAGTTGTTGAGATCTCTGTGGAGGGCTTCATCAAAGAGACTGGGGGAGGTTTTGAACACCTGTGGGAGTCTAGTCCAAGTTAGTTGACAAGAAGTTCCGTTATCTGGGTCTACCCACTCGAAAGCAAACAGCAACTGACTATCTTTATGTAGAGGCAAGCAAAAGAAAGCATCTTTTAAGTACAGAACAGTATACCATTTTCACTCAGCAACAGCAAAGTGTTTATTGGGGTTCCAGCATGCTGGGGCTCAGAGCTCACTTGACTAGAGCAGAGAGCCCTGAGAACAACTTAAACAGAGCTTATATAATTTTTTGGAGAGGGCAGGGAGGGAAATTAATTGATGGGTCAGGGCAAGTGGGCAGTTTTTGTGCAACCGGGTGAGGGAGTACACTCTGCAGTTTGGCAGTTGGGGACAGCACATTTTGGGAACAAAATTAGCAAACAGTTCTCAAGATTTCAACAGTGTTTTGTTAAGCATAAAGAAAAACAGGAAGTGACAAATACCTATTTTATTAACCTTTCACCAAAGCAAAATGAAAAGTGAGCATGGATTACTAAAAACAACCATGTCCTGGTTGCCTAATGCTCTCAAATGTCAATCCTATTGGTGACTACATATTTCTTTCTTCCTAAGATTATATATTCCACCTCAACCATATTGAAAATGCCTAATCCTATCACTCACATTATACTTTGTCTGATTTCCTAATGTCTCTATTAATATCTGCTTTCCTACATATTTTCCCCAGTTCATCATTGTGAGTGACTCTTTATATGTGCTCATATTTACTTTCACTCTCTACCCGAAACCCTATTGCTAATGAACCTTTTGTCCAAATCCTATACTCACTCTTTTTTCTAAACCTACTGACCATCTTCCTATTCCTACCGACTATTCCTTTTTGACTGGATGTTCTCTTGAACATTCAATCATCCAAGGTACAAGGTCCTATGCCATTGCATATTGATTTATCTGAGACATCTGTGCAGAACATAATTCAAAGCTAAGTATACCACTAAAGGGCCCAATGTCCTTCTGGCTTCAAATCGTACCTAGAATTTTGGTTTCATACTTATATTTCACCTATATATTCTTGTGAATATCGCAGGTACCCAATACCATTATTTGTCCAGCAGAATAATTTCTAACCCAAATAGAATATGTTATTAACCCTAACCATACACTGTTCCTCAATCTAACTTTGCAGAAGAGCAGGGACAGAGTTGGTCTTACAATACAGGAATGTACGGGATCTTCCACCTGCTGAGAACCTCAAAGGTTGATGCAGAAATGATCCCTGGAGAAGATTTAGGCAGCTATGAAGGGCCTGAGAGAGCAAAAGTCATCTTCCAAGGCAAACAACCTAGTCAGGATGAAGGGATGTATCTGAATCAGCCTCTCTCCTCTTGATATAAAGAAGATGGACCAAACCAACCCTGTGTGGAGAGCTTCTCCTGGGTGCCTATGGTTGATATACAATTCGAACTTCTGAAAGTGTCACAGGAAGTAGTGGCAGCCTCCATCTCAAGGGACCCTTGAATGCAACTGTTAGGACAAAGTTGTTGCCAAGGCAGTGACCTCATTCCGTTCTTGAAGGAATTGACCTACCTCACTTCTTGGGGGATGGAACTCTCTGAACTTGGGATCCAGGAAGCCAGGCACAAAGAGCCAGTACCCGTCCCATTCCCAGTAGGCTCACTTGTTTGGATTTAACAAGGACAGAGTCTGTCTTTCTTAGTACCTAAAGATTTGAGGATGGCCAAATTCAAGTAGACCTCTGAAAATGGGCCTTTCCTGAGACAGCAGGTAGTGGTCAGCACAGGCTCCTGACAACTTCACAGAGTTGATCAAGGAGAACAGATCTGAGACAGGACAGGCCATTTTGGGGAAACATAGTATGGCCCACCAGTCAGAGGACACTTCGGATAGTCACAGACTTACTTGGGGGAAGGAGGTGACTTTTTGAGTGTGGTTGTGAGTTTGTGGTTTTGTCTCATGTTCTGAGAATAGGTAGGAAAGGCTGTTTGTTTGGTTTGGAGTGAACTGTTTCTAGAAAGTCCTTTGACAAGGTGAGTGTTTCTAGGTCTGTGTATCCCAGTGTGTCTGTGGTTGTAGACATTAGAAAAGAGCATGCATCCATAGATGTGTCCTGTCTAGTAGAAAGCTTCCCAGCATTCATTCTTCCCAATTTATAAATGGACTGTGGCTCGCCTTATAGAAAGGCAACACCTACAACCTTCTTAATTTCCTGTTTTCTTCCTGAATTTTGGCCACTCTCCAGAATAGGCTCATATTTTTGTGTCAAAGATATGTACCACCTCCAAGCTCTGTGACATGGCCATGTACTGGTTAGCTGAAGGGAATGGCGAGCATCTCAGAAAACTCAGATATCAGTGTGACCAGGAAAGTCTCAGTGGAGAAACCATGCTTTGGGCCTTTTGCTAACCTATTGTTCTGTTGTCCTGAGTGTCAGGAAGGTCTTTGCCTCAGGCCACCCTTTGTGAAGCCTGAAGAAAACAGTTTTAAAATGGAAATAAATGGGCATCACCTGTGGTTCTTTGCTTAATTACTTTGGAAAGGGATGTGTCTGAATCAGCCTCTTGGCCCTTTGTGAAGCTATGGCTTAGATTCTCAGTGCCTGATGGATCTAAAGAAAGATCCAATGTGTGCATCCAAAAGCAAAATGGCAAAAATATCAGTCATTGTGGATGAAGTCTCTCACCTTCCTCTGTTATTTTCCTGATGTCCATCAAGTGAGAACAGTGATCTTTTGTGTCAAATGAGTTCTTCCAAGCCCTGCAGAGGTGCTTCAGTTTTCTCATGACTCCAAATCACATAAGGAATCTATACCTGACAGTCAGTAGGCATCAAATTGGAGAACCAGAGCAGTATTAACGGCAGACCTATGTGATCAATTCTGGTTCACTGGAAGGGTGTCCAGGCTACCCTGAGGTTAGGCAAATGAGGGGCAAGTGAGCTTATTTTGGACACTCTCTTGGACTGCGCCATTCATGGAAACCTCCAGCCAGACGTTATGATGAGTGTATATATGAAAAAAGATGAGGGCCTTGGGGTAGTGTTTTGGTTTTAATTGTGGTCATTTGTGTGGCGGTTGGAAGAGATGACTGGGTCCATCTGGGCTTGAACTCTGGTGTGATTCTGCTCAGAGACTAAGTTCTGTAACTGACCTCGGAGAAGTAATTGCTTTGGAAAGGGATGTGTCTTAATCAGCCTCTTGACCCTGTGTGAGGCTGTGGCTTAGAATATCAGCACAAAATGGATCTAAAAAAGATCCCATGCATGCATCCAAAACCAAAATGGCAAAAAGAGCAGCCATTGTGGATGAAGTCTCTGGCCTTCCTTTGTAAAGTTCAGAAAGAATAAAAGTAATTGAAATTGAAACGTAAAGAACCAGGTTTTGTAAAGTTTATAAGCTGCACTGAGAACCTGAAATTCCTGAGTCAGTAAAGACAATTCTTTGATGTGTCCATTAGATGTGAGTTGAAATCTTCCCAGACGACCTTGTTACTTAACAACCCCTTCCCAGAAACCGTGCAGCTCAGCACATATACATCTCAGGGCTTCAACTAATCAGTTTAAATGTCTACCCCTTCACAAGGCTGACCAATCACCCCCTGCCCGACCTGTTCCCGCCAATGAATGTGCTAATCATGTTTTGGAGTTGTTATTTGATTTTCCCAGGGTACATGGTAATTTGCTAAAGGAGGCTATGATGTATGTAAAGTCCCTGCCCTCTCTAAAGAATGTATATAAACTCTGCTCAAATTGTTCTCTGGGCTCTTTGTTGTTTGCTTTTCTGATGTGAGCTCTGAGCCCCAGCATGCTGGACCCCCAATAAACCCTTTTCTGTTTCATGAGAAAGTCTCTTGGTGGTGTTTTTCTCCAACCTTCGCCCCACCTTTTCATCTGGAGGCCCCAGGTGAGATATTCGGCAGCAGCGGACCAAAGACGCCAACTGACTTCTCTTAGGGTAAGTAAGGCGCCTGTTTCTTGTTTTGGGTTTCCGTTTAAGGCGTGGCAAAGTTGCTGTGGGTGAGGGCATTAGGTCTCTCCTATGTTGGCTGACAGAAGTGTCACAGAGCCAAAGGTCACGTCCCTGGGGGCACTCCAGAGGACTAGGGAAATCAAGGAATAGTAGTTTCCTCAACTGGGTTATATTTTGCTTCAGGATTCGGTTTTCCAGCCCAAAAGTTTTTGCCAGCTACTCAGTTTTGTTCATTGTCCTGAACTCAGGTTGAGTTTACTGTCTGTATTTATTGTCTAACCCATCAGGTTTTGCCAGTTACTCAGTTCTAATCGTTGTCTTGGACTCATGGTAAACGTTTACTGTTTGTCATTGTGTGTGTCGAGTTTGTGTCTTCACTGTCCCTGTTTGAGTAACTTCCATTATGGGACAAAGCACTTCTATGCCTCTGTCCCTGACCCTTGATCATTGGACTGATGTCCGCTCAAGGGCCCAGAATCTTTCTTTTTCAGTAAAACGCCAGAGCTGGCAGACTCTCTGAGCTTCAGAATGGCCCATCCTGGGCGTCGGATGGCCACCAGAAGGATCCTTCCACTTCCCTCTAATCCGAAAAGTCAGAGATATTGTCTTTTAGCTGGGGCCACGTGGCCACCCAGATCAACAGACATATACCCCTTCCCTCATGATTATATCATTCAAACCTTCCACAACTCCCGCTCTCCCCACCATTCTCCCTGAGTCACAAGACTGGATACTCTTCCCCCTCCTCATTCTCTACCCTCGCTCCCCAACCCCCAACATGTTCCAGATGATCCTCCCGCCGCTGACTCAGCCTCTCAGCTGCTAGAGGCAATTGGGCCAGACTCAAGCCCTCCAGGGGACTTCCCTGCAGCAGCAGCAGCCCCTCCTCCCCTGGAGGAAGCTGGGCCACCTAAAGGAACCCGGCGGTGATGGATAATAGAAAACTCAGAATCCCCTGTGATGCTCCCTCTCCGTCCCTACGGGCCAATGAACCGTCCCAACTGGGAACCCAACAACTTTGAAGGTAGGTAGCATCTGTCCACTTATCGCCGGGCTCTAATAGCGGGTATAGCGGGTCACCAAGCGACCGCCAGAGGGCCGACTAATTTGGCCAATGTAAGAGAGATTATCCAAGGGCCTAATGAGTCTCCCTGTATGTCTCAGGAGAGAATTATGGAAGCATAAAGGAAATATACTTCTTTTGATCCTCAGGCAGAGGACCAAAAGGCATCTGTTGCAATGGCCTTTATCGAGCAGTCTGCCCTAGATATTAAGAGAAAGTTACAATGTCTAGATGGATTACAAGATATGATGTTAAGAGATTTAGTCAGAGAACCTGAGACAGTATATTATAAGAGAGAAATTGAGGAGGAGAAGGAACAGAGGAGAGAGAAGGAAAGGGAACAAAAGAAGGATGAAAGGAGCAAAAGGCAGACTAAAGCATTGGCTAAGGTTTTGTTCACAGCAAAAAATACTCCAGAATGTTAAATGCAGGGAGACAGAAAGGGATACCTGGGCCCACGCCAAAGGCTGCCCCTGGCATCAGACCAATGTGCCTACTGAAAAGAAAAAGGACACTGAGCCAAAGAGTGGCCCAAAAAGGAGCAGCCACACGAGCCCGCCATGCTGACTCTAGAAGAGGACTAAGAAAGTCGGGGCTTGGATCCCCTCCCCGATCTCAGGGTAACATTTGAAATGGAGGGGATTCCAGTGAACTTTGAAATGGATACAGGAGCAGGATACTCAGCCCTTAAGACCCCACTGGGCCCTTTATAAATAAATAAATGGTCCCTAGTTCAAGGGGCTAATGGCAGTAGATATCAGGCTTGGACAAAAAAGAGGATTATGAACCTAGTAAATGGAAAAGTCCACACTCTTTTCTAGTAATCCCAGAATGTCCAGCCCCATTGATGAGCAGGGATCTGCTTACCAAACTCTGGTCTAAAATAACCTTTATCCCTGATGGTCCCCAAGTGGAGTTTCTAAAGCCTTCAGTAAAAGCTCCCATAGTCACGGCTTTGACTATGTCCGTAGAAGGCGAACATCACTCTTCGTGTCCCCTAGAACTGATCAACAAAGCAAACTCGCACAGAAATGGATAAAAGATTATCCTAATGTCTGGGCAGAAACTGCTGGGTTAGGTCTAGCCCTTAAACAACCTCCAATAGCAGTATAATTAAAAGCCTCTGCCTCTCCAATCAGTGTTAAACAATATCCCCTAAGCAAAGAAGCTAAGGATGGGATAAGGCCCCATATTCAGAAATACCTGACTCTTGGGGTCTTAAGGCTCTGTCAATCACCCTGGAATACCCTGCTGCTACCAGTTAGAAAGCTAGGAACTGGGGACTACCATCCTGTTCAAGACCTAAGAGAGATCAACAACAGAGTGCAGGACATTCACCCCACAGTACCCAACCCATATAATTTGCTTAGCACTCTGAATCTGGAGCGGGAATGGTACACTGTGCTGGACTTAAAAGATGCTTACTTCTGCTTGCCCCTACATAAGGACAGTCAGTTGCTGTTTGCTTTCAAGTGGATAAACCCAAAAACTGGAACATCTGGCCAATTAACCAGGACTAGATTCCCACAGGAGTTCAAAATCTCCCTCACTCTCTTTGATGAAGCCCTCCACAGGGACTTCAACGACTTCAGAACTGCCCACCCTGAAGTCACCCCACTCGAATATGTGGATGATCTGCTACTGGCAGCCGACACCAAGGAGAACTCTGAGTCTGGGACCCAAGCACTATTATTCGAGCTTGCTCGACTTGGATATAGGGCTTCTGCCAAAAGGCCCACTTTTGTCAGCAAGAAGTAATCTTCCTGGGTTATTCTCTTAGGGGTGGCAAACGATGGCTCACTGAGCCCAGAAAACAAACCGTTGTGCAGATACCTCCCCCTTCTAATAAGAGACAACTCAG
Source organism: Callospermophilus lateralis (assembly GCF_048772815.1). NCBI lineage: Eukaryota > Metazoa > Chordata > Mammalia > Rodentia > Sciuridae > Callospermophilus > Callospermophilus lateralis. Next base: position 1,208,332 of record NW_027513794.1, on the reverse strand, counting down.
AGCGTTTTTTGGGACTGCCAGCTTTTGCAGGTTATGGATTCCTGTGTTCACATCTCTGGCTGCACCTTTATACACTCTGATAAAAGGGGATGCCCACTTCCAATGTACCCCTGAGTACAAACAAGCTATTGATAATGTCAAAAAAAGGTGCTGCTCTCTGCTTCAGCCTTAGCACTACCAGATGTAGATAAACCCTTCAATCTCTACATAGAAGAAAAGAAAGGAATAGCACGGGGAATGCTCACTCAGACATTGGGACCTTGGAAATGGCTAGTAGCATTCTTATAAAAAAAAACTGGACCCAGTGGCTAGCGTGTGGCCCCTTTGCTTAAGATCTATAGCAGTGGCAGCCCTTCTAATAAAAGATGCTCATGAATGAACGTTGGGACAGAAGCTCACCATTATAGTCCCCCATGCCCTGGAGAGCATCATCTGCCAGCCTCCAGAGAGGTGGCTATCAAACTTCAGAATTAAGCACTACCAGAGCCTCTTGCTTGACAAAGACAGTATAATGCTGGGACCCCGTGCTCCACTCAACCCAGCTACACTGCTGCCAGAAGTATCATCAGGACCCGTCGCTCATGAGTGTCAAAACATACTGGCAGAGAAAACCAGTATACGACAAGACTTGAAGGATCAGCCACTGCCTCGCCCTGAAGTCGTATGGTTTACGGACGGCAGCAGCTTTCTCCAAGACGGTAAGCGGCGGGCTGCACGAGCAGTACTTAGCAAAACTAATGTCATCTGGTCCTCTGGTCTCCGAGAAGGGACATCAGTCCAAAAAGCAGAACTGATTGCTCTTACGAAAGCATTGGAACTAGCAACAAGCAAAAGGGCAACCATATACACTGACAGCCGCTATGCATTTGCCACTGCTCATGTGCACAGGGCTATTTACCAGCAAAGAGAATAGTAACCTCTTCCAGGAAAGAAATAAAGAATGAAGATGAGATCCTCCACCTTCTCTCAGCAGTGCAGGGCCCTAAAGAACTAGCTATAGGGCACTGTCCAGGGCCCCAGAAGGGAAACGACCCCGTGGTGGTTGGAAACAGAAGGGCAGATGAGGAAGCTTAATTGCCAGCCCTAAACGAAGTGACTCTGTTAACTTTTTCCACATGGGGGGGGAACAAAAATCAGGAGACTTGGCAGCTCCGGAACCTTCAGGCAACTTATCATCTGAGGAGACAGATACAGAACTCTGGGACCCTACAGAGCCAAGTTTACAATTTCAAAAAGGCCACCTTTATGTCAAAGACTTACACTAGCTCACCCACTTAGACTCAAAGAAGTTGTAGGCACTCTTAAAGGACCAAAGAAAGGACTTATTATTGACTGACTCAAAGAGGAAAGAAATAGCTGAGCAGGTGACTAGAGCTTGTCAAGTCTGTCAATTAGTTAATACTTACCCATCCAAGCTTCCTGCAGGAAGCACTTACGAGGAACCAGACCAGGACAATTCTGGGAAGTGGACTTTACTCAAATTAAGCCAGCAAGTTATGGACTTAAATATCTCCTAGTCTTTGTAGGTAATTTTTCAGGATGGGTCGAAGCCTTCCCCATGAAGAAAAAAACGGCTCAGATGGTGGTCAAAAAGATCCTAGAAGACATTTTTCCAAGGTCCGGCTTGCCTAAGGTAATAGGGTCCGACAATGGACCGGCATTTGTAGCCCAAGTAAGTCAGGGATTCGCCAGGACCCTGGGGATTAATTGGGAGTTACATTGTGCTTATAGACCCCAGAGCTCAGGACAGGTAGAAAGGATGAATAGAACCATCAAAGAGACCTTAACGAAATTAAGCCTGGAGACCGGCATAAAATATTGGACTATGCTCCTATCTTATGCACTGTTTCCTGCAAGAAATAACCTCTATGCCTCTTTGTGTAACCTCACCAATTATAAAATTCTCTATGGTGCCCCTCCTCCAGTAAGGTACCTAACCCCAACTCGAGACTTAATGATTCCTTTCACACACCCTTGCTTGACAGACTTAAAGCCCTTGAACAAACCCAGCACCCAGCGATACCTGTGGAAATAGTTGGCCACTGCTTATCAGCCTGGAGAAAAAGAAACCCCACATTGTTATCAAGTGGGAGACTTAGTCTACGTGAGACGGCATCAGGTGTCATCCCTGGAACCCCGCTGGAAAGGACCATACCAGGTGTTTCTTATAACACCTACAGTGGTGAAATTGAATGGGATCACTTCCTGGATACATGCCTCACATCTCAAGCCTGTGCCCTGTACAGATTCCGGCTGGAAACTGAAACTGACTGGTAACTCTCTCAAGTTGCGTGTCTGTCGTGTGGATAGGGCTATGGATTCGTCCCCTGGCCACCAGCATTCCTAATCCCCATCAGCCTGTTCAGCAACAATGGCAAGTTATAAATCCTACTGGGCAAGTAGTGTGGTCTATTTCACATACAGCCGCCTTATGGACTAGGTGGCCATCTCTCCACCGAGACATTTGTCAGCTTGTTATAGGCCTCTCTGACTGGGATCTCCCTGACATAGAGGACCCCACACATATCCCACTCAAACCCAAACCAGGGCAACATAGACCACCTTACCCCATGAATTATGGATGTCATCTCCCCAACTGAGGTGTAAACTAGCCAGTCTTGATTTTTATGTGTGCCCAGCTGATTTCCGAAGTTTCAAACAGGCCCAAACCTGTGGAGGACCCATTGACTTTTATTGTAGATCTTGGGGATGTGAACAAACGGGAGTGCATGGTGGAACCCAAACTCTCCAGACAGTATGATTCAGGTAGGACCAAATGACACCTGGATTGATCCCAAGAAATGTGCCGCTAGCCAAGCGGTGTCAAAAACTCGCTGTGGAAAGAATAGTCTATGTTACCCCCTCAAATAACTTTCACTTCCAAAGGAAGGGGATACCTCAGAACAACATGGCCTATGGGAAATACTAGGGGAATGCGATTTTATATTTATGGCCCTGGTTATGACTTTGCTCTCTGGTTCACCATCCAGCTTAAAAAGGAAGAAAAGCCCACAGCAATAGGGCCCAATCCCCTCAAGCCAGGAATTAAACCTCCTAAACCTCCCATGCCTAGATCTACCAGAACCCCTCTACCATCTCATACTTCCTGGTTTCGGTCTTTGCCTACTTTCCCAGTCCAGAATACAGCTGACTCCTCCCCCTGGGAACTAATTAAAGGAACCATTATGGTACTGAACTCCACACAATCAGAACTCCTTGCATTTCAGCCCAGGTATTAGATAGCTCTGTAAATTATTGTGTAATGGTGCAGATACTCCCCAGGGTGCTCTATGATGATGCAGAATAATTTGAAGGTCTACTAGGGGGACTAACAACCTGATTTCACCGGGAGCCAGTGTCTCTTACTCTAGCCATCCTACTGGGGATAGGAGTTACTGCAGGAGTGGGTACGGGAACAGCTGCTATGATCCGTGGGTCACAACAAATGGCCCGATTAGAAACAGCAATAGATCAAGACTTGAAAACGTTAGAGACCTCCATCACAGTTTTGCAGGAATCCTTAACCTCTCTCTCTGAGGTTGTTTTACAGGAAAGGCAAGGATTAGACCTCCTCTTCATGAGGGAGGAGGGCATCTGTGCTTCACTGAGAGAAGAATGCTGTTTTTATGCTGACCATAGTGGAGTTTTAAAGAATCCATGAGTAAATTGAGAAAATGCCTTGAAGAGCACCAGAGAGAAAGGGAGATTCAACAAGGGTGTTTTGAGTCATGGTTTACCCAGTCCTCTTGTTTAACTAAACTTTTATCAGACTTAGCTGGACCCCTGATCATCCTTATGGTGTTACTAAATGTGGGACCTTGTTTGCTAAACTGCATAGTTTCCTTTCTCCAGGTTCAGATTGGGCAGGAAAAAACTCATGGTAATCAGATAAAAATACTATCCACTGGAAGAAATAAAATCTGAGAACCCGCAATAATTATGATTCATTACTTTTAAGATTAAAAGTAGTCAGAAAAAGGAGTGGAAAATGAAAGAATAAAAGAAATTTAAATTGAAACGTAAAGAACCAGGTTTTGTAAAGTTTCCAAGCTGCACTCAGAACCTGAAATTCCTGTGGCAGTTAAGACAATTCCCAGAACTGCCCATTAGATGTGTGTTGAAATCTTCCCTGACCACCTAGTAGCTAAACAACCCCTTCCCAGAAACCCTGCAGCTCAGCACGAATACATCTCAGGGCTTCAAACAACCAGTTTAAATGTATACCCTTTCTCAGGGCTAAAAAATCACCCCCTGCCCGACCTGTTCCCGCCAATGGATGTGCTAATCTTGTTTTAGAGTTGCTATTTGATTTTCCTGCGGCGTATGATGATTTCCTAAAGGAGGCTATGATGTATGTAAAGTCCCTGCCCTCTCTAAAGAATGTATATAAACTCTGCTCAAGTTGTTCTCGGGGATCTTTTTTCTTTCCTCCTCTGGAGTGAGCTCTGAGCCCCACATGCTGGACCCCCAATAAACCATTTCTTTTGGCATGAGACAGTTTCTTGTTGGTCTTTTCCTCCAACGTTCGATGACCTTTTCAGTTCCTGACTACCTTCAAGTGAGAATAGCAATCCTTTGAGTCAAATGAGTTCTTCAAAGACCTGAAGAGGCTAGCCCATAGGTGCTTGGGTTTTCTCATGACTCAAAATCACAGTAAGAATATATACCTGACAGTCAGTAGGCCTCAAATTGGAGAAGAAGAGCAGTATTAGCAGCAGGGCTATTTGATCATTCCTGCTTAAAGGATGGGGTCCAGGCCACCCAACGCCCTTATGGACTTCAAATCTTACCTAGATTTCTGTTTGCATACTTATATTTCACCGCATATTCATGTAAATATCACAGGATTCCAATACCATTATTTATTCTGCAAAATGATTCCTAATCGAAATCGAACCTGTTATTAACCTTAACCATACACTCTTCCCTCAATCTAACTTTACAAAAGAACAGGGAAATTGTTGATCTTACAATACAGGAATGTAGGCGATCTTCCACCTGCTGAGAACCTCAAAGTTCCATGCAGAAATCATCCCTGAAGAAGATGTAGGCACCTATGAAGCATGTGAGAGAGCAAAAGTCAACTTCCATGTCAAACAACCTGGTCAGGATGAAGGAATGTGACTGAATCAGCCTCTCTCTTCTTAATGTAGATTAAATGGACCAAACCAGGCCCAGGCCTGTGTGGAGAGCTGTTCCTGGGTGCCTGTGGTTGATATACCATTCTAACTTGTGTAAGTGTCACAGGAAGTAGGGGCAGACTCCATCTCATGGGACCCTTGGAAGCAACTGTTAGTACAAAGTGGTTGCCAAGGCAGTGACCTCATTCATTTCCTGAAGGAAGTCACCTACCACACTTCTTTGGTGATTGACTGCCAGGCACCCAGAGAATTCCCAGTCCCAGTCCCAGTGGTCTCAATTGTTTGGATTTATCAAGGACAGAGTCAGTCTTTCTTGGTACCTACTTAAGTGATGATGGCCAAATGCCAGGAGAGGTCTGAATAGAAGCCTTTTCTGAGAAAGCAGGTAGTGGCTCAACCATGGCTCCTGACAACTTCAAAGAGTTGGCAAAGAAGACCAGATCTGAGACAGAACAGGCCACTTCGGGGAACATAGTATGGCCCACCAGTCAGAGGACACTGAGGAGAGTCACAGACATACTTGGGGGAAGGAGGTGCTGTTGTGGGTGTCCCTATGAGTTTGTTGTTTAGTCTCATGTTCTGAGAATAAGTCGGTTTGTTTGTTTGGAGTGGAATGTTTCTAGAAATTTGTTTGACAACATGAGTGATTCTATGTCTGTGTATCCCACTGTATACATGGTTATAGACATTTGAAAAGAGAATGCATCAATGGTTGTGTCCTGTCTGGTAGAAAGCTTCCCAGCATTCATCCTGCCCAATTTAAGAATGGAGAGTGGCTTGCCTTATGGATGGGCAACACCTACTACCTTCCTAAGTTTCTCTCTTCTTCTTGAATACGGGCCACTCTCCAGAATAGCCTCATGGTTTTTTTTTTTCCAAGATATGAACCACCTCCAAGCTCTCTGACATGGGCATGTACTTAATAGCTGAAGGGAATGGGAGCATCTCAAAAACTCAGAATTCTGTGTTACCAGTAAAGTCTCAGTGGAGAAACACTGCTTTGGGCTTTTTGCTTACCTATTGTTCTGTTGTCCTGAATGTCAGGAAGGTCTTTGCCTCAGGCCACCCCTTTGTGAAGCCTGAAGAAAACAGTTTACAAACGGAAATGAATGGGCATCACCTGTGGCTCTTTGCTTAATTGCTTTGGAAAGGGATGTGGCTGAATCAGCCTCTTGGCCCTTTGTGAGGCAGTGGCTTAGATTGTCAGCATCTGATGCATCTAAAGAAAGTTTCCAAGTGTGCATTCATAACCAAAATGGCCAAAAGAGCAGTCTTTGTGGATGAAGTGTCTCGCCATCTTTTGTAACGTTCCTGACCTCCGTCAAGTGAAAATAGGAATTCTTTGGGTCAAATGAGTTCTTCAAAGCCCTCTAGAGGCTAGCCGATAGGTGCTTGAGTTTTCTCATGACACAAATTCTCATGAAGAATCTATACCAGACAGTCAGTAGGCCTCAAATTGGAGAAGCGGAGCAGTTATAGAGCAGGACTAATTGATCACTCTTTGTTCACAGGAAGGGTGTCCAGGCCAAGCTGACTTTAGGCAAATGAGGCACAAGTGTGCTTATTTTGGACAGTGTCTTGGGCTGTGCCCCTCATGGAAACCTCCAGCCAGAGGTTATGATGAGTGTATATGTGGAAGAAGATGAGGGCCATGTGGGAGTGTTTTGGTTTTAATTGTGGTCAGCTGTGTGGTGGTTGGTAAAGATGCCTGGGTCCACCTGAGCTTGAACTATGGTGTGATTTCCCATAGAGACTGAGTAATGGAACTGACCTCAGAGAAGTATTGCCATGAATTGTGTTGGGATTTTAGGTGGCCATGCATGAGATTCACCCTTGAAAACTGAGATATAGAAAAGGGTGGCTTTCCAAAGAGTACTGTCAAACTCAGCCTGGATATCACATGACTTTATTCTGAAAGATTGGCCGCCATAGTTGAGAGTCAAAACATACATGGACCTTACATTGGAGACCTCAATGGGCCTGGCTTCATGTGTCCTTTGGGCCACTCTTTGGGAAGCCTTGCCTCTGAGAGTTCACCAGAGCTTTCCTTGAAATGTGCTTCTTCAAAATTTAATGGTTCCTGAATAAATTTAAACCCACAGTTTCCCCAAATTCATCCTTGAAAATTGGCTAGATAAATACCATGAAATTTTTGAAATTCCCATGACCAGGTGGCCCTGGAGAATCTTTGGATGTCCTGTTGCTAATCATGAGGGTACCAGACAGTGCCTTGATTGACTGGGTTTCATGAAAACGGTGTATGACACAGATACCAGTATGTTGGAGGCTGCTGAGTAGTGGGCCCAGAGCTGTGATGTGCAGGTGTGTGATAAAGCATCTCTTGTCAAGCCATGTGGATCTGTCATTGACTTCCAAATGGCTTGTGGCTGACATGGTGCAGACAGGAATCACGTATATGTCTGAATCCTCTCCATAAAAGGCATCTTGTTATATGGAGATGTTTCAGGGCAATGTTCAGAATCAGGTTGCTATGGTTAAGGGGACAAGCTATGTGGAATAGAAGCCTGGTTGGTGCATTCTCCTGCAGACCCTGACCCACCACACGTGACAGGACTCCCTCAAGCACTGTGTCCCAGTTGAACTCCTTGTATTTCGTGAAGCAAATACCAAACTCCCAGTGCAGCAGCAAGAAACACTATGAAAAGTGGAGGATGACCAAATGGCTTCACAGTCCACATGCGGAGACACTTAGCTTTCAGTGGCCACAGTTTACCTACAAAGAGAGAAGTCAGCACTGCTGCCTCATGTTATTTGGAAAATAAGAAACAATGTCCTCCAGGTCACATAGATGCAGACTCAGCTTTAATGGTCTCCTTAGAATGGAAGCTAAAGCTCCTGACAACAACATATATGTCAAGTGCCCATCCTCAGAGGCAGTTTCTCAAGTAGTCTTTAGGCAGGCAGAGCTCCATGTTGGTGGAGTGTTTACCTTTTAGACCAGGATGCAAGAAAAGACCACTGACTCCAATTAAAATCAAATTAAAGCAAACTTATTATTTCCACCACCCGGGCTGTGTCTCCCTCCCAAAACCGCGGGAACAAGAGAGCAACCCCACCTTTCCTACAGAATGCTTTATAGCGCAGAATGTTACAGAAAAGGGTGGTTACAGATAACAGAACTCTGACAAGCATCACACTAATGATAGTTTACATTTTTTTTTTTTTGCTGGCCCCAACATCAGAATTTATGAGAACCATTAGAGCCTCAGAGAGTGTCGTCTGGCCAGGGAAGGCCAATATTTATGAGGTGTAAATAAAGTTTCAGAGAGGGCTGTTATCTGGTCAGAGAGCCATGCATGGGTGAGTTCAAGGCATGGGCAGGCATTCAAAGCAGGTTCAGAATTTGCTGTAATTTATAGTTAAGCCAAAATTATCTTTTCATGGCTTTGTGTCAAGATGGCTCCAATTTAAATAAAATATCAGGTTGGGTCTATCATTCCCCCATTTTCTAATGTGTCCCTTTCAAATCTTTGATAGGGTAGGGGACGAGCACTGAGGGAAATTTAATTCCTCAGGTAACAGTCTCCCCATTTTTTGAACTCACCCAAAACCGGTCTCCCTGATTTTACTGACTTAATTAATTACTTATATTGATAGTCTATTTATTTTTGGCTCCATTGTAGTAAGAAGCGAGGCGTCACTCATTTTGACTTCTTCTGAGCTGAGAGAGGGTGACGTGAGGGGGTACGGTCTGAGAGACATGAGTTGCCTTTTCAAAGTCAGTTCGGTTTGAAGTCTGGTTGGGGAAGTACAGGTTGTAAAGTCATCTGGGGATGGGTTCTTCTACGAGAGAAACAAAATACATGAGTACTGAATAAATGTTGCAGCAGCTGGAACATGTCACTGTATAGAAGTTTCCTCACCAGTCTTAAATATCCCCAGTTATCAGGACTGTCAACTTAATATTTAACATTTAGGGTTACAGTTGTCCCTCCCCATAAAATACAGTGTTATAATTTAATACCATCTGATCCTGCAAAATTCTTTTACTAGTATGACCTCTGTGTCTAATAGAGAAACCCTTAATTCTGTTACTCAAGGCTGGATAATTCTACTAGCAAACTCCAATATTACCTGTGTAGGTTAGGAATATCTGTAGGCCTTAAACTAAAAACTTCTGCCTCTGGCAGCTCCTCTTGATAGTCTCTTTTTATAGTTATCAGGCATTCCTCTCTGAGAACACTTCTTTGTAGCCTCCAGTCTTATTTATTTTGGGAGGCTAACATAAAGTGTATACCTTAAAATATTATTATTACTGTTATTATTTAAAATGCCCAGGAATGGCTGTATTTTGCGTTTAACTGTCTTTCCTAAATGTTTAAGATGAAGCAGTCAAACTGACTTTTGTTTCTATCTATTATGAACAGTCAGCTGAGCTTTTACGGGAGTCATTCCTGGGGAAACTTGAGAGCAGCTTCTCAGTTCTGCTAGTGCCATTTTCGCTAGGTGTGTCCAGGTCTTGCTTGACCCTGTGGCTTCCCTCGGAAGCATCAGGGATGTCTCCCTTCTCTGATGACTGTCTTCTTCATAGAAAATGCACTGATTGGCTTTCTGTTCTCCAGTGGCTCAGAGTTGCAAAGCTCTTTAGGGAAGTCCCCTGTTCCCTGGATACAGACTGACTCAGAGGGCAAGAATCAAATATTGGTTTTCTTGGCCCTTTTCATTTAACTTTAATTTTAAATCCTAATTTTAAACATCCAGCAAATAAATTTTAGCAGCCTTATATTAAGAGTACTGGGCTTTAATGTCTGTAATTTAAAATTATTTATCTTTTTATTAATTGGGATCTGTATTTTTCTGTCTGTCTTTTGGTGATGATTTGTTATCTTTAATTAACCCATGTTGTGTTCTTAAAGCAACACTTCTGTAAAACACTAACAGGGAATCTTTAGATCACTTATAAGGAAATTACAAAATAAATTTAACAAGAGTAAATATACTTAGTTCGTGTAATAGCTACCCTGAATTTTTAGGCTGAGTTATTTATTATATTTCTTGTTTGAGATCCTAATAATCTTGATATGAAAAAAAAGAACTTTTGAATGTAACTTTAAATGAAATAACATCTGACCCACTGCTTTCGTAGTCATTCTCACATGTAGTAAGTTGGGACACAGAGCCTTATCTCAAGTAAGGCAGGGCTCTTTATAAATCTTAAGTGTTTTAGTTCTAAAGATGATCTTTGTTTTTAAATATCAGTTTAAAAAGTTAACATTAATTGTTTGAGGTCACATGAACATTAGTTAACACCATATAATATAACATTTAAAACATGAATAAAATAAACGCTGAAAGTTTTATCCTTTTCATAGCTAAGGCTCTCATTAACATAAAAATACATTCAAATTGTTCCCCAATGTAAAAAGTAACATAAAAGTTTACATATCTTATTGATAAAAGGTAAATAAATGCCCAATATATTTTTTTTTTTTACCATACAACTTCAGAACACCAGCTTCACATAATGCTCTTTTAAAGTTCCTACCTTAGAGACTTGTATTCCTGGAAGATATGAGCACATTAATAGCATCACAATTGCATTGATGTTTCTACATTAACCAAGTTTAGCTTTTAAAGAAATGGCAGTACAGTGCTCTAAAATAACAGATCGTATTTAATAAGTTGTTTAATATTTATGGTTGCTTGCTCTAGAAAAATAAAACTTAATAAACACAATGTTATTGGTAAACGTATGTTTTAAGAAATTTTTGTGTCTTTTACACATGACTGATTTTTACAATCTTATACAGACTTTAGAACAAACTTATACAGACCTTAGTAAATCAATAACATATCTAACAAGAATACTCATGAATGAGTAATCAAATATCAAATTTAATTTATTTATTTATCAAAATATTAGACAAAAGTATTGAACAGTGTACACCATTTTTTTGTTGAAGGAAAAGTCCTAGAACCAAGGCATATTAGACCTTTTGTCGACATTAATATTTTATTAGATTTTTGAACACCTAGAAAAACATGTAAGCTTAAATTTAAAGACATTTATTTTTATCTGTTTATCCAATTTAAAGTGAACCATTTAAATCACGTAAATTAAAGATCTTTGGATCCGCTTTTTAAAATTTGTTTTTGTGAGTGCTCCTTTTTTTATGAGCGCTCCTTATGTATGTTAATTTGTATATAATATACATGATATACGGACATATGTATATATACACATACAACACATAACAAGAGTGTGCACACATAATTATAGTAAAGGCCTTGTAGCTTTTCGCAGGTGAAATCTCCATTGCAATGTTTCAAAAACTCCACTGTTGGTCAAAGATAGAACTGATCAGAAAAACATTAACCTAGGTCTGTAGGATCAAAATCATGAGTTAAAAACAATACAGAATCTAAGGAAAAAAATAAGAGTCCTAGAAAAAGTGACTGGGCAGTTATTAGTAAATACCATACAATGTAATTTTTTCTCCCCCCCCCCTTAGGCCTCAGATCAGTCTCCTACTGAGCTAGTAGGCTTCTTTCATTTGCATTTCAACATAAGGCCTGGCTGAGGTCTGGAAGGAGCAGGGAAAAACTGCTATTCTGAGCAGACACCTCAGGCCTAAGGCATTTTAACCATAATTTTCAGGTTTGGATGTTGAAAATTATGGTACAATTTTAAGTTACAATTCACAAAATTTTATATCTTTACATCTTGTTCTGTCAACAGATACCATACTATGATTTACTATCCTTTTCCAAATTAATGCACTGGTACACACTGTGATATTTTCCCAGTCTACCCAATTCAAAACTGGTGAAAAATAAGACTGAATGTTTGGGAAGTTACTTGCCAACTTGGAAATAGAGTTCTTTAGTTTTCCATGCTAAGTATTTAAGTTCTCTTGCATGAATTATCTAAAATAATAAACTAAACAATTATATGAACCAGACTTTTAACTGCAAGATTGTACAATGCTTCAAAAACCCATTCAGATACCAGATTGTTACAATAAAACGTCATCATTTAGACACACATTGAGCTAAGATCATTCCCAAGAAACAATTTATAATATGAACACATTATTGCACATGTCTTTAAGGGCCAGAAACAAAGACACAAGACAGACAGAAAGGAGCTCCAGACTATGGCTGACAGACAGAAGCCTTTAAAACATAACAGATAAGAGAAAAATCTCCTACACCTGTAGCACGATAGATGTCCCCACAAGGGGAACAGATGTTTTCAAAGAGGAGCAACCTGAAATGTGAAATCAAGGGTCTCCATGGTGACTTTACTGCATTTAGTGTCCCCTTTTTCTTATTCTCTTTTTTAATAAGACAGAGGTGGCATAATTCTTACAGTGCAGGGACGGAAGGAGGGAATTCTCTGAAGCAACAGGGCTTTGGCAGCTGCTGGGAGTCCTTCAGTCCCTCCTTTTACTTACAGGATTAGCTCCTCTGGTTCAGTTCCACCCCGAGCACGCTCCGTCTCCTAATATTTCAGTAGTCAGCTCTCAAAAAGTCCCAGGGTCCGGGGGAGGGTATCAAAATTTGTAACTTAAATATTGGTTCCTGATGTTGAAGCCAATTAATACCAATTTAATAATGAGGACAGCGTTTGAGAAAAAGAAAAAGGGAGGTTTACTGCTTTGCTAACAAAGGAGAAACACAGGGGATTCTGCCGAAAGGTTGTGACTCTCTTGATCTGGAGGGACAAGAGGTTTTAAAGGATTTTTACTTTTTCACCTAAGAGATACTCAGTTCTTAGGTCACCAGCAGGCATTGCCCTCTGCAGTGGGTGTGCTCCAGGCAACCAGCTAGGGGCTTCTCTCATCCTGCTTGACAAAGGGGGGGAAAGTTCATCACAGTTCCTTAAAACACAGTACAAAGGGGTGTCAGGCTTACTTGCTTTATTACCCATTTTCACGTCCAATATCATTATGTTTTTACCAAAGAAATCACACAACAAAACGCACAAAAAGTAACAAACCAAAAACATACAGAACACAGAAAAAAACACAAAGAAACAGAAAACCGGTGAAGAAACAGAAAAACAGAGGAGCAATACAACGTCTTGCTAAAGCTCCGGGGAAGGAGCTCCTGCGTGCCCGTTGGCACCTCTCTACCCTTTCAGAGGAATTCCCTACAGAACAGAAAAGAGGACAGAATGATTCTTGTTACTGTCCCGGACAGGAGTATATGTGAGCCTCCCCATGCCACCTCTCTGTCATCAGAAGAGATGTCCCTTTACCGGATATCAGATGTTATAAAGATACCACTTACCTATGGAGGCCTCCTCCACCAGGTGCTTGCTAATAGTTATAGTGCGATGGTTCACTGCAGTGCTCCCCGGACTGAAGGCTCACTCCAAGGCCTTTGAACTTGGCTCTCCAGCCCGGAGCCTTGGAGGAAAGGCCAGCTTCAGAATTTCCAGGAGTCTGGTCTTGTGATCTGGTCGGGTCATCTCACTGGGGAACTCTAAAATATTAGACCAGAATGCAAGAAAAGACCACTGAGTCCAATTAAAATCAAATTAAAGCAAGCTTATTATTTCATCTAGGTGGGCTGCCTCTCCCTCTCAAACAGCGGAAACAAGACAGCATCCCCACATTTCCTACAGCCCAGCTTTATACCCCAGAAAGTTACACAAAAGGGGAGTTACAGAAAACAGAACTTTGACAAGCATCACACTAATTATAGGTTACATTTTTTATTTGCTGGCCCCAGCATCAAAAATTATGAGGACCATTAGAGCCTAGAGAGGGTCTTTGGCCAGGGAAGGCCAATATTTATGAGGTGTCACTAAAGTTTCAGAGAGGGCTGCAATCTGGTCAGAAAGCCAGATATGGGTGAGTTCAAGGCATGGGCAGGAATTCCAAGTAGGTTTGGAATTTGCACTAATTTATAGTAAAGAAAAAATTATCTTCTCATGGCTGTGTGGCAAGATGACTCCCAATTTTATTGAAAGATCAGGTTGGGAGATCAACCCTGTCCTTTACTTTTCGAAACTCCTCTACCACATCCATGTTTGTGAACTCCTGAGCATTTTCTATCCCAGATATGTATTCACAGACATTTTAACTCTACTCCTCTAATTGTGTCTTACTTGGGGCGAAGGTAATGTCAAGGCATTGTTCTGGATGAGAGTGGGAAGACTATTGTATACCATATATATGCATACTCATTGGATTCATTTTTCAATTTTCCATTCAAAATACTATATCCCTCACAATAACCCATACTCTATGAGACTCTAACAACTAATACTAATATGATGGAGAAAAATAACCGAAACAAAATTGAAATACAAGCAGTTCAGAGGAGACATGGTGTATATTGGACTTGCCTTTTGCAAGATAAAGGGTAGGTGTTATTAATCTAGTCAATTTTTAATTGAAATAGTTCTTCATGTGTTTTTAAAGTTAAAAAATATGTGTATTCCTGTCTCCCTTTCTCTGTAGCCTATTCAGCACATGTATTTTTATATGCACATATAGAATCCTACGTGATATCACAAGTAAATTTTTGTGAGGTGCCTCACTTGGCAGTTACAAATTGTGAGAAGAGATTACTCCTCCTAAAAGCTGTTGGAACTGAAATTTCAAGCTATAGGTGAGCTTCCTAGTAGAACAACATTATACATAAATCCATGTTCAGTGAAATGAATGTTTTTGGATCTGTGGATGATATATATTTCATGGTGAATTTTGTTTGGCATATGAATTGGTATGTTCATTGTCTGTGGTTGTTTGTGTGTGTGTGTGTGTGTGTGTGTGTTTGTGTGTGTGTGTGTGTGTATATATATATATATATATATATATATATATATATATATATATATATACCCACACACACTCTCCAGAATTTTCATAATATGAAATGTATGTGTCTTATATACACTCCCTAAATTCATTCATGTTCATGTATGTGGATTAATAATCAACTTTTCACAACATTATTCTCAGAAATATTCATTCACCTGAAATATATATTTGTTTCCTAGTACTGAAAACTAACTTCAGTGAAAGGTACATACAAATCCTAATATTTCTACAGTTACTGACCCAGTTTAACATCAATGCAAGTAGATTCCTATGGGACATGATGCATCTTTTGATGTTCATTTTTATTCAACAGTGGTACCTTACTATTTTTCAGTTTTTGCACATGATAGGATACATATTTCATCCACTAGTTAGCAAAATTATAGGCATTTGTTTCACTTTTAATCACTTTCTTCTCCAGAACACATGTATTTCTCTATGTTTCTTGACTGGTCTTTTAATGAGACTTCTTTCCAAATACATTATAATCGATTTCCATAATCATTTTGAAACAAATCTCACACACCCTTCATGATAAACCATAACCCTAAGATGACCATTAGATATATAACTGGTTGGAATGAATGATTGTATATCAATATAACATTTCTGATATATTTTCAGATATCTATTCAATCCATTATTTAAAGTGGATCCAGTTATATTGTTTATTCACAGAATGGTGTATTCTTGCATTATCTCTATATTCATAGACACAGGGTACGCCTATTTGTACCCCCATACTAATTTATACGTCTTCAAAATATTGTTCCCTGAAATGGTGGAAGAAATACTCATGTCACCAGATCTGCATATACATTTTATCACAGAAACATTCTGGACACAAAAAGCAAAGGTCACATGTACAATTGTATCAAAGCCTAAATGGGAAGTGAACATGGATTACTAAAATCATCCATGTCCATGTTGCCTAATGTTCTCAAATGTCAATTCTATTTGTGACTACATATTTGTTTCCTCTTAAGATTATAAATTCAAGCTCCAGCCTGTTGAAAATGTGTAATCCTATCACTCACTTTATACTTTACTTGATTTCCTAATGTCTTTATTGATATGTGCTTTCATACATGTTTTCCCCAGTTCATCATTGCGACTGACTCTTCACATGTGCTGACATTCACCTTCACTCTCTACCCGAAACCCTATTGTTAAGAACTTTTGGTCCAAATCCTATACTCACTCTTCTTCTTAGCCTACCGAATACCTTCCAAATCCTATCGACTATTGCTTTTTGACTGGATGTTCTGTTCAACATTCAATCATCCAAGTTACAAGGTCCTATGCCATTGTATATTGATTTATCTGAGACAACTGTGCAGGACATAATTCAAAGCTAAGTATCCCACTCAAGGGCCCAATGCCCTTCTGGGCTTCAAATCTTACCAAATTTCTGCTTTCATACTTATATTTCACCTATATACTCTTGTAAATATCGCAGGTTGCCAATACCATTATTCATCCCGCAGAATGATTCCTAACCAAAATCGATGCTATTATTGAACCTAACCATACACTCTTCCCTTAATATAACTTACAGAAGAGCAGGGACAGAGTTCATCTTACAATATAGTAATGTAGCTGATCTTTCACCAGCTGAGAAACTCAACGATCCATGAAGAAATGATCCTTAGAGAAGATGTAGGCAGCTATGTAGGACCTGAGAGAGCAATAGTCATCTTTCACAGCAAACAACAAAGTCAGGATGAATTGATGTGTCTGAATCAGTCTCTCTCTTCTTATTGTAGAGAAGATGGACCAAACAAGGCCTGTTGTCGCGACCCCTTGCCCGCAAGGAAGACGCAACTCAGGAATCTTCTTTCAGCAGTTTATTCAGGCCCTTGATATTTCTTCTAATTCCCCGTTGGATGCCCCTCCCAGCCTTAATAAAGCATCCCAAGCCCCAATGCGAAGCTGCCACGGGGAACTTTCTCACAGGGTGCTGAGAAACCATGCACCAACTCTCCCAAACAAGGAGTTGTTTATTACCGACCACAGTGGAGCCAGCGCCATCTTGCAATGGCGACCATAATCTGCAGAAACGGCTCACCACAGTTCCCCCCTTCTGTTTTCTGAAAACAATACAGGCGAGAGTAGAGGTCCTATCCCACTGTGCAGAAGTGGCTGCATAGTATGGCTCAGTCCTAAGGAGGGCCCTTCCCCAGATCTGAAGCCATATCAGCCGACGCCTTTTTTCGTGGGGCGGGGCGTGGACATCAAACCCGCATGCAATAGGACATGCTCTCCTTGAGGTCCACTTCAAGGATCACTCAAGTGCAGTGCCTTGCCTCGCATCCTGTATCGTGACGAAGGTGGACGAAGGGGGACAGCTAAGGCTGAACTGTGGCTGTACACAACGACAAACGAGTTGACAGCACCCCGAAAGAAAGGCACGGACTTTAAGGCGATAGAGAAGCATTAGTGTGGAAACCCACCTGCGTGCAATGGCAGCAAGACCGGCAGAGTGCAAGGGCTTTCCAACACTAAGAGAATAACGAGGAAAGACATGCCGATCCCAGTGCAATGTTATAATAACTTGGGGTGCAATGGCCATGTCAAAGATTTACTGTTTAAGATGCGCAAGCCAAACTTGAGGTGAATTGCCATTTTCTAAAGCTGCAAGAGCTTGGATGATCATAGCCTTATCGTGAGCATTGCGGGCCTTGAGGCGACAGAGAAACCACAAACAGAGAAACATACCGAAGCAACACATTGCACCAAAAATGCCTACCCCCTCCCACTCTTTAAAAAAGGAAAAGGCAGAAGATATCCAATCGGTGAATTGACCCAAAGTCACGGGATCAACACGGGTGCTATTCAAGACAGCTATCTGGGTTAGTTGAGACTGGATCATGTCTTCCGCTTCCATGGACCAATTTCCAGCCAAATATTCGCCAATGGTGCGGGAAGCATTCCTGGAATCATTAAATCTGACAGAGGTTATGCATAAATGTGCACGTTGGTCAACACAACCCAAAAGCACTAAGTCAGCCAATTCTTCTACCTGAGCTTAGAGTAAATCTATTCTTTGGTTGGCAGCTAAAATCCCTGACAAAATATGTTGATTAATTGTATTTTGGGATTCAAGTATGGTGGAAGTTTGTTGGACAACTTGATTAATGGTGGCAGCAGTTTGTACTTGATTGGCCATAGCCACTCCGGCCGTAACCGCTGCAGCAGCAGATACCGCCACGGCTGTCACTATAGCCGCTGTGATTCCAAAATCTCTGTGGACCATAAGTAGCTCAACAATAGGGAATTTATCAGGATCCGCAGTGACCGGGATTGGGACAAAAGTTGGAATCTTCATAAACACTGCTACAGTCCAGGAACCATTCCAACACTCAGATAAGAGACAGGTAGTATGAGAACAATCAGCATCCCCGATGAGGTGGCCTTAGCCAAAAGGAATAAGAAGGGGGATTGGACACAGACCATTGCAGGAGGCAATGTGGCATTATACAACAGAGAGTTGAATGAAACAGATGTAAGTCTATTACCTTGTTCACTTTCCCTAACAGTACCAGAAATATTAGCCAGCCAACTTTTGGCTCCTACCAACTGAGCCAGTGCAGAAATATCGGCTGAAGCCCCCTTTTCATTGGAAATCAGCCATTAAAACCAGGACAAACCTACTCCTGTAGAGGAGGTGGCACTATTGTTAAAGTTATAAACATACCTATCAAGAGAGGGGGAAAGGGAGAAACCTTTAGCAACTTGATGTTTCTCCCAAGAATGATCCTGACAAGGCGTAAATATTGGGGGGAACCAAGATTAGGGGAACAGTAAGGAGAGGCCTTGAAATGAGTGGCATTATAAATACTACTAGAAAAAGGAGGCACTGGGATTAGTACCTCGGAGATAATAGCCAAGGTAGTTATGTTAAGAGCAGAGCTGTTGTTTGCAGGGGTCTCTGAGCCTGATTGATTCCCCGAAGCTACCTTGCTCAATACAGCACTGATAATGCTTCCTGAGACCTGATTGGACCGCAATGGGTCCTCCCAGTTAGTCAAATTTTTGGTCTTAAGGCTAATGCAATTAGCGTTTCTAAGGCTGAAACAAAAAACTCCTGTGAGATTAACTTGAGATTGATTAAAAATTCTCTCCATGTCCCCTCTAGGAGAGGCACAGGGAGCAGACATCTCACATGAGGTAGAAAAAAGAGTGGGGAGGACACTAGAATTACCATGAACCGGCATCGGCATTGGCCATGCCCGTGCCACTGCCCACCACCGCATTGGTGTCGCCTGTGCCATCGGCACCAGCACCAGAGCCAGAGCACTTAGTAGAATGAAGATCCTCATCACAGGATTGTTGTGGTATCTCTTGTTGCTGGTCAGTTGATGTTGAGATTCTTCTTGTCAAGCGTTCAGGGACCCACAACGGTTCCGTACGATCCTGGGGAAAAACACATACAGATCCTCGTGCCCATGTCAGCACGGGGTCAGGGCCGTTCCATTGGCCCGTAAGAACATCCTTCCACTTAACATAGCCAAACACAGAGGGCTGAGCGGACACATGTCTATCGGCCGCAGAGCGACCATGAATATCCAAATTCAAAAAATTAATGCTAAAGAGAGCTAAGGACAGGCGTTCTTTAGGAGTGTGTTCAGCTCCTATTCCCCCTTTTTGTTTTTGTAAAGTTTCCTTTAAGGTGCGATGAGCATGCTCAACAATGCCTTGTCCTTGAGGATTATAAGGCAAACCATGAGTAAGTTGCACTCCCATAGTAGAACAAAAAACTGTAAATTGTCTGCCAGTATAAGCAGGTCCATTATCAGTCTTAAGGGATGCAGGTGCACCCCATGATGCCCATGCCTCTAAACAGTGAGTAATGATATTACGTGCGTTTTCTCCTGATAAAGCAGAAGCATGGATAATTCCAGAGCACGTATCAACGGAAACATGCACATACTTAAGGTTACCAAAGTCAGGTATATGTGTCACATCCATTTGCCAAACAATCAATGGCTTTAATCCCCGTGGGTTTACTCCATAATTAGGGGGATGAAGAAATGTGACACAATGGGGACATTGCAATACTATCTGCCGAGCATCCGCTCATGAAATGGAAAAAGGCCTGCGCAGCATTAATGCATTAACATGGAAGTTTTGGTGAAACAACTTAGTCCTCTCTAAGGAGGAAGCCAAGCATATCAATTGGCCTCTAGTGGCTAAGTCCGCACAGGCATTACCTTGGGATAACGGACCAGGAAGAGAGGTGTGAGCCCTGATGTGCATTGGATAAAAAGAAGCAGTGCGGTTAGAGATAAGCTGTTGAAGCTGAGTAAAGTAAACAGACCCATTGTGGGCATCACTAATAGTTCCCACGGTCTCCAGGACTTTTAGTGCTTGTACCACATAGCAGGAGTCCGAAATAAGATTAAAAGGAAAAGAACACTGTTTAAAAACTTCAATAACAATTTGTAGTTCTACCCATTGTGGATTTCCAGGAGCAAATTGATGCTGGATAGGGGGAGAGTCATTAATTACATAAGCTCCCATTCCAGACTTGGAACCATCAGTAAAAATGTTAACAGCCCCCGGAATTGGACTGGATGAAGTTACCTTAGGAAAAATGATGGGACGTTCTTTAACAAAATGGAGTAATGGATGAGAAGGGTAGTGATTATCAATACCCCCTTGAAACGAGCAACACAGAATAGCCCAGTTGTCTAGAGTAGCACATAAAATATTAACTTGAGCTTTAGTGTAGGGTATGATAAGAGAAGAAGGTGATTGGCCGAAAAATTGAATGCTTTGTTGAATCCCTTTAAGTGCCAACGCTGCAACAGCATCAGGATAATATTCTAAGGATTTTCCTGGGGATACATGTGGGTGGATCCATAGTAAAGGCCCATCTTGCCACAGTACTCCAGTAGGCTGCCGCATAGTGGCAAGCACACATAACTGGAAAGGTTTATCACTCTGGAGCCTGCATAGAGTGGCATGCTGTATAGCTTGTTCTACTTTTATAAGGGCCGCTCTAGCCTCAGTAGTGAGGCTACTAGGGGAAGCAAGATCTGGATCACCCTTAAGAGTAGCATACAAAGGCTGGAGCACAATATTAGGAATATGTAAATATCCTCTTATCCAATTAATATCTCCCAGCAATTTTTGAAAATCATTTAGAGTTTGGAGATCTTGAGTCCCGATGGTAATTTTTTGTGGTTTTAATTTGTCATACCCAATTGTCACTCCCAAAAACCTGATAGAATCCCCCGTTTGAACCTTTTCAGGTGCGATGTGCAGTCCATGTTGAGCCAACAGCATCACGAGTTCTTTATAAGCCTCATAAACTGTCTGTTCTAATTTTGCGGCCAATAACACATCATCCATATAGTGAATGATCTTGGTGGAGGAATACTTACGTCTGAGAGGTGCGAGTGCCTTCCCCACATACATCTGGCACATCGTGGGACTGTTAGCCATCCCCTGTGGCAACACCACCCACTCAAACCTTTGATCTGGTCCTTCGTGATTACACGAGGGAAGGGTGAAAGCAAAACGTTGTGAATCTTTAGGATGCAAAGGAATGGAAAAGAAACAGTCTTTAATGTCAATAACAATTATATGCCAGCCTTGAGGAACAGAGGAGAGCAGAGGCAGCCCTCTTTGAATGGGCCCCATAAGCTGCATCTGAGCATGAACTGCTCGTAGATCATGCAGTAGGCGCCACTTCCCTGATTTTTTCTTAATGACAAATATGGGAGTATTCCATGGAGAAGTAGAAGGTTGGATGTGACCCAAATCAAGTTGTTCTTTGACTAGATCATGGGCTGCTGCCAGTTTAACCGAGGGAAGAGGCCACTGAGGCACCCAAACAGGCTCCTCGGTGAGCCATGTTATAGGTATTTGAGCCCCAGTGGCCCCTAGGAAAAACCCAGACCAAACCTGTTAAGCTTTTGATGACCTTGCACAGGATGCTTACATCCCTGTAGGTGCCTTCCTAGTCCTTGACCTGGCCTATACCCCATATTTTGCATGATATGTTGAGACACTGGGGAATAGTCATTACTAAGAGTGAACCCCATGTCTTTCATCAGATCACGGCCCCATAAAGAAATGGGTAAATCAAGTACATAAGGCTGAAAGGTACCATCATGTCCTTCCGAGTCCTTCCAAGATAGATGTCTACAGCTGATTTGAGGGGCTTGGGCATATCCAAGTCCTCTAAGGATTGATCAGAAGCCTGCACTGGCCATCCCCTAGACCAGTCCTTAAGGGCTATGATACTACGATCTGCTCCTGTGTCCAGCAATCCCACAATATATTTACCTTCTATGCTTAATTCCAAAGTGGGGCGATTGCTCATATCCAGTGACAAATAGGCACAATTTCCTCCGGTGGTACCAATCTGATTTCCTGTCCGTGACCTTGAGTCAGCAGGGAAGTGATTATGCAAACTAGGCAAAATTAGCAATTGAGCTATCCGATCCCCTGGGGAGATAGACACAATGCCCCTTGGAGCTTCCACCATAACTTTTACTGCCCCTACAGTATCAGGGTTTATAACTCCGGAGAAAACATGAAGACCTTGTAGGACAGAGGATGCACGTCCAATTAACAAACATACAGTGCCAGGGGGTAAAGGCCCTTTGAACTCAGTTTCCACCAATTGGATTCCCATCTTAGGTGTTAATACGAGTCTGGAGGTGGAACAGAGGTCCAATCCTGCGGCACCTTTAGTGGCTCTCTGCATCTCGTGGGATGGCACAGTGAAGGCCATGTCTCGGGTTCGGGTGTGACATTCTCCATTGCCCCATATATTCGTGGGCCCTGGGGTCGTTTTTTGGCCCAGCTGAAATAGGCTGTCCATGGATGTCCCTCACTGATCTACACTCTCTTGCCCAATGCTTCCCCTTTTTGCATTTTGGACACAGCCCCGGTTGACGAGGGCTATTAGAAGGGCCACCGCGAGGAGGTCCAGTAAAATTGCATTTTTTGGGACAGTCACGTTTGAAATGGCCGGATTGACCACAATGGAAGCATGTTACGGCACCAGGACCGCCCCCTTTTGTGATCCGAAGGACAGCAGCTGCAAGACCTGCATTAGTTAAAGGTCCTCCAAGCTCTCTACACACTTTCATCCAAGCTTCTATGCCCTTGTTTTTATAAGGAGCGATGGCTGCTTTACATTCTTTGGTGCATTGCTCAAAAACAAGTTGTTTAATCAAGGGCATTGCTCTACCAGGGTCACCAAAGATTTTTCTTGCGGCATCCACCATCCTAGCAACAAAGTCCGAGAAAGGTTCTGTGGGGCCTTGCATGATTTTTGTTAAATTGCCAGACACTTCTCCTCTATTTGGGAGTGATTTCCATGCACGGATACAAATGTTATTGATCTGTTCGTATACCTCGTATACCTCAGATTTGATTAGCAAATCTGCCTTGTCCCAAAAGCATTTCTTTGTCCCAATGGGGGTGTCCGGCCGCATAGTTTTGGGCAGCCTGCTCTACAGCGCCCTCTAGCACAAAGGTTCTCCAGTCCAAATATTTGCCTGGAGAAACACAAGCCCGAACAAGGCTAGCCCAATCAGAGGGAGTCATACAGTATCTAGACAGACTCTCCACCTGAGTTAATGTGAAGGCGGCATCCACCCCATAAGTGCGCACAGACTCTGCCAGGGTCTTCACAATTTTGAAATCTAAAGGCTCATGGAATCTTCCCCTATTGTCATCCTGGAAAACTGGATAAGCAAGACCCATCTCAGCGTTAACAGCCCTCCATGCTTGGGCATGGAAAGCTCTCCTCGAAACACCCTCACAGTACGGCGGCGGGTCCGGAGGATCATTTTTCTTGAGCTCCTGTTTATTTTTGTTCCCTTCTCCCATAGTTAAACTCCCTAGCTGCCGAGACAGTCTCCCGAGCTCCTCCTTCTCATCCTCCTCCTCTTCTGACCCACTTTTGCATGGGAGTGTGCGCAGTGTACTGAGATATGGATACAAGCGTTTCCTCCCCCGTTTCTCACTCTGCACATTCCCTTCCTCCTGAAATATTTCACTCCGTGCCAGAGACAATCGCCTCCTCCCCTGTTTCTTGCTCTGCACATTCCCTTCCTCCTGAAATATTTCACTCCGTGCCAGAGACAATCGCCTCCTCCCCTGTTTCTTGCTCCGCACACTGCCATCCTCCTGAAATACGTCACTGCCTGCGGGAGATAATTGTTTCCTCCCCTGTTTCTCGCTTCGCACACTCCCACCCTCCTGAAATACCTCACTGCCTGCCATTTCTGATCTTTCTTCATGTAATTGCTCTAAAACTTCTTGTCCTTTAGTAAGTGCTTCCTGACATCTGCCATCTGCGAGGCAACTACGGATCATCTTCCAAAGGGGTATCACCCCACCCTCTAATATGCCCTGGTCAGAAGCAAAGTCAAGATCTGTGCCTAACTTATCCCAGCTAGGTATAGTGAGGCTGCCAGAAAATGCGAACCACGGGGCAACAATATCTGTCTTCTGTAAAAATCTCTGTAAAGTACTACGTTTCACTTTTAGGCCCTTGGAACGTAACAGGTTATCTAGGGCCAGGAGAAGCGGACTTGAAGATATGGCACCCATGACACAACAAAAGACACACAACAAACAAAAGTGAAAGTAAGAGCAAAAGTACACAGTGCAGCTGCAATAAGATTTAATGCTCTCTCTGGCTTTACAGAGGAGCTGCGGCTTTGATAGCGGGTCCTAATTACCTAGGCCTAATCTCCGCTTTGACCGCGGGTCCCAATTAATCTGGGACTAATCTCCGCTTTGACCGCGGGTCCCAATTAATCTGGGACTAATCTCCACTTTGACCGCGGGTCCCACTTTCCTAGGACTGATCTCCGCTTTGATAGCGGGTCCTACTTATCTAGGACTGATCTCCGCTTTGACCGTGGGTCCTACTTACCTGGGACTAATTGGTGCACCACCCCTGACTGCTGAAAGTTCTGGTTCCCGGGTTTTCAGCAACACTTGTCGCGACCCCTTGCCCGCAAGGAAGACGCAACTCAGGAATCTTCATTCAGCAGTTTATTCAGGCCCTTGATATTTCTTCTAATTCCCCGTCGGATGCCCCTCCCAGCCTTAATAAAACATCCCAAGCCCCAATGCGAAGCTGCCACGTGGAACTTTCTCACAGGGTGCTGAGAAACCATGCACCAACTCTCCCAAACAAGGAGTTGTTTATTACAGACCACAGTGGAGCCAGCGCCATCTTCTAATGGCGACCATAATCTGCAGAAACGGCTCACCACAGCCTGTGTGGAGAGCAGTTCCCGGGTGCCTATGGTCGATATACAATTCTAACTTCTGAATGTGTCACAGGATGTAGGGGTAACCTCCATCTCATGGGAACCTTCGAAGCATCTGTTAGAACAAAGTGGTTACCAAGGCAGTGACCTCATTCAGTTCCTGAAGGAATTGACCTACCTCACTTCTTTGTTGATGCAATTTGCTGAACTCGGGATCCAGGAAGCCAAGCACCCAGAGCCAGTCCCAGTCCCAGTCCCATTGGGTTCACTTGTTTGGATTTACCAAAGACAGAGTCAGTCTTTCTTGGTCAATAGTGATCTGTGGATGGTTAAATGCCAGGAAAGCTTTGAAGAGGGGCCTTCCTGAGAAAGCAGGTAGTGACTCCCTGACGGCTCCTGACAACTTTACAGAGTTGGTAATGAAGACCAGATCTGAGACAGGACAGGCCATTTCGTGGGAACATAGTATGGCCAATCAGTCTGAGGACACTCTGGATAGTCACAGACCTACTTGGGTAAAGGTGGTGCCTTTGTGGGTGTGCATGTGAGTTTGGTTTTGTCTCATGTTATGATAATAGGTAGGAAAGGCAGTTTGTTTGGTTTGGAGTGGACTGTTTTTAATAAGTCATTTGACATGGCGAGTGTTTCTTTGTTTGTGTATCCCACTGTATCCGTGGTTGTAGACCTTTGAAAAGTGAATGCATCAATGGTTGTGTCCTGTCTAATATAAAGTGTCCCAGCGTTCATCCTGCCCAATTTAAGAATGGAGAGTGGCTTGCCTATGGATGGGCAATACCTACTATCTTTCTAAGTTCCTGTTTCTTCGTGAATTCTGGCCACTCTCCTGAATAGGCTCATGGTTTTGTGTCCAACATATGTACCACCACAAGGCTCTGTGACATGGCCATGTACTGATAGCTGAAGGGAATGGGAGAATCTCAGAAAACTCAGATATCAGTGTGACCAGGAAAGTCTTAGTGGAGAAACCCTGCTTTGGGCCTTTTGCTTACTTATGTTTCTATTACCCTGAATGTCAAGAAGGTCTTTACCTCAGGCCACCCCTTTGTGAAGCCTTAAGAAAACTGTTTTCATATGGAAATAAATGGGCATCACCTGTGGCTCTTTGCTTAATTGCTTTGGAATGGGATGTGCTTGAATCAGCCTCTTGTCCTTGTGTGAGGTTGTGGCTTAAATTCTCAGCACCTGATAGATCTAAATAAAAATCCCCTGTGCTTCCAAACCAAAATGGCCAAAAGAGCAGTCATTGTGGATAAATTTTTTTGCCTTCTTAGGTTGGGTTCCTGACCTACATCAAGTGAGAATAGGAATCCTTTGGGTCAAATGCGTTCTTCAAATCCCTGCAGAGGCTATCCCATAGGTGCTTGGGTTTTCTCATGACTCCAAATCACATAAAGAATCTATACCTGACAGCTAGTAGGCCTCAAATTGGAAAAGCGGAACACTTTACCAGCAGGAATATTTGATCACTCCTGGTTCAAAGGAAGAGTACCCCGGCCACCATGATTTTAGGCAAATGAGGGGCAAGTGAGCTTATTTTGGACACTTTCTTGGCCTTGCTTCTCATAGAAACCTCCAGCCACAGGGTATGATGAGTGTCTATATGGAAGAAGATGAGTGTCATGTGGGAGTGTTTTGGATTTAAGCGAAGAAAGAGAGAACTGAAATTACTGACATATGGGATCAAAAAGGCAATATAACAACAGATGCTACAGAAATAAAGAAGACAATTAGAAATTATTTTGAAAACCTATATTCCAATAGAATAGAAAATAGTGAAGACATTGATAAATTTCTTAAGTCATATGATTTGCACAAACTGAGTCAGGAGGATACACACAATTTAAACAGACCAATATCAATGGATAAAATAGAAGAAGCAATCAAAAGACTACCAACCAAGAAAAGTCCAGGTTCAGATGGGTATACAGCGGAGTTTTACAAGACCTTTAAAAAAGAATTAATACCAATAATTTTCAAGATATTTCAGGAAATAGAAAAAGAGGGAGCTCTGCCAAATTCATTCTATGAGGCCAAGAACACTCTGATTCCGAAACCAGACAAAGACACCTCAAAGAAAGAAAACTACAGACCAATATCTCTGATGAACCTAGATGCAAAAAACCTCAATTAAATTCTGGCGAATTGGATACAAAGGCACATCAAAAAAATTGTGCATCATGATCAGGTAGGATTCATCCCTGAGATGCAAGGACGGTTCAATATACAGAAATCAATAAATGTTATTCACAACATAAATATACTTAAAGATAAGAAGCATATGATCATCTAGATAGATGCAGAAAAATCATTCGACAAAGTAGAGCATCCCTTTATGTTCAAAACATTAGAAAAACCAGGGATAACAGGAACTTACCTCGACACTGTAAAAGCTATCTATGCTAACCCTCAGGCTAGTATCATTCTGAATGGAGAAAAATTGAAGGCATTCCCTCTAAAATCTGGAACAAGACAGGGATGTCCTCTATCACCACTTCTATTCAATATAGTTTTCGAAACTGGCCAGAGTAATTAGACAGACGAAAGAAATTAAAGGCATAAAAATAGAAAAAGAAGAACTTAAAATATCACTATTTGCAGATGACATTATTCTTTATATAGAAAACCCAAAAGGGTCTACAAAAAAAACTACTAGAACTAATAAATGAATTCAGCAATGTGGCAGCATATAAAATCAACATGCATAAATCAAAAGCATTTCTGTATATCAGCGACAAAACTTCTGAAACAGAAATGAGGAAAAACACTCCATTCACATATCCTCAAAAAAAAAAAATCTTGGTAATCAACCTAACAAAAGAGGTGAAAGATTTATACAATGCAAACTACAGAATCCTAAAAAGAGAAGTAGAATAAGATCTTAGAAGATGGAAAATATACCCTGTTTATGCATAGGCAGAACTAACATCATCAAAATGGTGATATTACCAAAAGTTCTCTATAGGTTTAACGCAATGCCAATCAAAATCCCAAGGGCATTTCTTGTAGAAATAGAGAAAGCAATCATGAAATTCATATGGAAAAATAAAAGACCCAGAATAGCAAAAGCATTTCTAAGCAGGAAGTGTGAATCAGGCGGTATAGCGATACCAGATTTCAAACTATATTACAGAGCAATAGTAAAAAAAAAAAAAAAACAGCATGGTACTGGTACCAAAACAGGCAGGTGGACCAATGGTACAGAATGGAGGACACAGAGACTAATCCAAAAAGCTACAACTGTCTTATATTTGATAAAGGAGCTAAAGGCATGCAATGGAGGAAGGATAGCATCTTCAACAAATGGTGCTGGGAAAACTGGAAATCCATATGTAACAAAATGAAACTGAATTCCTTTCTCTCGCCATGGACAAAAGTTATATCAAAATGGATCAAGGAGCTTTATATCAAATCAGAGACATGGCGTCTGATAGAAGAAAAATTGGCTACGATCTACATACTGTGGTGTTGGGCTCCAAATTCCTCAAAAGGACACCCATAGCACAAGAGTTAATAACTAGAATCAACAAATGGGACTTACTCAAACTAAAAAGGTTTTTCGCAGCAAGAGAAACAATAAGAGAGTTAAATAGGGAGCCTACATCCTGGAAACAAATCTTTATTCCTCACACTTCAGATAGAGCCCTAATATCAAGAATATACAAAGAACTCAAAAAATTAGACAATAAGATAACAAATAACCCAATCAACAAATGGGCTAAGGATCTGAACAGACACTTCTCAGAGGAGGACATACAATCAATCAACAAGTACATGAAAAAATACTCACCATCTCCAGCAATCAGAGAAATGCAAATCAAAACCACCCTAAGACACCATCTCACTCCAGTAAGATTGGCAGCATTTATGAAGCCAAACAAACACAAGTGCTGGGGAGGATGTGGGGAAAGAGGTACACTTGTACATTACTGGTGGGACTGCAAATTGGTGTAGCCAATTTGGAAAGCAGTATGGAGATTTCTTGGAAAGCTGGGAATGGAACCACCATTTGACCCAGCTATTCCCTTTCTCATTCTATTCCCAAAAGACCTAAAAAGAGCATGCTACAGGGAAACTGCTACATCGATGTTCATAGCACCACAATTCACAATAGCAAGACGGTGGAACCAACCTAGATGCCCTTCAATAGATGAATGGATAAAAAAAAAAAAAGTGGCATTTATTCACAACGGAGTATTACTCTGCATTAAAAAATGACAAAATCATAGAATTTGCAGGGAAATGGATGGCATTAGAGGAGATTATGCTAAGTGAAGCTAGCCAAACCCTAGCAAACAAATGCCAAATGTCTTCTTTAATATAAGGAGAGTAACTAAGAACAGAGAAGGGACGAAAAGCATGAGAAGAAAATTAACATTTAACAGGGATGTGAGGTGGGAGGGAAAGTGAGAGAGAAGGGAAATTGCATGGAAATGGAAGGAGACCCTCAGGGTTATAAAAAATTACATACAAGAGGAAGTGAGGGGAAAGGGAAAAATAATACAAGGGGGAAAATTTATTAGAGTAGTGGGATTAGAGAGAGAAGAGGGGAGGAGAGGGCATGGGAGGGGGGATAGTAGAGGATAGGAAAGGCAGAAGAATACAACATACAGTAGTAAGGCAATATGTGAATCAATGGATGTGTAACTGATTTGATTCTGCAATCTGTATACAGGGTAAAAATAGGAGTTCATAACCCACTTGAATCAAAGTGTGAAATATGATACATCAAGAGCTATGTAATGTTTTGAAGAATCATAAATAAAAATTAAAAAAAAAGAAAACTCACTTAGGTGAATGATGCACGCGAATCCTAATATTTCTACAGTAACTGACCCAGTTTAACATCAATGCAAGTAGATTCCTATGGGACATGACATACATTTTGACATTCATTTTTATTCAACACTGGTACACTACTATTTCATCAGTTTATGCACATTATAGGATGTATATTTCATCCACAATTTAGCAAATTTATTGGCATTTGTTTCACTTTCAATCACTTCCTGCTTCAGAACACATGTATTCCTCCATATTTTTTGACTGGTCTTTTCATGAGACTTCTTACCAAACACAATACTTTCCATTTCCATTATCACTTTTGGAGCAAAACTCACACACACTTCATGATAAACAATAACCCTAAGATTACCATTAGATACATAACTGGTTGGAATGACTGATTTTATGTCAATTAATGATTTCTAATATACTTTCAGATATCAATTCAATCTATTATTTAAAGAGGAACCAGTTATATTATTTATTCACAGTAAGTTCTATTCATGCATTATCTCTATATTCATAGACTCAGGGTACACCACTTTGTACCCCCAATACTAATTTATATGTCTTCAAATATTGCTCCCAGTAATAGTGGAAGAAATAATCATATCACATGATCTACATATATATTTTATCACAATAATTTTCTGGGCACAAATGCAAAGGTCACACTTATGATTGTACCAAATCCTAAATGGAAAGTGAACATGGATTACTAAAAACATCCATGTCCAGGTTGCCTAATGCTTTCAAATATCATTCCTATTGGTGACTACCTATTTTTTTCTTCCTAAGATTATGTATTCAATCTCAATCCTGTTGAAAATGTCTAATCCTATCACTCACATTATAATTGCCTGATTTTGTATTGTCTCTATTGATATCTTCTTTCTTATATTTTTTCCAGTTCATCATTGTGACTGACTCTTCACATGTGCTGACATTTACATTCACTCTATAACCAAAACCCTATTGCTAAAGAATATTTGGTCCAAATTTTATACTCACTCTTCTTCCTAAACCTACCGACTATCCTATTTTGAGTGGATGTTCTCTTCTACAATCAATCATCCAAGGTCCAAGGTCCTATGCCATGGATTATCGATTTATCTGAGACAATTTTGCAGAACGTAATTAAAAGCTAAATATCCCAAACAAGGGCCTAATCCCCTTGTGGACTTCAAATCTTACCTAGATTTCTGTTTTCATACTTATATTTCAGCTGTATATTCTTGTAAATATGGCAGTTTTCCAATACCATTATTCATCCAGCAGAATGATTATTAACCCAAATCGAACAGGTTATTAACCCTAACCATACACTGTTCCCTCAATTTAACTTTACAGAAGAGCAGGTACAGAGTTCATCTTACAATACAGGAATTTAGGGTATCTTCCACCTGCTGAGAACCTTTGAGGTTGCATGTAGATTTGATCCCTGAAGAAGATGTAGGCAGCAATGAAGGACCTGAGAGAGCAAAAGTCATCTTCCATGGGAAACAACCTTTTAAGGATGAAGGGTTGTGTCTGAATAAGCCTTTCTCTTCTTAATGTAGAGAAGAAGGACCAAACCAGGCCTGTGTGGAGAGATGTTCCCGCAAAGTGGTGCGGCCAATTTGGAAATCAGTATGGAGATTCTGGGGAAGGCTGGGAATGGAACAACAATTTGACCCAGCTATTGCCCTTTTTGTACTATTCCCTTAAGACCTTAAAATAGTGTACTACAGGGATACTGCCACATCGATGTTCATAGCAGCACAATTCACAATTGCTACACTGTGGAACCAACACAGTTGTCCTTCAGTAGATGAATGGATAAAAAAAAATGTGGCTTCTATACACCCTGGAGTATTACGCAGCACTAAAAAATGACAAAATCATGGAATTTTCAGGAAAATGGATGGTACTAGAGCAGATTATGCTTAGTGACGCTAGTCAATCCTAAAAAACAAATACCAAATGTCTTCTTTGATATAAGGATTGCAACTAAGAACAGAGCAGGGAGGAAGAGCAGGAAGAAAAGATTAACATTAAACAAAGATATGAGGTGGGAGGGAAAGGGAGAGAAAAGGGAAATTGCATGGTAATGGAAGGAGACCCTCATTGTTACACAAAATTACATGTAAGAGGTTGTGAGGGGAATGGGAAAATAAACAAGGAGAGAAATGAATTAGAGTAGATGGGGTAGTGAGAGAAGATGGGAGGGGAGAGGAGGGGGGATAGTACAGTATTGGAAAGGTAGCAGGATACAAAAGTAACTAATAGGGCATTATGTAAAAATGTGGATGTGTAACCGATGTGATTCTGCAATCTGTATTTGGGGTAAAAATGGGAGTTCATAACCCACTTGAATCTAATGTATGAAATATGATATGTGAAGAGATTTGTAATGTTTTGAACAACCAATAAAAGAAAAAAAGTAGCAATATATATGCCAATCGAAATTCATCATGAAATATATATAATCCACAGATGCAAAAATATTCATTTACTGAACATGGATTTATGTATAATGTTATTCAACTTGGAAGCTCACCCATAGGTTGAATTTTCAGTTCCAACAGCGTTTAGGAGGAGTGATCTCTTCTCACAATTTGTATCTGCCAATTCAGCCACCTCACAAGTATATACGTGTGATACCAGATAGGATTTTCTATGTGCATATAAAAATACATGCACCGTATAGACTACAGAGAAAGGGAGACAGGAATTCACATATTTGTTAACTTTAAAAACACATGTAGAGTTATTTCAACAAAAAATTGACTAGATTTATAACTCCTACACTATATAATGCAAAAGGCAATTCCAACTACACAACATGCCTCCTCTGAACTGCTTGTATTTCTATTCTTTTTGGGTTATTTCTCACCATCATATTAAGATTATTAGTCAGAGTCCAGTAGGGTAGGGGTTAATGTCAGGGATTCAGTATTTCAAATGGAAAATTGGAAAATGACTCCAATGTGTATGTAAACATGTGCTACACAAAAATCTTCCCACTCACATCCAGAGAAGTGCCATGATATTACCTTCGCCCCAAGTAAGACACAATAAGAGGAGAAAAGTGTGAAAATCTGTGATTATGTATCTGAATGGAATATGCTCGGGAGTTCACAACCTTGGAGGTGGTAGAGGAGCTTCCAAAAGTAAGGGACAGGGTAAACACTCCACCAACATGGAGCTCTGCTGGCCTATGACTTCTTGGGAAACTGCCTCTGAGGTTGGGCACTTGAAATATATGTTTTTGTCATGAGCTTTAGCTTCCTTTGTAGTGAGACCATCAAATCTGGGTCTGCATCTATGTGACCTGGAAGACATGGTTTCTTATATTCCAATGAACCTGAGGCAGCAGTGCTGAATTCTCTCTTTGTAGGTAAACTGTGGCCACAGGAAGCCAAGTGTCTCCTGGTGGGGACTGTGAAGACATTTGGTCATCCTTCACATTTTGTGGTGCTTCTTGCTGCTGCACTGGTAATATGGTTTTTGCTTCAAAATATACAAGGAGTTCAACTGGGACAGAGTGCTGGAGAGAGTTCTGTAACGTGTGTTGTGACTCATTTATTTGTTGGTTTTTCCTTTTTTTTTTTTGAGGAATGACCACCAGGCGATGAATTTCCCTCTTAAAACTGCTTTCATTGTGTCCCGTAGATTCCGATATGTTGTGTCTGTGTTTTCGTTTATCTCTAAGAATTTTTTGATTTCCACCTTTATGTCTTCTGTAACCCATTGATCATTCCGTAACATATCGTTCATTTTCCATGTGATGTAGGACTTTTTCTTCCTTCTTTTATCATTGATTTAGAGTTTCATTCCATTATAGTCAGAAAAAATGCATGGTATTATCTCCACCCCTTTATATTTACTGGCATAATATATGGTCTATTTTTGAGAAGGATCCATGTGCTGCTGAAAAAAAGTATATCCATTTGATGATGGTTGGTATATTCTATATATTTCAGTTAAGTCTAGGTTATTGATTGTGATATTGAATTCTATATTTTT
This sequence comes from Callospermophilus lateralis, assembly GCF_048772815.1. Classification (NCBI taxonomy): domain Eukaryota; kingdom Metazoa; phylum Chordata; class Mammalia; order Rodentia; family Sciuridae; genus Callospermophilus; species Callospermophilus lateralis. Next base: position 1,174,333 of record NW_027513794.1, on the reverse strand, counting down.
TTAATTCAACTTTTGTTTGAAATATCTGTCCAATGGTGAGAGAGCTGTGTTGAAGTCACCGATAATTATTGTGTTCTTGTCTATTTGATTCCAGAACTTGAGGAGAATTTGTTTTATGAAGGTCGCAGCACCATTATTTGGTTCATAAATATTGATAATTTTTATGTCTTGTTGGTGAATGATTCCTTTTAATGTTATATAATATCCATACTTATCCCTTTTGAATAACTTAGTCTTGAAGTCGATTTTATTCTATGTGAGGATGGCCACCCCTGGTTGCTTACGAGGACCGTGTGCATGGTATATTTTTTCCCAACCTTTCACCTTCAGCCTGTGTATGCCTTTTCCATTCAGATGTGTCTCCTGGAGGCAACATATTGTTGGATTTGTTTTTATAATCCAAGTTACCAGCCTATGTCGCTTTATTGGAGAGTTCAACCATTAAGGTTTAGAGTTACTATTTATATATGGTTTGTACTGCCAGCCATTTTGATTATTTATTTTTTTTTAATTTAGTTTGTTTCTCCATGATTAGCTTTTCCCCCGCCCTCTGTTATTACTGAGGCACTTCCCAGTGATAGTTTTGGTTGTTGTTTTTCATTTCTTCTTCATGTAGTGTTTTGCTCAAGACACTTTGCAATGCTGGTTTTCTGGCTGCAAATTCTTTTAGCTTTTGTTAATTATGAAATATTTTTATTTTGTTGTTGTACCTGAAGCTTAATTTTGCTGGATACAGAATTATTGGTTGGCATCCATTGTCTTTCAGTATTTGAAATACATTGTTCCAGGATCTTCTCGCTTTCAGCGTCTGTGATGAAAAATCTGTTGTTAACCTTATTGGTTTACCCCTGAATGTCATCTGCCTCCTTTCTCATGTACCTTTTAATAATTTCTCTTTGGTCTGTTTATTGGATATTTTCGTAACAATGTGTTTTGGCATTGGTCTACTGTGATTTTGTGTGCTCGGTGTCCTGTATGCATCTACAATTTGTATATCCGTTTCCTTTTTTATTTCTGGAAAGTTTTCTAAAATTATTTCATTCAGCAGGTTACTCATTCCCTTGGTTTGAATCTCTGTACCTTCCTCTATCCAGATGACTCATAAGTTTGTTTTATTATGTTATCCCATATCTCTTGGATGTTTTTCTCATGATTTTTTACCAGTTTTTCGGAGTTGGCTAGATTCCTTTCAAGATGATATATTTTTTCTTCATTATTTGACGTTCTGGCTTCTACTTGCTCCACTCTGTTAGTGATACTCTCAATTGAGTTTTTAATTTGGTTTATCGTTTCCTTCATTTCTAGAATTATTGTTTGATTTCTTTTATAATCTCTATCTCCTGATAAAGACGCTTAACTTCTTCTTTTATCTGTTTATGTAATTCATTTTCAATGTGTTCTTTCACTGTTTGGAATTGCTGTCTCGTATCCTCTTTAAGGTTCTATTCCATCTGTCTAAGGTATTCCTTGAGTTCTTTATATGACCATTTTCCTGATGATTCTAGGTCCTCCTGATTATTTATGTTGTCCTTCATTGTTTGTACACATTTTCATCCTTGCTTTTTTATGCTGCTAATGTTACTTCTTGTTCTGTTTGACTGCTGAGTTACTGCTTACTCTTATAAATTTATTTGAAGCTTGGGAGGAAAGATAGTAGTACGGATGGGAAGAAGTCACTAAAGAGAATGAGAGTAGGCAGGTAGAATTCAAGGAAGGGAGAATAAGAAAATTGAAAAGAAATGAAAAGACAAAAGAAAAGAAATAGAAAATAAAGAAATAAATAAAATTTTTTAGAAATAATAATGATAATTATAAAAATGAAAATTAAAATTTAAAAGAATCATAAAATAATAAATTTTAAAAATTTTAAAAAATAAAAACATTAAAAAAAGTTAAAGAACAACAACAAAAAAATGAAAATGAAAGAAAAAGAAGAAAATAAAAAGAAAAAATAATAATAATACATGCAGTAATAGAGTTCAATTAACTTCTCTTCCAGTAGGTGGAGCTGTGTGCATTGGGCCAAGCTTCTCCTCTCAATAGGTGGGAAGCAATCACTGTGCAGCAACTCTTTATCCCAGAATGGGCGGATCTCCAATCCTGAGTGTCTAGGGCCTTCTCTTTTGTTTCCTCAAGCCAGGCCCCCCAACCTTTGACGCTCACCACAATACTATGTAATGTTTTGAACAACCATTAATAAAAAGTTTTAAAAAAAGAAAACTAAATTCAGTGAATGATGCACGCGAATCCTAATATTTCTACAGTAACTGACTCAGTTTAACTTCAATGCAAGTCGATTCCTATGGGACATGATATGTATTTTGCCATTCATTTGTATTCAACACTGGTACACTACTATTTCATCAGTTTATGCACATCATTGGATATATATTTCATCCACAATTTAGCAAATTTATAGGCATTTGTTTCACTTTCAATCACTTCCTGCTTCACAACTCATGTATTCCTCCATATTTCTTGACTGGTCTTTTGATGAGACTTCTTTCCAAACACATTATTTTCGATTTCCATAATCACTTTTGAAGCAAAACTCACACACACTTCATGATAAACAATAACCCTAAGATTACCATTAGATATATAACTGGTTGGAATGAATGATTGTATGTCAATATATGATATCTTATATATTTTCAGATATCAATTCAATCCATTATTTAAAGTGGAACCAGTTAGATTATTTATTCACAGTATATTCTATTCATCCATTATCTCTATATTCATTGACACAGGGTACACCACTTTGTACCCCCAATACTAATTTATATGTCTTCAAATATTGCTCCCAGAAATGGTGAAAGAAATACTCATATCACATGATCCACAGATACATTTTATCACAATAATTTTCTGGGCAGAAAATGCAAAGGTCACACTTATGATTGTACCAAAGCCTAAATGGAAAGTGAACATGGATTACTAAAAACATCCATGTCCAGGTTGCCTAATGCTTTCAAATGTTATTCCTATTGGTAACTACATATTTTTTTTCTTCCTAAGATTATGCATTCAATCTTAAGCATGTTGAAAATGTCTAATCCTATCACTCACATTATAATTGCCTGATTTTGTAATGTCTCTATTGATATCTTTTTTCCTATATTTTCTCCAGTTCATCATTGTGACTGAGTCTTCACATGTGCTGACATTTACATTCACTCTATAACCGAAACCCTATTCCTAAAGAACATTTGTTCCAAATTTTATACTCACTCTTCTTCCTAAACCTACAGACTATCTTCCTAATCCTACTGACTCTCCCAATTTGAGTAAATGTTCTCTTCTACAATCAATCATCCAAAGTACAAGGTCCTTTGCAATTGTATATCGCATTATCTGAGACATCTCTGCAGAATGTAATTCAAAGCTAAGTATCCAAATCAAGGGCCTAATGCCCTTCTGTGCTACAAATCTTACATAGATTTCTGGTTTTGTACTTATATTTCACCTCTATAATCTTATAAATATTGCAGGTTACCAATAGCAGTAATCATCCTGCAGAATGATTTATAACCCAAATCGAACAAGGTATTAACCCTAACCATACACTGATCCATCAATCTAACTTTACAAAAGGGCAGGGTCAGAGTTCATCTTAAAATACAGGAATGTAGGGGATCTTCCACCTGCTGAGAACCTCAAAGGTCCATGCAGATTTGATCCCAGGGAAAGATGCAGGCAGCTATGAAGTACCTGAGAGAGCAAAAGTCACCTTCCATGGGAAACAACCTGGTAAGGATGAAGGGTAGCTTCTGAATAAGCCTCTCTCTTCTTAATGTAGAGAAGATGGACCAAACCAGTCCTGTGTGTTAAGCTGTTCCCGGATGCCTATGGTTGATATACCATTCTAACTTGTGAAAGTATCACAGGAAGTAGGGGCAACCTCCATCATAGGACCATTGGAAGGAACTGTTAGGACAAAGTGGTTGCCAAAGCAGTGACCTCATTAAGATATTGAAGGAAGTAACCTCACCTTACTTCTTTGGTGATGGAAGTCTCAGATCCGGGAAGCCAGGCACCAAGAGCCAGTCCCAGTCCCAGTCTCAGTGTTCTCACTTGTTTGGATTTACCAAGGACAGAGTCAGTCTTTCTTGGTACCTACTGATGTGAGGATGGCCAAATGTCAGGAAAGCTCTGAAGATGGGCGTTTCCTGAGAAACCAGGTAGTAGATCACCGCTGGCTCATGAAAACTTCACAGAGTTGGCCAAGGAGACCAGATCTGACACAGGACAGGCCATTTCAGCGGAACATAGTATGGCCCACCATTCAGAGGACACTCCCGATAGTTACAGACCTACTTGGGGGAAGGAGGTGCCTTTGTGGGTTTGGGTGTGGGTTTGAGGTTTTGTCTCATGTTCTAAGAATAGTTAGGAAAGGTGGTTTGTTTGGTTTGGAGTGAACTGTTTCTGGTAAGACGTTTCTCAAGGCGAGTGTTTCTTTTTCTGTGCATCCACTGTGTCCGTGGTTGTAGGCATTAGAAAAGAGAATGCATCAATGGATGTGTCCTGTCTAGTAGAAAGCATTCCAGGATTTATCTTGTCCAGTGTATGAATGGACTGCGGCTTGACTTATGGATGGGCAACATCTACTATCTTCCTAAGTTCCTGTTTTCTTCCTGAAAACTGATCACTCTCAGAATAGGCTCACGATTTTGTTTCCATGAATTGTACCACCTCCAAGCTCTGTGCTTACCAATTGTTCTGTTGCTCTGAATGTGAGGAAGGTCTTTTCTTCAGGCCAAACCTTTGTGAAGCATGAAGAAAACAGTTTTCAAATGGAAATGAAAGGGCATCACCTGTGGCTCTTTACTTAATTTCTTTGGAAAGGGATGTGTCTGAATCAGATTTTTGGCCCTGTGTGAGGTTATGTCTTAGATTCTCAGCACCTGAAGGATCTAAAAAAAAGATCCAATGTGTGCATCTAAAACAAAAATTGCCAAAAGAGCAGTCATTGTGAATGAAGTCTCTTGCCTACCTCTGTAAGGTTCCTGACCTTCATCAAGTGAGACTAGTGATCATTTGGGTCAAATGAGTTCCTCAAAACCCTGCAGAGGCTAGCCCATAGGTGCTTGGTTTTTCTCATGACTCCAATTCACATAAAGAATCTAAACCCCACAGTCAATAGGCCTCAAATTGGAGAAGCAGTGCCGTATTAACGAGTATTAGGGATTAACGTATTAGGGATTCTTTGGGTCAAATGAGTTCTTCAAAGTCCCGCAGAGGTTCTTGTGTTTTCTCATGACTCCAAATCACATAAATAATCTATACCTAAAAGTCAGTAGGCCTCAAATTGGAGAAATAGAGAAGTATTAACGGCAGGCTTATTTGATCACTCGTGGTTCACAGGAAGGGTGTCCAGGCCACCTTGAATATTGGCAAATGAGGGGCAAGGGAGTTTATTTTGGACACTGTCTTTGGCTGTGCCCCTCATGGAAAACTCCTGGCAAAGGTTACGATGAGTGACTATATGGAAGAAGATGAGGGCCATGTGGGAGAGTTTTGGTTTTAATTTTGGTCATTTGTGAGGCGGTTGGAAGAAATGATTAGGTCCACCAGGGCTTGAACTCTGGTGTGATTCCCCTTAGAGACTGGGTTTTGGAACTGACCTCAGAGAAGTATTGCCATGAATTTTGTTGGGATTTTAGGAGGCCACGCATGAGAGTCGCCCTTGGAAACTGAGATCTAGGCCCAGGGTGGCTTTCCTCAGATCACTGGGAATCTCAGCCAGGATATCACATGATTTTATTCTGAAAGACTTCGGTACCATAGTTGAGAGTCAAAACACACACGTACCTCACATTGTAGACCTCAATGGGCCTGGCTTCATGTGTCCATTTGGCCACTCTTTGGGAAGACTTGCCTGTGAGAGTTCTCCAGAGCATTCACTGAAATGAGCTTCCTCAACATTTAATGTTTTCTGAATGAATTGAAACCAACAGTGCCTCCAACTTCATCCTTGAAAAATGGCTAGAAAAATATCATAAAATTTTGGAAATTCATTGGAGAAGCTTTGTATGTCCTGTTGCTGATCATGAGGGTACCAGACAGTGCCTTGAATTACTGGGTTTCATGAAAATGGTGTAGAACAGAGATTTCAGTATGTTGGAGCCTGCTGAGTAGTGGGCCTAGAGGAGTGGTGGGCAGGTGTGTGAAAGAACATCAGTGGTAGGGCCATGAGTATCTACCATTGGATTCCAAATGGCTTTTGACTGACATGGTGCAGCCAGCAGACCCTTATATGTAAAGGCATCTTGTTATATGGAGAGGTTTCACGGCAATGTTCAGAATGAGGTTGATATGGACAAGGCGGCAATGGGACAAGATATGAGGGATAGAGCCTGGTTGGTGCATTCTCTCGCAGACTCTGACCCACCACTCGTGACAGAACTCCCTCCAGCACTGTGTCCCAGTTGAGCTCCTTGTATTTTGTGACGCAAATACCAAACTCCCAGTGCTGCAGCAAAAATACCACAAAACATTGAGGAGGAACAAATGGCTTCACAGTCCACACGGGGAGACACTTAGTCTCCAGTGGTCACAGTTGACCTACAAAGAGAGGATTCTGCACTGCTTCCTCATGTTTATTGGAAAATAAGAAACCCTATTGCTAAAGAACTTTTGGTCCAAATCATATACTCACTCTTCTTCCTAAACGTACCGACTATCTTTCAAATCCTAATGACTATCCTTTTTTGAGTGGATGTTCTCTTCTACATTCAATCTTCCAAGGTACAGGTCCTATGCCATTGTATATCAAATTTTCTGAGACATCTGTGCAGAACATAATTCAAAGCTAAGTATCCCAATCAAGGGCCCAATGCCCTTCTGGCCTTCAAATCATACCTAGATTTCTGTTTTCATTCTTATATTTCACCTCTATATTTTTGTAAATATCGCAGGTTCCCAATAACATAATTCATCACAGAGAATATTTCCTAACCCAAATTGAACCTGTTATTAACCCTAAATATACACTCTTCCCTAAATCTCATTTTACTGAAAAGCAGGGACAGAGTTGTTCTTAGAATACAGGAAAGTACGGGACCTTCCACCTGCTGAGAACCTCAAAGGTCCATACAGAAATGATACCCAGAGAAGTTGTAGGCAGGTACGAAGGACCTGAGAGAGCAAAAGTCATATTCCATGGCAAGCAACCTGGTCAGGATGAAGCAATGTGTCTGAATCAGCTTTTTTCTTCTTATTGTAGAGAAGATGGATCAAACCAGCCTGTGTGGAGAGGTGTTCCTGGGTGCCTATGGATGATATATCATTCTAACTTGTGAAAGTGTCACAGAAAGTAGGGGAAGCCTCCATCTCATGGGACCCTTGGAAGCAACTCTTAGGACAATGTGGTTTCCAAGGCAGTGGCCTCATTCAGTTCCAAAGAAAGTGACATGCCTCATTTCCTTGGTGATTGAACTCTCTGAACTTGGTATCCAAGAAGCCAGGCACCAAGAGGCAGTCCAAATCCCAGTCCCAGTGGGCTCACTTGTTTGGATTTTCCAAGGACAGAGTCAGTCTTTCTCGGTAACTACTGCTGTGAGGATAGCCAAATGCCAGGAGAATTCTGAAGAGGGACATTTCCTGAGAAAGCAGGTAGTGGCTCAACACTTTGTTCCTGACAACTTCACAGAGTTAGCCAAAGAAACCAGATCAGAGAGGTGGTTTGTTTGGTTTGGAGTGAACTGTTTCTAGTAGATTCTTTTACAAGGTGAGTGTTTCTATGTCTGTGTATCCCACTGTGTCCCTGGTTGTAGACATTAGAAAAGAGAATGCAACAATGGATGTGTCCTGTCTAGTAGAAAGCTTCCCAGCATTCATCCTGCCCAATTTATGAATGGAGTGTGCCTTGCCTTATGGATGGGCAACACCTACTACCTTCATAAGTCCCTGTTTTCTTCCTGAATTCTGACCACTCTCCAGAATACACTCATGGTTTTCTGTCCAAGGTATGTACCAACTCCAAGGTCTGTTACATGACCATGTACTGGATAGCTGAAGGGAATGGCCAGCATATTAAAAAACTCAGATATCCGTGTGACCAGGAAAATCTCAGTGTATAAACCTGCTTTGGGCCTTTTGCTTACCTCTTGTTCTTTTGCCCTGAATGTCAGGAAAGTCTTTGCCTCAGGCCACCCCTTTGTGAAGCCTGAAGAAAACAGTTTTGAAATGGAAATGAATGGGCATCACCTGTGGCTCTTTGCTTAATTGCTTTGGAAAGGGATGTGTCTGGATCAGGCTCTTGGCCCTGTGTGAGGCTGTGGCTTAGATTTTCAGCACCTGATGGATCTAAAGAAAGATCCCATGTGAGCATCCAAAACCAAAATGGCAAAAAGTTTAGTCATTGTTAATGAATTCTATTGCCTACCCCTTTTAGGTTCCTAAAATCCATCAATTGAGAATAGGGATCCTTTGGGTCAAGTGAGTTCTTCAAATCTCTGCAGAGGACCTTGGTTTTCTCATGACTCCAATTCACATAAAGAATCTAAACCCCACAGTCAGAAGGCCTCAAATTGGAGAAATGGAACAGTATTAAGGGCAGGCCTATTTGATTACTTCTGGTTCACAGGAAGGGTGTCCAGGCCACCCTGAATTCAGGCAAATGAGGTGCAAGGGAGATTATTTTGGACATTGTCTTGGCCTGCGACCCTCATGGAAAACTCCAGCCAGAGGTTATGATGAGTGTCTATATGGGAGAAGATGAGGGCCATGTGGGAGTGTTTTGGTTTTAATTGTTTTTATTTAAGTCATGGTTGGAAGAGTTGACTGGATCCACCTGGGCTTGAACACTGGTGTGATTCCCCTAGAGACTGAGTTCTGGAACTGACCTCCAAGAAGTATTGCTGTGTATTGTGTTGGGATTTTAGGAGGCCACGCATGAGGTTCGCCCTTGGAAACTGAGATCTAGGCCCAGGGTGGCTTTCCACAGAGCACTGGGAATCTCAGGAATGATATTACATGATTTTATTCTTAAAGACGTGGCAGCCATTGTTGCAAGTCAAAACACACATGGACCTCACATTGTAGACCTTAATGGACCTGGCTTCATGTGACCTTTTGGCCTGTCTTTGGGAAGCCTTGCCTGTTAACGTTTTCTAGAGCTTTCATTGAAATGAGCTTTTTCTCCATTTAATGGTTCCTGAGTGAATTGAATCCCACAGTGCCTCCAATGTCATCGTTGAAAAATGGCTAGATAAATACCATTAAATTTTTGAATTCCCATGACCAGGTCGCACTGGAGAAACTTTGTATGTCCTATTGATGATCATGAGTGTATCAGACAGTGCCTTGATTGACTCGTGTTCATGAAAATGGTGTAGAAGAGAGATGCCAGTAATTTGGAACCTGATGAGTAGTCGGCCTAGAGCAGTGGAGTGCAGGTGTGTGTTAAAACATCTGTGGTGGGGTCATTTGGATTTGCATTGGCTTCCAAATGGTTTGTTACTGACATAGTGTAGCCTCTAGATCCTTGTATGTAAAGGCATCTTGTTATATGGAGAGGTTTCAGTGCAATGTTTAGAATCAGATTGCTATGGTCAAGGGGGCAAGCTATGTGGGATAGAAGCCTGGTTAGTGCATTCTCTTGCAGACCCTTACCCACCACACATGACAGAACTCCCTCAAGCACTGTGTCCCAGTTGAACTCCTTGCATTTCGAGAAGCAAATACCAAACTCCCAGTGCAGCTACAAGAAACACCACAAAAGTGGAGGATGATTAAATGTCTTCACAGTCCACACTGGGAGACACTTAGCCCCCATTGGCAACAGTTTACCTACAAAGAGAGAATTCAGCACTGCTGCCTCATATCCATTGGAAAATATGAAACCATGTCCTCCAGGTCACATAGATGCAGACCCAGATTTGATGGTCTCAATAGAAAGGAAGCTAAAGCTCCTGAAAACAACATATATTTAAAGTGCCCAACCTCAGAAGCAGTTTCTCAAGAAATCTTTATGCCGGCAGAGCTCCATGTTTGTGGAGTTATTACCCTGTTCTTTGCTTTTGGAAACTCCTCTACCACCTTCAAGTTTGTGAACTCCTGAGCATTTTCCATTCCAGATGTGTATTCACAGATTTTCAAATCTTCTCTAATTGTGTCTTACTTGGGGTGAAGGTAATGTCAAGGCATTGTTCTGAATGATAGTGGGAAGATTTTGGGGTAGCACATATTTGCATACACATTGCATTCTTTTTTCAGTTTTCCATTGGAAATACTGAATCCCTGACTGTCAGTGGTAGAAGGAATTCTCCTTCAAAGAATAGCCTCACACTTACAAGAAACAACACCCAGGGAGACATCATCTCTTGGAGACATCATTTAGCCATCTGTGTCCCTGAGACATCCTGTGGCCATCTGTCTTCCTGAAATATCCTGAGGTTATCTCACCTTGTGTAGACATCCAGGAACTGCCGATAAGAGAGCTTTCCCATCTCCAGCATATAAAATCCCCTGTGTGAACAATGTATTTTGAAGGTTGATCAGAACTCCTGTCTTGCTGTCATCTCTCGTGTCTCTTGTCCCTTCATTCCTCCCTATCTTGGTTCGCTGCCCACGTCGATGTGTCCTGCCAGCCGGGACATCTGGAGCCCACTGACTGGGGCTCAAGCCTTTGAGTCATAGGGAACCCCGTCCTCCTGGAAAACTTGGTCAAGCGGAGCTCACAATTGCCTCAGCAGACACCACCGAGAGACAGATCCAGGAGGAGAGTGGGGATGACGCACGGGGAGTGACCCACCATGGGTCAAGCAGTTTTGTCACATGATTTGTATTTGTCGGGCCTCAAGGATTCCTTCAAGACATGGGGGCACGTGTTAAGAAAAAGGACTTAAAATTTTTCTTTTCATACATAGGGGAATTGTGTCTATGATTTCACCTTGAAGGGACCATTAATGGTAAAAGATGGCTTAGAGTAGGAGACTGTTTAAAAGATTATTATGAATCCTTTGGACAGAAAAATTGCCTGTTCCCACCTTTTTTTACTGGAAATTAATTAATGAATTTCTTAAAAGTTCACCCTTTGACAATGGTACCTTAAAACTTTTCAGGATTAGGAAAGAGACTATGCAAAAGACTTCTCGTCCCCCCTCGCATGCCCATCAGTTAGTATAGACATAGACCATTCTCAGTCTCCCCAGGACCCTGGAAACCTTCCTGGTCCCCCTCAAAATACCACCCTAATGAATAGGGCTCCAATGGTTACCAACCGCCTTTATCCAGTTTTAAATCCTGGAGACACATTGACCCCTGGGGAGAAGGCTAACTTGGAGAAGGAAGCAACTCCCTATGATACAGAAGACCTGCCACTGCTTAGGACCCAGCCACAGCCTATAGGACTTACACATCCACCTCCCTCCTATATCTCTCCTGCTTTTTGTGCTCTGGCCCTTCAGGGGCCAAATCCCCCCACAAGATATTTTTTCCCCAATTCCCTTGCCTAACCTGGCTCCCTTGGGAGAGTCTCTCCAACATAGACTGGAAGAGATCCAAGTTTAAAAAGAATTAAGATCCCTTGACTCTGAGCTTTATTCATTAGCCTTATTGCTGGAGTCAACACAAGCTGGCCCAAAGTGGTCTAATACAAAGGCTAAGCCGCTCCATTGGACTGTTCTCACTTTTCAGTCACCCTCAGTTAGATAGTTAAGCCTGCCCAGGTTGATGTCAAAGACTTAGACAAGGATCAAGAGGAGGAAGCGGGGGAAATGGATCAAGGAGATCAGGACTCAGAGGATGAGGACTTCATCCCCAGGCAGGAAGGAACCCAGAGTGTCTACAAAACATTAAGCCTGCGTTTTCTTGAAAAAACTTAAAAAGTCTTGTGCTCACTATGGACCCATTGCACCCTACACGTAGGCTTTATTAGAAAGCTACATGACACAATGTCTTACTCCCAATGATTGGAAATTTTTAGACCAAGCTACCCTCAATGCCGCAGACTTCCTGTTATGGAATGCAGATTTCAAAGAGCACTGTCAGGAAACTGCTCAGAAAACTTTAACTAAGCCCTCCTCTAATTCCTGGACTTATGTTTAGCTAGTGGGCAATGCGCCTTTTGACACTAAAACTTAACTGGCACGTTTTCCTGCTGTACTTTTGACACAGATTCAGATGGCTGGCTTACATGCTTGGAGACGCCTCCCTCAAAAGGCCTCTGCTACGACTTCCCTGGCAAAAATTCGACAAGGGCCCGACAAGCCTTATAGCGACTTTGTTCCCCGGCTTAACCTAGCTGCGGGATTCTTGCTTGGACCAAGTGAAAGCGAAAGCACCTTTGTAAAACATCTTGCCTTTGAAAATGCCAACCTGGCATGTCAGGATGTTCTTCGACCACATAAGAAAAAAGTGAAACTTTCTGACTTTATTGGACTCTGTGCAGGGTTGGGTGTAGCCCTTGCCATGGGTCTCACCCTCGGTGCCGCCTTTACCAAGGCCTTTCACAATCCTGGCTCACGTAGTTGCTTTACTTGTAAACAACCTGGCCATTTTGCACGTGAGTGTCCGACAGGCAAACAAAGCCTAAGAATAGTGTCTTTTCAAACTGAGGCTAAACTGCCCCCAGCTACCCTTTGCCCTAGATGAGGTAAAGGTCATCACTGGGCCAGTGAGTGTAGATCTAAGACAAATGCCCTCAGCAGCCTATTTCAAAATCCTTCTCCACAATTGCCTCATTCCAATTAGCCAGCCCAGGCAGCACAGGATTGGACCTTTTTGCCGCCACCGATACAATATTAGACTCAATGCAAGGGCCCCAGATAATACCCACTGGAATTATGGGTCCCACTCCATCTCATATGTGTGCCCTTATTCTTGAAAGAGCCTCTACTACCTTACAAGGTGTTCAGGTCTTCCCTGGCATTAAAGATAATGATTTCACTGGAGAAATAAAAATACTGGCCACAGCTATTAATGGAGTTGCGGCCATCCCAGCAGGAACAAGACTTGCACAATTAATACTCCTTCCCTTGGATTCAGGAGGCACTTCCACCACTCAAACCTACCGAGGGGGACTACCTCCTTGGGCTCCTCTGATGTATATTGGGTTCAGCCCATTTCTCACAATAGACCCACCCTTATCTTACTTATTGAAGGAAAGGAATTCCAAAGAATTCTTGATACTTGAGCTGATGTCACAATTATTTCTCAAAAATACTGGCCAAAAGGTTGGCCCCTCACCCCATCCTTGACAGACCTTAAAGGGATAGGACAGTCAAAAAATCCTCTGGTCAGCTCTAGGGCTCTTAGCTGGACTGATAAAGAGGGTAATATGGGAACTGTCATTCCTTTTCTTTGTTCCTGACCTTCATCTTAACCTATACGTCCGAGATATTTTGAGTCAAATGTAAGTTATTCTTTCCAGTCCCAATTCCATGGTGACTCATCAAATGATTCATATGAATTTTGTCCCTGGTACAGGCATGGGGAGACTGAGACAAGGACTGGTTGAGCCTATACAACCCTTACAAAAAACAAATACATATAGACTTGGGTATTTGGATTTTTAGTGTTGGTCCCTGACCCTCCTGTACCCCATGCAGATAAAATTATTTGGGAGACTCAGACTCCTGTGTCGGTGGATCAGTGGCCTCTTACCCAAGAAAAATTGGAGGCTGCCTCCATGTTAGTGCAGGAACAGCTGGCAGCTGGCTATGTAGAGCCATCAAGCTCACCATAGAATAATTCTATTTTTGTTATCAAGAAAAAATCAGGCAAGTGGCGCCTTTTACAAGATTAGTGTGTCATTAATAAAGTTATATGCCTGATGGGAGCACTACAGCCAGGCATTCCCACACCAGTGGCTATTCCCAAAAACTATTGTAAAATGGTTGTTGACTTAAAAGATTGCTTTTTTACCATTGCTTTACATCCTGAGGATAGACCCTATTTTGCCTTTAGTCTCCCTCACATTAATTTTCAGGGCCTTATGCACAGATTTCAATGGAAGGTTCTTCCCCATGGTATGGCCAACAGCCCTAGTCTTAGCCCAAAATACGTTGCTCAAGCAGTAGACCCTGTGAGAGAGCAATGTTCACAAATTCATATTTTACATTAATTGGATGATTTGTCAATTGCTGCACCTAATATCCATGACGTTAATAATTGTTACCTGGACCTTTACAAAACCCTCACTACCTTGGGACTGCAGATAGCTTCTGATAAGGTTCAAACACAGGACTGTTATACCTATTTGGGCCTTAAACTTCAAGATAATCAGATTCAAATTCCTAAAATACAACTACGTGTGGACCATCTTCACACTCTTAATGATTTTCAAAAATTACTGGGGGATATAAAATGGCTAAGAACATATTTAAAATTACCCACTTGTGTACTTTTGTCCCATAATTATATTTTGAGAGGTGATTCCCACCCCTCCTCCTCTCAAAAGCTTACACACGAGGCATTACAGGCATTAAACCAAGTCACAGAAGCCATTGCCCAACAGTTTGTTACACAAATTTCTTATAACCTTCCTCTGGTTCTGGTTATTTAACAAACTCCTCATACACCCACAGGAATAATTTGGCAGCGAGATCCACATTTTAAAAATAAAGGCTGCCCCTTGCTTTGGGTCCATTTACCCACCGCATCCTCCAAGGTTATTACTGTTAATCTTGCTCAGGTAGCTTCTATTATTATTAAAGGTCATTTGATTCTCGACAACATTTTGGCAAAGAACCTCATAATAATTTAATTCCATATATGAAGGACCAAACCAAATTTTTAATACAGACACGGGATGAATGGGGTATTGCCCTATCAGGCTTTTGGGGAACAATTGATAACCACCTCCCCAATGACCCCCTTTTACATTTTGTCCAGTTACATCCATTTATTTTTCCCAAAATTATTCAAAAGGCTCCCATTCCTCAAGCCCTTAATGTCTTTACAGACGGTTCCAGTAATGGCTGAGCGCTCTTTGTTGTCAATACCCAGCCTACCATCTTTGATACTATCTATCAGTCAGCACAGGTTGTGGAATTGTTTGCCATAACACAAGTTTTTATAATATTTTTTGATAATCCTGTTAATATTTATACAGACAGTGCCTACATTGCTCATTCTGTGCCCCTGCTGGACATTTCCCCCACCATTAAGGCTTCTTCCAATGTGGCCTTTCTTTTTCATCAGCTTCAGCAGCTAATTCAGGCCAGACAACACCCATTTTTCTTAGAACACATCAGGGCACACTCTGATCATCCCAGGCCTCTAACACAATGTAATGCCCAAGCTGATGCAGCAACTCGTTCCATCTTTCCAATTTTTGTGGGCTCCATTCAAAAGGCCACAGAGTTACACAATCTTCACCATCTAAATTCCAAGAGCCTTCAATTACTTTGTAAAATTACCATGCAACAGGCACGAGAAATAGTAAAAGCATGCCCAGGTTGCACTGTCTCCCTCCCCATTCAACACATGAGAGTTAACCCCCGAGAATTACTGCCCAATCAGTTTTGGAAAATGGATGTTACTCATTTTC
Organism: Callospermophilus lateralis; assembly: GCF_048772815.1. NCBI lineage: Eukaryota > Metazoa > Chordata > Mammalia > Rodentia > Sciuridae > Callospermophilus > Callospermophilus lateralis. The sequence continues at coordinate 1,158,834 of NW_027513794.1, read as the reverse complement.
CTGAATTTGAAATTACCAAATATATACACGTTTCTATATATACCTTCAGCGACTTTATTTTTGCATCACCACATTCAGGAGAGGCTACCAAATATGTTCTTTCTCCTCTTATTTCAGCCTTTTCCATAATGGGTAAACCAATACATATTAAAACAGATAATTATCCTGCATATACCTGTGCCAAGTTTAAATAGTTTTGTGCTACCTTGCAAATTCGTCATACTACTGGAATTCCATACAACCCTCAGGGCCAAGGCGTTGTGGAACATGCCCACCTTACCTTATAGACTTGGATAACCCTCCATAAGGCTTCCGCTTTTGTATTTACCACTCCCAGGCATCGCCTTAACCATGCCTTACTTCCCCTTATTTTTCTTACCCTAGACAGTGAAGGCCATTCGGCCGCAGACAGAAACTGGCATCCCTTGTCCAATTCTGTTCGCCCACCTCTTATGTGGTGTAATTCCCTTACAAATAAATGGAAAGGTCCAGATCCTGTTCTCATCTGGGGACGAGGCTCAGCTTGTCTTTTGGACCAAGAGCAATCAGCCCCAAGATGGTTACCAGAATGCCTGGTTAAACAGGTTAATGACTTACCTCAACACAGGGATGGAGGGCCTCCCCCTGAGGACAAATTTTGTTCTTTTTCAGATGCAGCCAACAATCTGTGTGAGGATCCTGATTTAGGCACTTCTGCTTAACAGGTTTGTACATGGAGGCCTTGGCCCTCCACGTTCCAACATCATGGTGTAAGTTTTTGGGCCCCCCTGTGAATGCAAGTGATGATCTTGGACTCAGGCTCCCACTAGTTGGACCGAGACTGCTGACTGCGTGACTAAGGTGGCTTACCTCCATGCCGAGGTTGACCATAAACTTGGAGGAGTTCATCAGCCTAAATGGGTATGTGTTAACAAGCCAAAGTTTATTCCCCCTAGTACAAGTAAAGCTCTCCAAAATTCTTCTGCAACCTGTTCGCATACCCAGGCGAGGCATGACTCTTGTTATGTGTCGCCCTCAATTTGTGTTAACAAGCAGGGAGAACAATTTTTTGAAGCCTCCCAAACTAAAACTCATGCAGCAGGGGGGACCACTATTCATTATACCTCCGTTCTATTTGACCAGGGAGTAGAAGGCAAATACACCAAGCTACAGTCAGCTGGTTGCCAAGGCCCTGTCGGTAAACCCTCCTGCTGGCCCATTAAGGCCCCTACAGGGGTCACTGATGGTGGAAGAACCACTGATGCTGTCAAACATCCTCACATAATCAAACTTTTGAAACCCCAAATCCCTGAGCTCACATATCATCCCTTAATGTTGCCTAAATCTCAGCTCCCAGGTTTAGATACCAATACATTAGATATTTTGGAAACTACCTTCTACTTGCTTAATAATTCCAACCACAACCTTGCTGGTGATTGCTGGCTCTGCATGACAACAGGGGCAATTATGACTATGGCAGCTCCTATTAATTCTATCATAGACAATGATAATACATGCCAACCCGGATTTCCTTTTTAAGTACAACTTATAGGCACTATTACATTATGTCTTTTAGGCGCGATGCAGAATAACACCTATGATATTGATGTTGGAGTTACTTTCTTTGAAAATTGCTCAACATACAAAATTATTCCTCACCCACCCCAACTCTTTGTTCTCCCAATGGCAGAGTTTTAATGGGTGGAGGAAACTTGGCCTTCCCCAGGCTTCCAGCGAATTGGACCGGTGGCTCTGTTCTTGCCTTATTACTCCCTGATATAACTATAGTCCCAGGAGATGAACCTCTACCCATTCCTAGCCTAGACACCTTAGTCAAAAGACACAGGCGGGCAATACAGGCCTTACCACTCATTGCCAGCTTTGGAATAACAGCTGCTGTGGGCACAGGTACACTGGCTTAGGCACAGCTATACACTCTTACCATCGCCTGTCTCAACAACTTATAAATGATGTACAAACTCTATCAGGAACCATTAAAGATCTGCAGGACCAAATAGACTCCCAGGCAGAAGTGTTCCTTCAAAAAGAGGAGGCTTAGATTTGCTGACAGATAACCAGGGAGGTATTTGCTTGGGCTTAGGGGAACGATGCTGCTTTTATGCCAATAAATCAGGCATAGTATGCACTAAAATTAAGCACCTTCAATAAGATCTAGAAAGAGATGACGCGAACTATTTGAAAATCCCCTCTGGACTGGGCTTTATGGATTTCTACCCTACCTTCTTCCCCTATTAGGCCCTTTGTTGGGTTTACTTATAATTGGGTCCATAGGACCCTGCATTATAAACAGGCTGGTACAATTTATTAAAGAACAGATTAATATTTTGGCCTCTAAACCCATACAGGTCCATCATCGTCTGGAGATGGAAGACCGTGCTGCCAACATTTAAAAGGATGTACTACCCTTCTCACAGGCTTATTTCTTAAGTTTACATCCCCACAGATCTCTCTTTCTTATATAAAAGTATGAGTAACAGCTCTGACCAACTATCTTCTGCCCTTGCCATAACGGTTCGTCCCCCATGGGCCCCTCCACTTGGCGGAGGATGCACCCATGGAGTGAGGATGTTATCCCAGTTCATTATTGTGATTGACTCTTCACATGTGCTGACATTTATATTCAATCTCTACGCAAAAGCCTATTGCTAAAGAAATTTTGGTCCCACTCCTATACTCACTCTTGTTTCTAAACCTACCAACTATCATCCTAATCCTACTTACTATCCCTTTTTGACTGGATGTTCTCTTCAACATTCAATCATCGAAGATACAAGGTCCTATGCCATTGTATATCGATTCATCTGAGACGTCTGTGCAGAATATAATTCAAAACTAAGTATCCCACTCAAGCGCCTAATGCCTTACTGGGCTTCAAATCTTACCTAGATTTCTGTTGGTTCCAATACCATTATTCATCTCGCAGAAGGATTCCTAACCCAAATCGAACCTGTTATTAACCCTAACCATACACTGTTCGCTCAATCTCACTTTACAGAAGAGCAGGTACAGAGTTGGTCTTACAATACAAGAATGTAGGGGATCTTCCACCTGCTGAGAACCTCAAAGGTCCATGCAGAAATGATCCCTGGATAAGATGTAGGCAGCTATGGAGGACCTAAGAGAGCAAAAATCATCTTCCATGGCAAAAACCCTGGTCAGGACGAAGGGATGTGTCTGAAACAGCCGCTTTCTTCTTAATATAGAGAAGATGGACCAAACCAGGCCTCTGTGGAGAGCTGTTCCCAGGTGCCTATGGTTGAAATACCATTCTTACTTTTGAAAGTGTCACAGGAAGTAGGGGCAGCCTCCATTTCATGGGACCCTATGAAACAACTGTTAGCACAAAGTGATTGTCAAGGCAGTGACCTCTTTCAGTTTCTGAAGGAATTGACCTACCTAACTTCCTTGGTGTTTGAAATCTCTGAACTTGGGATCCAGGAAGCAAGGCATCCAGAGCCAGTCCCAGTCTCAGTCACATTGGGCTCACTTGTTTGGATTTACCAAAGATAGGGTCAGTCTTTCTTGGTACCTACTGATGTGAGGATGGCCAAATGCCAGGAGAGCTCTGAAGAGGGGCCTTTCCAGGGAAAGCAGATAGTTGCTCACCAATGGCTCCTGGCAACTTCACAGAGTTGGAAAAGGAGACAAGATCTGAGACCCTACAGGGCATTTCGGTGGAACAGAGTATGGCCCACCAGTCAGAGGACACTCCATATATTCACACACCTACTTGGGAGAAGGAGGTGCCGTTTGAGTATGGGTGTGAGTATGCGGTTTTGTCTCATGTTCTGAGAATAGATAGGAAAGTCAGTTTGTTTGGTTTGGAGTGGACTGTTTCTTGTATGTCATTTGACAAGGCAAGTGTTTCTATATCTGTGTATCCTACTGTGTCCGTGGTTGTAGACATTAGAAAAGACAATGCATCAATGGATGTGTCCTGTCTAATAGAAAGCACCCATCATTCATCCGGCCCAATTTATGAATGGACTGCAGCTTGCCTTATAGATGGGCAAAACCTATTATCTTCCCAAGTTCCAGTTGTCTTCCTGAATTCTGGAAACTCTCCAGAATAGGCTCATGGTTTTGTGTCCAAGATATAAACCACTTCCACACTCTGTGAAATGGCCATGTACTGAATAGCTGAAGGGAATGGGGGCATCTCAGAAAACTCAGATATCAGGGTGACCAGGAAAGTCTCAGAGGAGAAACCCTGCTTTGGGCCTTTTGCTTGCCTATTGTACTGTTGCCCTTAATGTCAGGATGGTTTTTGCCTCAGGCCACACTTTGTGAAGCGTGAAGAAATTAATTTTCATATGGAAAAGAATGGGCATCACCTGTGGCTCTTTGCTTTATTGCTTTGGAAAGGGATGCGTCTGAATCAGCATCTTGGCCCTGTATGAGGCTGTGGCTTAAATTCTCAGCACCAGATGGATCTAAAGAAAGATCCCATGTGTGCATCCAAAAAAAATGGCAAAAAGTTCAGTTTTTGTGGATGAAGTTTCTTGCCTTTCTCTCTTAGTTTCATGACCTTTATCAAGTGAGAATAGGGATCCTTTGGGTCAAATGAGTTCTTGAAAGCCATGCAGAGGTGCTTGGGTTTCCTCATGACTCCAAATCACATGAAGAGTCTATACCTGACAGGCAGTAGGCCTCAAATTGGAGAAGCAGAGCAGTATTAAGAGCTGGCCTACTTGATCACTCCTGGTTCACAGGAAGGGTGTCCAGGCCACAATGACTTTAGGCAAATGAGGGGCAAGGGAGCTTTTTTTGAACACTGTCTTTGGATGTGCCCCTCATGGAAATATCCAGCCACAGTTTATGATGAGTGTATATATGGAAGAATATGAGGGCTATGTGGGAGTGTTTTGGTTTTAATTCTGGTCATTTGTGTGGCGGTTGGGAGATGACTGGGTCCACCGGGGTTTAAACTCTGGTGTGATTCCCCTTAGAGACTGTGTTGTGGAACTGACCTCAGAGAATTATTGCCATGAAATGTGTTGAGATTGTTGGAGGCCACACATGGGAGTCACCCTTGGAAACTGAGATCTAGACCAAGGGTGGCTTTCCACACAGCACAGGGAATCTCAGCAATGATATCATGTGATTTTATTCTGAAAGACTTGGCAGCCATAGTTGAGAGTCAAAACAAACATGGACCTCACATTGTAGACTTCTATGGGCCTGGCTTCATGTAACATTTGGCCACTCTTTGGGAAACCTTGCCTGTGAGAGTTCTCTAGAGCATTTATTGAAATGAGCTTCCTCACCATTTAACGGTACCTGAATGAATTGAAACCCAGAGTGCCTCCAAATTCATCCTTGAAAAATGGCTACATAAATACCATGACATTTTTGAAATTCCCATGACCAGGTGGCACTGGACAACCATGAATGTCCTGTTGCTGATTTGAGTGTACCAGACACTGCCTTGATTGACAGGGTTTCATGATAATGATGTAGAACAGAGATGTCAGTAAGTTGGAGCCTGCTGATTAGTGGTTGTAGAGAAGTGTTGTGCACGTGTGTGTTAAAAAATCTGTGGTGCGGTCATGTGGATCTGCCATTGGCTTTCAAATGGGTTGTGACTGACATGGAGCAGCCAGCAGAACCTTGTATGTAGAGGCATCTTGTTATATGGAGAAGTTTCAGGGCAATGTTCAGAATCAGGTTGCTATGGTCAAGGGGGCAAGCTATGTGGGATAGAAGCCAGATTGGTGTATTCTCCTGTAGACCCTGACCCACGACACGTGACAGAACTCCCTCCAGCAGCTTGTCCTAGTTGAACTTCTTGAATTTCGTGAAGCAAATACCAAACTCCCAGTGCAGCGGCAAGAAACACCACAAAAAGTGGAAGGTGACCAAATAGCTTCACACTCCACATGGGGAGACACTTAGCCCCCAGTGGCCACAATTATCTACAAAGAGAGAATTCAGCACTGCTGCCTAATGTTCATTGGAATATAAGAGACCATGTCCTCCAGGTCACATAGATGCAGACCCAGCTTTGATGGTCTCACTACAAAGGAAGCTAAAGCTCCTGACAACAACATATATTTCAAGTGCCCAACCTCAGAGGCAGTTTCTGAAGAAGTATTTAGGCCAGCAGAGCTCCATGATTGTGGAGTTTACACTGTCCCTTACTTTTGGAAACTGGTCTACCACCTTCAAAGTTCTAAACTCCTGAGCAATTTTCATTCCAGATATATATTCACAGATTTTATAACTCTTCTCCTCAAATTGTGTCTTACTTGGAGCGAAGGAAATGTGAAGGAATTGTTCTGGATGAGACTGGAAGGATTTTTGTGTAGCACATGTTTGCATACACATTGGATTCATTTTCCAATTTTCCAATTGAAATACTGAATCCCTGACACTACCCCATACCCTACTAGACTCTGTGTACTAATCCTAATATGATGGAGAAAAATAATCCCCAAAAAATTGAAATACAAGCATTTCAAAAGAGGCCTGGTGTATATTTGGACTTGCCTTATGCACTGTATAGGGTAGGAGTTATAAATCTAGTCAATTTTTTGTTGAAATAGTTCTCCAGTTGTTTTTAAAGTTAATCAATATGTGAATTCCTGTCTCCCTTTCGCTGTAGCCTATTCAGCATATGTATTTTTATAAGCACATATACAATCCTACCTGGTACCACACGTACACTATTTTGTGGTTGCTGACTTGGCAGATACAAATTGTGAGAAGAGATCACTCCTCCTAAATGCTGATGGAACTGAAAATTCAACCTATGGGTGAGTTTCCTAGCTGAACAACATTATATATAAATCCATGTTCAGTAAAATGAATATTTTTGATCTGTGAATGATATATATTTCATGGTGAATTTCAATTGGCATATAGTGCTAATTTTTAATATCTGTATATATATACTATCCAGATTTTTCAAAATATGAAATATATCTGTCTTATTATACATTTCCTAAATTCATTCATATTCATGTATGTGGATTTATAATTATCTTTTCACAAGATCATTCTCAGAAATATTCATCCACCTGAAATACATATTTGTTTCCTACTACTGAAAACTAACTTCAGTGAATGGTGTATACAAATCCTAATATTTCTTCAGTAACTGACCAAGTTTAACATCAATGCAAGTAGACTCCTATGGAACATGATGTGTATTTTGATGTTAATTTTTTTCAACACTGGTGCATTACAATTTCTTTAGTTTATGCACATCATTGGATATAGATTTCATCCACAAGTTTGCAAATTTATAGGCATTTGTTTCACTTTCAATCACTTTCTACTTCAGAACACATATATTTCTTCATGTTTCTTGACTGGTCTTTTCATGAGACTTCTTTCCAAACACATTATTTTTGATATCCATAAGTACTTTTGAAGCAAATCTCACACACCCTACATGATGAACCATAACCCTAATATTACGATTAGATGTATAACTGGTTAGAATAAATGATTGTATATCAATATATGATTTCTTATATATTTTCAGATATCAATTCAATCCATTATTTAATGTGGAACCAGTTATATTATTTATACACAATATTGTCTATTCATGCATTATCTCTATATTCATAGACAAAGGGTACACCTCTTTATACCCCCAATACTAATTTACATGTCTTCAAAATATTCCTCCTTGAAATGGTGGAAGAAATACTCATGTCACCTGACCTATGTATACATTTTATCACAGTAATATTCTGGACACAAAAAGCAAAGGTCACACTTATGATTGTACCAATGTAAAGGTTGGTCGAGCGTTGGAGTAAGAGACCACCAAGAGACTGTCACATGCAACAGCAAAGTGATTATTGGGGGTCCAGCATGCTGTGGCTCAGAGCTCACTTGAATTTAGCAGAGAGCCCTGAGAACAGCTTAAGCAGAGCTTATATACTTTCCTTAGAGAGGGCAGGGAGTGAAATTTATTGATGGGTCATGGCAAGTGGGCGGTTTGTTTGCAAATGTGTGAGGGAGTACATTCTGCAGTTTGGCAATTGGGGACAGTACATTTGGGGAACAAGATAAGCAAACAGTTCTCAAGATTTCAACAGTGTTTTGTTAAGCATACAGAAAAACAGAAATTGACAAGTACCTATTTTATTATCCTTTCATTCCCCACTTCTTGTTCTGGTTACTTTTAATCATAAAAGTGATCATTGGGGGGTGTCACAATTCATGTCTGCTAGTCGGAAACATTGTTGTCTGATTACCATAAGTTTAACTTGTCCAATTTGAGCTTGGAGAGAAGAAACTACACGGTTGAGCATACAGGGCCCTACAGTTAGCAATAATATGAAGATTATTAAAGGACCGGCCAAGGCTGATAAAAGTGTAAAAGTGTAGTTACCCACGGGGACTGTGTGTACCAAGACTCAAACCACCCTTTTTGGGCCTCTGTCTCTCGTTGACACTCTTCAAGGCGTTTTTTTTTTTTTAATTTACTCATAGATTCTTTTACAACTCCAGTATCGTCAGCATAAAAACAATATTCTTCCCTCAATGCAGCACAAAGGCCCCTTCTCTCATGAAGAGAAGGTCCAAATGTCGCCTGTTCTGTAAAACTACTTCAGAGAGCGAGGTTAAAGATTCCTGTAATGCTGTGATGGAGGTTTTTAATATCTTTAAGTTTTGGTCTATTGGTACTTGTCATTGGGTTATTTGTTGTGTCCCATGGACTAGGGCAGTGGTTCCTGTGCCCACCCCTGCAGCAACTCCTATTCCGAATAGGATGGCTAAAGTGAGGAATACAGCTTCCCAGCGGAACCGAGTTTTTTGCCCCCCTATTTGATTTTTAAATGAACCTGTTTAATGATAGAGCACTCTGGGAATCATCTGCAGCATTACATAATTAATCACATCTGTTGACCATTTTATGAACCCATTAACAATGTTTAAGTGTATAGAATTACACTTTTGTAGGGACAGACAAGGCAAGGCACCTAAGATAGCACCGAAGCTAGGGAAACAATCCTATTTGGTTGCAAACGGATTTAGAGGGCATTGCTTCTGTTGTAATCAATTAATCCGCTGAACCCCAAGTTTAGGTAGTTTCAGAATTTTGTACCCAACATGTAGGTAAAGTGGCTCAGAAGTTCACAGTCTGCAGAAGTTCACAAAAAGCTGTTTTTGTTTCTGTTGTATTTCCTCTGTTCTATGCAAGTTTAGTTTTTAAGGACACTTGGGAGGGGGAGAGATTTTGTCTTCTCTTTTTTTTTTCTCCCTGCCAGCTATTACCATGAAGCCCAGTTGGTAAATTCTTTATCTTAGAAATGTAGCCATCTCTGTGAAGCCCCAGCTCAAGGCCAGAGGCCTTGTTCACATATTTTGTGAAAAACTAGTAAAGGGGTGTCTAGCATAGCAGAGCTGATTTTTCCAGCCCATGGTACGTAGAACAGGGCAACAAGAAAAGAGGAAGTTTATCTACATTGAACTCCTTCATTGGGACTCTTTTGCTAAAAGTCCTAAATTCAGCCATGGTGAAGACTTCTGGAGAAGGTCAGTTAAGAATTTTCTGTGGTCCTGGTACAGAGGGGGAAGACGTGAAAGGCGGGTGGTGAGAGCAGCTCCGTGGATCTGAGAATGAGGAAGAAGAGATGTAAAAGAATAATGGGAAAGGGCTTTGGGATTTTCCTAGCATCAAAAAGTTGAGCAGTAGAACAGATAGACCAGAGGGGAAGATGGGAGTGAGTATCTCAAAAAGCCTGTGAGGGACTTCAAATTCTTAGTAACCTGTTTTCAGTGTTGACAAAGCAACTTTAAAGGCCATTTTCATTACATCTTGGATAGGGGTCTGAGGGCTCTCCTCTGCCTGTTTGAGCTTTGGGTTAGCTGGTAAAAGGACCTGTTGGGACCCGGTGTGGACACTGACAGGAGAAGAGAGGAGTGAGTGGGAAGAGGGGTATCTCAGTACCTGCTACCTCAGCAAGGGGGCAATTGTCTGAGAACCAGCGGTGGTTTGGGTATTTGATCTAGTAATTGGAGAGGAGAAATCAGGTTGCTGAGGTGGGATTGACAGCAGAGCATCTGGAGTAGATGGCAGAGGGTGAGGATCTATTGGAGATGTATAGTTCAGGATTTGAGTGAAGGAGGAAAAAGGCCTCCACATAGGGGAATTTCCTTCCACGCTATTGAGCACTTGCCGCAGTTAAAAAGGTCACACAGAATTTGAGGTTATAGAGACCCCCGTGGGGGCCATCGGTTTTGGTTTTTAATTGGTAATATGGCCAATGCTGTGTACTGAATTTGATGAAAAGTTTGGGTTCCTCTAGGCAGCCCCTATATGCTCACATCCCTATGACTCACAGAAGAAGTCGGCTTTTTCCTCACACAGCCTTGGCTTTTGTGGCTTTGATAACTGCCGGGTAAACATAGTAATCTAGGCTAGCCAACCTGCATCTGGCTCACGTTTTCCTTCACCCACAATAGCAAAACTCACACACTCTTCCTGATAAACCATAACCCTAATATTACCATTAGATGTTTAACTCGTTGGAATGAATGTATGTATATCAATATAAGATTTCCTGTATATTTTCAGATATCAATTAAATCCATTATTTAAAATTGGAACTAGTTATATTATTTATTCACATTATGATTTATTAATGCATTATCTCTGTATTCATAGATACAGGGTAAACTTATTTGTATCCCGAATACTAATTTATAAGTCTTCAAAATATTGCTCTGAGAACTGGTGGAAGAAATACTCATGTCACCTTATCTACAAATATATTTTATCACAGTAATATTCTGGACACAAAAACCAAAGGTCACACTTATGCTTCTACCAAAATCTAAATGGAAAGTGAGCAGGGATTACTAAAAACATCCACGTTCAGTTTGCCTAATGCTCTCTAATGTCAATCCTATTGGTAATTACATATTTGTTTCTTCCTAAGATTATATATTCTCTCAAGCATGTTGAAATTGTCTAATCCAATCACTCACTTTATACTTTGCCTGATTTCCTAATGTCTCTATTGATATCTGCTTTCCTACATATTTTCACCAGTTCATCATTGTGACTGACTCTTCACATGTGCTGACATTTACAGTCATTCTCTACAAGAAACCCTATTTCTAAAGAACTTTTGGTCCAAATCCTATACTCACTCTTCTTTCAAAATATACCGATTACCTTCCTAATCCTGCCGACTCTTCCTCTTTCACTACATTCATTCATCCAAGGTAAATGGTCCTATACCATTGTATGTCGATTTATCTGAGACAACTGTGCAGAAAGTAATTCAAAGCTAAGTATCCCCATCAAGGGCCTAATGCCCTTCTGGGCTTCAAATCGTACCTAGATTTCTGTTTTCATACGTATATTTCTCCTCTATATTCTTATAAATATCGCAGGTTCCCTATACCATTATTAATCCAGCAGAATGATTCCTAATCCAAATTGAACATGTTATTAATACTAACCATACACTGTTTCCTCAATCTAACTTTACAAAAGAGGAGGGACAGAGTTGGTCTTAAAATACAGGAATGTAGGGGATCTTCCACCTGCTGAGAACCTCATAGGTCCATGCAGAAATGATCCCTGGAGAAGATGTATTCAGCTATGAAGAACCTGAGAGGGCAAAAGTCATCATCCATGGCAAACAACTTGATGTGGATTGTCTGAATGAGGCACTCTCTTCTCAATGTAGAGAAGGTGGACCAATCCAGGCCTGTGTTGAGAGCTTTTACAGGGTGCCTATGGTTGATATACCATTCTAACTTGTAAAAGTGTCACAGGAAATAGGGGCAGCCTCCATCGCATGGGACTCTTGGAAGCAACTGTTAGGACATATGGTTACCAAAGCAGTGATCTCATTCAGTTCCTGAAAGAAGTGACCTCACCTCATTTTCTTGTTGATTTAAATCTCTGAACATGGGATCCAGGAAGCCAGGCATCCAGAGCCAGTCCCAGTCCCAGTTTCAGTGTGCTCACTTGATTGGAAATAACAAGGATAGGGTCAGTCATTCTTGGTACCTTCTAATGTGAGGATCGGCAAATGCCATGAAAGCTCTGAAGAGGGGCCTGTCCTGAAAGAGATGGTAGTGGCTCAGCACTGGCTACTGACAACTTCGGAGACTTGCCCAAAAAACCAGATCTGAGACAGGACAGGACATTTCAGGGAAAGTCTGTCAGTCAGAGGACACTCCAGTTAGTCACAGACCTACTTGCTATAAGGAGGTGCCTTTGTGGGTGTGGGTGTGTGTTTGTGGTTATGTCTCATGGTCTGAGAATAGGTAGGAAAGGCGGTTTGTTTGGTTTGGACTAGACTGCTTCTAGAATGTCATTTGACAAGGGGAGTGTTTCTATATCTGTGTATCACACTGTGTCTGTGGATGCAGACATTAAAAAAGAGAATGCATCCATGATTGTTTCCTGTCTAGTAGACAGCTTTCCAGCGTTCATCCTGCCCAATTTATGAATAGAGTGTGGCTAGCCTTATTGATGTGCATCACCTGCTACCTTCCTAAGTTCCTGTTTTCTTCCTGAATTCTGGCCACTCTGCTTTAGGCCTTTTGCTTACCTAATGTTCTGTTGCCCTGAATGTCAGGAAGGTCTTTGCCTCAGGCCACCCTTTTTTGAATCCTGAAGAAAACAGTTTTCAAATGGAAATGAATAGGCATCACCTGTGTTTCTTTGATTAAATGCTTTGGAAAAGGATGTGTCTCAATCAGCCTCTTCACCCTGTGTGAGGCTGTGGCTTAGATTCTCAGCACCTAATTTATCTAAAGAAAGATCCCATATGTGCATCCAAAACCACAATGGCAAAAAGATCAGTCATTGTGAATGAAGTCTCTTGCCTTCCTCTGTTAGGTTCCTGACCTCTATCAAGTGAGAATAGGGATCCTTTGGGTCAAATGAGTTCTTCAAAGCCATGCAGAAGTTCATGGGTTTTCTCATTACTCCAAATCGCATAAATAATTTATACCTGACAGTCAGTAGGCCTCAAATTAGACAAGCAGAGCAGTATTAATGGCAGGCCTATTTGATCACTCCTGGTTCACCGGAAGTGTGTCCAGGCCACTCTGACTTTAGGCAAATGAGTGGCAAGGGAGCATATTTTTGACACTGTCTTGAGCTGTGTCCCTCATGGAAACCACCAACCGGAGTTTATGATGAGTGCCTATATGGAAGAAGATGAGGGCCATGTGGGAGTGTTTTGGTTTTAATTTTGGTTATTTGTGTGACAGTTGGAAGAGATGACTGGGTCCACCTTGGCTTGAACTCTGGTGTGATTCCCCTTAGATACTGAGTTCAGGAAATGACATCAGAGAAATATTGCCATGAACTGTTTTGGGATTTTAGGCGGCCACGGATAAGAGTTGCCCTTGGAAACTGATCTAGGGCCAGGTTTGCTTTCCACAGAGCACTAGGAATTTCAGCTAGGATATCACATGATTTTATTCTGAAAAACTTGACAGCCAGAGTTGAGAGACAAAACACACATGGACCTCACATTGTAAACCTCAATGGGCATGGCTTCATGTGACATTTTGGCCACTCTTTGGGAAGTCTTGCCTGTGATAATTCTCCACAGCTTTCTATGAAATGAGCTTCCTCACCATTTAATGTTTCCTGATAAATACCATGAAATTTTTGAAATTCCCATGAACAGGTGGCACTGGAGAATCTTTGGATGTCCTGTTTCTGATCATGAGTGTACCACACAGTGCCTTGATTGACTGGGTTCCATGAAAATGGTGTAGAACAGAGATGCCAGTAACTTGGTGCCTAGAGTAGTGGGCCTAGAGGAGTGGTGGGCAGGAGTGTGATAAAACATCTGCGGTGGGGCCATGTGGATCTGCCATTGTCTTCAAAATGGCTTGTGACTGACATGGTGCAGCCAACAGACCCTTATAAGTAAAGGCATTTTGTTATATGGAGAGGTTTCAGGGCAATGTTCAGAATCAGGTTGCTATAGTCAAGGGGGCAAGCTATATAGGATAGAAGCCTAGTTGGTGCATTCTCTTGCTGACCCTGTTTCACCACACGTGACAGAACTCCCTCCAGCCCTGTGTCCCAGTTGAATTCCTTGTATTTCGTGAAGCAAATACCAAACTCCCAGTGCAGCTGCAAGAAACACCAGGAAAAATGGAGGATGACCAAATGACTTCACGGTCCACAGGGGGGGGAGACACTTAGTCCCCAATGGCCACAGTTGACCTAAAAAGATAGAATTCAGCACTGCTGCCTCATGGTCATTGGAAAATAAGAAACCACTTCCTCCAGGTCACATAGATGCAGACCCAGCTTTGATGGTCTCACTACAAAGGAAGCTAAATCTCCTGACAACAACATATATTTCATGTGTCCAAACTCAGAGGCTGTTTCTCAATAAGTCTTTATTCCACCAGAGTTCCATGTTTGTGGCGTGTTTACCCTGTCCCTTACTTTTGGAATCTCCTCTACCACCTCCAAGTTTGTAAACTCCTGAGCATGTTCCATTCCAGATATATAATCACGAATTTTCAAACTCTTCTCTTCTAATTGTGTCATACTTGGGGTAATGGTTATGTCAAGGCTTTGTTCTGGATGAGTGTGGGAGGATTTTTTGTAGCACATATTTGCCTACTCATTGAATTCTTTTTCTAATTTTCCTTTGGAAGTACTTTATCCCTGACACTACCCCAAACCCTACTAGACTCTGACTACTAATCCTAATATGATGGAGAAAAATAACCCAAACAGATTGGAAATGCAAGCAGTTCAGAAGTACAGTTGGAATTGCCTTTTGCATGATAAAGTGTAGCTGTTGTAAAACTTGTCAATTTTTTGTTGAAATAGTTCTCCATGTGTTTTTAATTTAACAAATAAAAAAAAATCCTGTCTCCCTTTCTCTGTAGCCTATTCAGCACATGTAATTTCATATGCACATATAGATTCCTACCTGGTATCACATGTACATTCTTTTGAGATGGCTGATTTGGCAGATACAAATTGTTAGCAGAGATCACTCCTACTAAACGCTGTTGGAACTGAAAATTCAAACTATTCGTGAATTTCCTAGTTGAACAACATTATACATAAATCATGTTGAGTAAAATAAATATATTTGGACCTGTGGATGATATATATTTCACAACAAATTTCGATTGTCATATATATTGCTACTTTTTAATGTCTGTGTGTTATATGTATATCCAAATATATGTGGATGATATATATTTCACAACAAATTTTGATTGTCATATGTATTGCTACTTTTTAATGTCTCTGTGTTATATGTATATATATATACATATATACACACACACACACACTCCAGATTTTTCAAAATATGAAATATATGTGTCTTACTGTACACTCTATCAATTCATTGATGCTCATGTATGTGGATTTATAATCAATATTTCACAAGATTATTCTCAAAAATATTCATCAACCCGAAATACATATTGTTTCCTAGTACTGACAACTAACTTCAGTGAATGGTGCATACAAATCCTAATATTTCTACAGTAACTCATCCTGTTTAACATCAATGCAAGTAGATTCCTGTGGGATATGATGTAACTTTTGACATTCATTTTTATTTAACACTGGTACTTTACAATTTCTTCAGTTTATGCACATCATAGGATATATATTTCATCCACAAGTTCGCAAATTATAGGCATTTGTTTCACTTTCAATCACTTCCTGTTTTAGAACACATGTATTCCTCCAGGTTTCTTGACGGGTCTTTCAGTGAGACTTCTTTCCAAACACTTTATTTTTGATTTCCATAATCACTTTTGAAGCAAAACTCACACACCCTTCATGATAATCCATAACCCTAATGTTAACATTAGATGTACAACTGGTTGAAATGAATGAATGTATATCAATATAAGATTTCGTATATATTTTCAGATATTAATTCAATCCATTATTTAAAGTGGAATCAGTTATATTATTTATTCACAGTATCGTCTATTCATGCATTATCTCTATATTCATAGACACAGGATACACCTCATTGAACTCCAGTACTAATTAATACATCTTCAACATATTGCTCCCAGAAATGGGGGAAGAAATACCCATGTCACCTGAGCTACATATACATTTTATCACAGTAATATTCAGGACACAAAAAACACAAACGTCACACTTATGATTGTACCAAACCTAAACGGAAATTGAACATGGATTACTAAAAACATCCATGTCCAGGTTGCCTAATGTGCTCAAATGAAAATCCTATTGGTGACTACATATTTGTTTCTTCCAAAGATTATATAATCAAACTCAACCCTTTTGAAAAAGTCTAATCCTGTCACTCACTTTATACTTTGCCTGATTTTGTAATGTCTCAATTGATATCTTCTTTCCTAGATATTTTCCCCAGTTCATCATTGTGACTGAATCTTCACATGTGGTGACACTTACATTCACCCTCTAACCGAAACCCTATTGCTAAAGAACATTTGTTCCAAATCTATTATTCCCTCCTTCCTAAACCTACCGAATATCTTCCTAATCCTAACTTCTATCACTTTTTGACTGGATGTTCTCTTCTACATTCCATCATCCCAGGTACAAGATACTATGCCATTGTATATCGATTTATCTGAGACATCTGTGCAGAAAGTAATTCAAAGCTAAGTATACCAATCAAGGGCCCAATGACCTTCTGGGCTTCAAATCTTACTTAGATTTCTGTTTTCATAATTATATTTCACCTATATATTGTTGTAAATATTGCAGGATCCCAATATCTTTATTCATCCTGTAGAATGATTCCTAACTGAAATTGAATCTGTTATTAACCCTAAGCATACACTGTTCCCTCAATCTTACATTACAGAAGAGCAGGGACAGAGTTGGTCTTAAAATACAGGAATGTAGGGGATCTTTAACCTGCTAATAACCACAAAGGTCCTTGCAGAAATGATCCCTGGAGAAGATATAGGCAGCTATGAAGGACCTGAGAGAGCAAAAGTCATCTAAAATGGAAAGCAACCTGGTCAGGATGAAGGGTTGTGTCTGAATCATCCTCTCTGATCTTAATGTAGAGAAGATGGACCAAAGCAGGCAATTATGGAGAGCTGTTCCTGGGTGCCTATGTTTGATTTATGATTCTAACTTGTGAAAGTGTCACAGAGAGTAGGGGAAGCCTCCATCTCATGGAACCCTTGGAAGCAACTGTTAGGACAAACTGGTTGCCAAGGCAGTGACCTCATTCAGTTCAGGAAGGAAGTGACCTCACCTCACTTCCTTAGTGATGGAATTCTCTGAACTTGGGATTCGGGAAGCCAGGCACCCAAAAGCAGTCCCAATCCAAGTCCCATTGGTCTCACTTGTTTGGATTTACCGAGGACAGGGACAGTCTTTTTTGGTACCTACTGATGTGAGGATGGCCAAATGTGAGAAAAGCTCTGAAGAGGGTCCTTTTTTGAGAAAGCAGGTAGTGGCTCAGTGCTCGCTTCTGACAATTTCAGAGAGGTGGCCAAAGAGACCAGATCTGAGATAGGACAGGCCATTTCTGGTGAACATAGCATGGTCCACCACTCAGAGTAAACTCCGGATAGTCACAGACCTACTTGGGGGAAGGAGGTGTCTTTGTGGGTGTGGGTGTGGGTTTGTGGTTTTGTCTCATATTCTGAGAATAGGTAGGAAAGGCGGTTTACTTGGTTTGGAGTGAACAGCTTTTACTAAGTCATTTGACAAGGTGAGTGTTTCTATGTCTGTGTAACCCACTGTGTCCGTGGTTGTAGATATTAGAAAAGAGGATGCATCATTGGATGTGTCCTGTCTAGTAGAAAGCTTCCCAGCATTCATCCTGCCCAATTTATGAATGTACTGCAGCTTGCCTTATCGATGGGCAACACCTGCTATCTTCCTAAGTTCCTGTTTTCTTTCTGAATTCTGGCCACTCTGTAGAATAGGCTCATGGTTTTGTGTCCAAGGTATGTACCACCTCCAATCTCTGTGACATGGCCATGTACTGAATAGCTGAAAGGAATGGCGACCATGTCAGAAAACTCAGATATCAGTGTGACCATGAAAGTCTCAGTGGAGAAACCCTGCTTTGGGCCTTTAGATTACCTATTGTTCAGCTGCCCTGAAAGTTGAGAGAAACAAAAACCATGAGTACTGAATAAATGTTGCAGCAGTTGGAACATGTCGCTGTATTGAGGTTCCCTCACCAGACTTTAGTTTCCTCAGTTATCTGGACTGTCAATGTAACCTTTTAATTTTAGTGTTACAGTTGTCCTTCCCCATTAGATACAGTGTAATAAGTTCATGTCATCTGATCTTGCAAAATCCTTTTACTAGTATGACCTTTGTGTCTAATAGAGAAATCTTCACTTCTGTTACTCAGGGCTGGATAATCGTACTAGCAGACACGAAGACTACCTGTTTAGGTTAGGAATATAAGTAGGTCTTAACCTAAAAAATCTGCCTCTGGCAGCTCCTCTTGATAGTCTCTTTTTATAGTTATCAGGCATTCCTGTCTGAGAATCCTTCTTTTAGTTTCCAGTCTTACTTATTTTGGGAGGCTAACATAAATTGTATACCTTAAAATTTTATTATTATTATTATTATTATGATGATGATGATGATGATTATTATTATTAATTAAAATGCCCAGGAATGGCTGTATTTTCATTTTAACTGTCTTTGCTAACTGTTTAAGATGAAACAGTCAAACTGACTTCTGTTTCTATCTATTTTTCACAGTCAGCTGAGCTTTTATGGGAGTCAATTCTGGGGAAACTTGAGAGCAGCTTCTCAGTTCTGATAGTGCCATTTTCGCTAGGTGGGTCCAGGTCTTGCTTGACCATGTGGTTTCCCTCAGAAGCATAAGAATGTCTCCCTTCTCTGATAACTCTCCTCTTCATGGCAAATGCACTCATTGGCTTTATGTTCACCAGTGGTCTCATTATTTTTCCTGATCTGGAGGTTATTTGGCCCAGAGTTGCAAAGCTCTTTAGAGAAGTCCCCTGTTCCCTGGATTCAGACTGACTCAGAGGGCAAGAGCCAAATATTGGTTTTCTTGGCCCTTTTCATTTAACTTTAATTAAATCCTAATCTGAAACATCCAGCAAATAAATTTTAACAGCCTTATATTACAAGTACTGGGATTTAATGTCTATAACTTTATAATTATTTATCTTTTAATTAATTGGGATCTGTATTATTCTGTCTAATAGGTGATGACTTATTATCTTAAATTAACCCATGTTGTGTTCTTAAAGCAACACTTCTGTAAAACACTAACAGGGAATCTTTAGATCACTTATAAGGAAATTACAAAATAAAAATTTTTAACAAGAGTAAAAATACTTAGTTCGTGTAACAGCTACCCTAAATTTTTTGGCTGAGTTATACACTATATCCCCTGTTTAAATCCTAGTAATCTTGACACAAATAAAAAACCAAAGAAACTTTTGAACATAACTTTAAATGAAATAAAATCTGACCTACTGCTTTCGTAGTCATTCTCACATGTTGTAAGATGGGACACACAGCCTTATTTCAGTTAAGGCAGGGCTCTATATGAATCTTTAGTGTTTTAGATCTAAAGGTGATCTTTGTTTTTTAAATATCATTTTACAAAGTTTACATAAATTGTGTCAGGTCACATGAACATTTGCTAACACCGTATGATATCAGATTTAAAACATGAATTAAAGAAAGGCTGAAAGTTTTTAACCTTTACATAGATTAGGCTCTCAATAACTTAAAAATACATTTAAATGGTTCCCCAATGTAAAAAGTAACATAAAACTTTACATATCTTATTGATAACAGGTAAATAAATCCCCAATATATTTTTTTACCATATAAATTTAGAACAACAGATTGATATAATGCTCTTCTCAAGTTTCTACCTTACAGACTTGTATACCTGGAAGATATGAGCACATTGACAGCAACACAATTACATTGATGTTTCTACATTAACCAAGTTTAGCTTTTAAAGAAATGGCAGTACAGTTCTCTAAAATAACAGTTCTTATTTATTCAGTTGTTTAATTTTTATGGTTGTTTGCTCTAGAAAAAAATAAAACTTAATAACACAGTTTTATGGGTAAACTTATGTTTTCAGAAATTTTTGTCTCTTTAACACATGACTGAATTTTACAATCTTATACACACTTTAGAACAAACTTATACAGACCTTAGTAAATCAATCAGATATCAAACAAAACTACTCATGAATGAGTAATCCCATATGAAATTTACTTTACTTATTTATTAAAATATTAGACAATTGTATTGAAAATTGTAAACCATTTTTTTGTTGTTGAAGGAAAAGTCCTTGAACAAAGGCATATTAGACCTTTTGTAGACATTAATATTTTATTAGATTTTTGAACACCTAGAAAACCTTGTGAGCTTAAATTTAAAGAGCAATTTCCTACAGAACAGAACAGAGGACAGAACCATTCTCATTACTGTCCCGGAGAGGGGTATATGTTAGCCTACCCAGGCCACCTCCCTGTCATCAGAAGTACTCTCCCTTAACTGGATAGCAGATGTTATAAAGGCGTCACTTACCTATGGAGGCCTCCTCTACCAGGAGCTTGCTAATAGTTTTAGTGCTTTGGTTCTCTGCAGTGCTCCACGGACTGAAGGCTCAATCCAAGGCCTTGGAACGTCTTAAGTTGCACACCCCCTAGAGTGGCTCTCCAGTGTGGAGCCCTAGAGGGCAGGCCAGCTTCAGAATTTCCACAGTCTGGTCTTGTGATCTGGTCGGGCAGGGTTATCTCGCTTTGGAACTCCAAAATGTAAGACCAGAATGCAAGAAAAGACCACTGACTCCAATTAAAATCAAATTAAGGCAAGCTTATTATTTCAACCGGCCAGGCTGCCTCTCCCTCCCAAAATGGCGGGAACAAGACAGCAACCCAACTTTCCTACAGCCCAGATATGTAGCCCAGAAAGATACACAAAAGGGGGGTTACAGATAAGAGAACTTTGACAAGCATCACACTAATGGTATATTACATTTTTTTTTTTGCTGGCCCTAACATCAGAATTTATGAGGATCATTAGAGCCTCAGAGACACGTTGTCTGGCCAGGGAAAGAAAAATATTTATGAGGTATCATTAAAGTTTTAGAGAGCGCTGCTATCTGGTCAGAGATCCAGACATGGGTGAGTTCAAGGCACTGGTAGGCATTCCAAGCAGGTTCAGAATTTGCGCTAATTTATAGTAAAGCCAAAATTATCTTTTCATGGCTTTGTGGCAAGATGGCCCCCAATTTTAATGAAAGATCAGGTTGGATCTATCAACCCTGTCCCTTACTTTTGGAAACTCCCCTACCACCTCCAAGGTTGTGAACTCCTGAGGATTTTGCATTCCTGATAGGTATTCACAGATTTTCTAACTGTTCTCCTCTAATTGTGTCTTACTTGGGGCCGAAGTAATATGAAGGCATTATTCTGGATGAGAGTGGAAAAATTTTGTGTAGCACATATTTGCATACACATTGGATTCATTATCTAATTTTCCATTCGAAATACTGAATCCCTGACACTAACCAATAGCTGACTAGACTCTGACTACTAAACCATTATGATGGAGAAAAATAACCCAAACAGAATAGAAATACAAGCAGTTCAGAGGAGGAATGGTGTACAGTTGGACTGGTCTTTTGGATGATAAAGGGTTGGTGTTATAAATCCAGTAAATTTTTTGTTTAAATAGTTCTCAATGTGTTTTAAAGTAAACAAATATGTGAATTCCTGTCTCCCTTTCTCTGTAGCCTATTCAGCACATGTAATTTTATATGCACATATAGAATCCTACCTGGTATCACACATACATACTTTTGAGGTTACAGTTACTAGGAAGATACAAATTTTGAGAAGAGATCACTCCTCCAAAATGATTTTGGAACTGAAAATTCAAACTATGGGTGAGCTTCCTAGTTGAAAAACATTATACATAAATCCATGTTTACTAAAATAAATACTTTTGCATCTGTTGATGATATATATTTAATGATGAATTTCGATAGGCATAAATATTGCTACATTTTAATGTTCTGTGTATATATATATACACACTCTCCAGATTTTTCAAAATATGAAATATATGTGTCTTACATTAACTCCCTGAATTCATTCATGTTCATGTATGTGGATTTATAATCAACTTTTTACAAGATTATTCTCAGAAATATTCATCCACCTGAAATACATATTTGTTTTCTAGTACTGAAAACTAACTTCAGTTAATGTTGCATACAAATCCTAATATTTCTACAGTAACTGACCCACTTAAACATCATTGCCTGTAGATTTGTATGGGACATAATGTGTATTTTGACGTTCATTTTCTTACAACACTGGTACATTATTATTTCTTCAGTTTATGCACATCATAGGATATATATTTCATCCACAAGTTCACAAATTTATAGGCATTTGTTTCACTTTCAATCACTTACTGCTTCAAAACACATGTATTCCTCCAGGTTTCTTAACTGGTCTTTTCATGAGACTTCTTTCCAAACACATTATATTTGATTTCCATAATCAATTTTGAAACAAAGCCCACACACTCTTCATGATAAACCATAAACCTAATATTAAAATTAGATGTATAACCGGTTGGAATGAATGATTGTTTATCAATATAAGATTTCCTATTTATTTTCAGATATTAATTCAATCTATTATTTAAAGTGGAATCAGTTATATTATTTATTCACAATATCGTCTATTCATGCATTATCTCTATATTCATAGACACAGGATACACCTCATTGAACTCCAGTACTAATTAATACATCTTCAACATATTGCTCCCAGAAATGGTGGAAGAAATACCCATGTCACCTGATCTACATATACATTTTATCACAGTAATATTCAGGACACAAAAAACACAAACGTCACACTTATGATTGTACCAAACCTAAACGGAAATTGAACATGGATTACTAAAAACATCCATGTCCAGGTTGCCTAATGTGCTCAAATGAAAATCCTATTGGTGATTACATATTTGTTTTTTCCTAAGATTATATATTCAAACTCAAGCCTGTTGAAAATGTCTAATCCTATTACTCACTTTATACTTTGTCTCATTTCGTAATGTCTCTATTGATATCTGTTTTCCTACATATTTTCCCCAGCTCATTATTGTAACTCATTCTTTACATGTGCTTACATTGACATTTACTTTCTAACCAAAACCCTATTGCTAAAAATATTTTGGTCCGAATCCTATACTCACGCTTTTTTCTAAACCTACTGACTATCTTCTTAATCCTACCTACTGTCCCTTTTTGACTGGATGTTCTCTTCGACATTCAATCATCCAAGAAAAAAGGTCCTATGCCATTTTATATCGATTCAGCTGAGGCATGTGTGCAGAACATAATGCAAAACTAAATCTCCCAATCAAGGGCCCAATGCCCTTCTGAGCTTCAAATCTTACCAGGATTCCTGTTTTCATACTTATATTTCACCTATATATTCTTGTAAATATCGCAGGTTTCCAATACCATTAATCATCCCGCAGAATTATTCCTAACACAAATCGAACACGTTTTTAACCCTAACCATACACTGTTCCCTCAATCTAACATTGCAGAAGAGCAGGGGAAGTGTTGGTCTTACAATACAGGAATGTAGGGGATCTTCCACCTGCTGAGAACCTCAAAGATACATGCAGAAATAATCCCTGGAGAAGATGTATGCAGCTATGAAGGACTTTTGAAAGTGAAAGTCATCTTCCATAGCAAACAACCTGGTCAGGATACAGGTTTGTGTCTGAATCAGCCTCTCTTTTTAATGTAGAAAAGATGGACCAAACCAGGCCTTTGTGGAGAGCTCTTCCCAGGTGCCTATGGTTTATATACCATTCTAACTTGTGAAAGTGTCACATGAAGTAGGGGCAGCCTCCATCTCAAGGGACCATAAGAAGAAACTGTTAGCACAAAGTGGTTGCCAAGTCAGTGACCTCATTCATTTCAGGAGGAAGTGACCTCACCTCACTTCCTTGTTTTTGGAAGTCTCTGAACTTGGAATCCAGGAAGGCAGGCACCCAGATCCAGTCCCAGTCCCACTCCCAGTGGTCTCACTTGTTTGTACTTACCAAGGTGAGAATCGGTCTTTCTTGGTGCCTACTAATGTGAAGATGACCAAATGCCAGAAGAGCTCAGAAGAGGGGCCTTTCCTGAGAAAGCCGGTAATGGCTCACTGCTGGCTCCTGTCAGCTTCACACAGTTGGCCAAGGATACTAGATCTGAGACAAGATAGTCCAATTCCGTGAAACATAGTATGGCCCACCAGTCAGAGAACACTCTGTATAGTCACAGACCTCCTTGGGGGAAGGAGGTGCCTTTCTGGGTGTGGGTGTGTGTTTGTGGTTTTGTCTCATGTTCTGAGAATAGGTAGGAAAGGCAGTTTGTTTGGTTTGGTGTGAACTGTTTCTGGTAAGTCATTTGACAAGGCGATTGTTTCTATTTCTGTGTATCCCACTGTGTCTGTGGTTGTAGAAATTAGAAAAGAGAATGCATCAATGGATGTTTCCTGCCTAGGAGAAAGCTTCCCAGGATTCATCTTGCCCCAGATATGTACAACCTCCAAGATCTTTGACAAGGCCATGTACTGGACAGCTGAATGGAATGGGAGCATCTCAGAAAACTCAGATATTAGTGTTACCAGGAAAGTCTCAGTGGAGAAACCCTGCAATGGCCCTTTTGCTTGCCTATTGTTATGTTGGCCTGAATGTCAGGAAGGTCTTTACCTCAAGCCACCCCTTTGTGAAGCCTGAAGAAAACAGTTTTCAAATGGAAATGAGTGGACATCACCTGTGATTCTTTCCTTAATTGCTTTGGAAAGGGATGTGTCTGAATCAGCATTTTGGCCCTGTGTAAGGCTGTGGCTTAGATTCTCAGCACGTGATGGATCTAAAGAAAGATCCCTTGTGTGCATCCAAAACCAACATCTCCAAAAGAGCACTCATTGTGGATGAAGTCTAACCAACTCCACTAACCAACTCACAGTTATAGTAAATAACTTTTGAAGTTGAAGGGACCCCAGTAAACTTTGAAGTAGATACAGCGGCATTATACTCAGCCTTTAAGGCCCCATTGGGCCCTCTATCAAATAAAAGGTCTCTAGTTCAAGGGGCTAATGGCAGTAAATATCGGGCTTGGACAACTAAGAGGTACATGGACCTGTGGAAAGGAAAAATCCATCACTCCTTCCTAGTAATCCCAGAGTTCCCGGCCCCATTGATGGGTGGAGATCTGCTCACCAAACTCTGGGCCATAATGACTTTTAACCCTGAAGGCCCCCAAGTGGAATTTCTAAATCCTTCAGTAAAATCTCCTATAGTCATGGCTTTAACAATGTCAGTAGAAAATGTACATCAACTCACTCACCTTGGTTCAAAGAAATTGCAGGCATTCCTGAAAGATCAAGAACAGAGTTTTCTACTAACCGACTCACAGCGAAAGGAAATAACTGAATGGGTATCAAAAGCGTCTCAGGTCCATCAATTGGTTAATGCTTACCCTTTTAAGCTTCCTGCAGGAAAACACCTTCGAAGAACCAGACCAGAAAAATTTTCAGAAGTGAACTTTACTGAAATTAAGCCAGCAACGTATGAACTTAAATATCTCCTAGTCTTTGTAGATACATTTTCAGGATGGATTGAAACCTTCCGCCCCCCCCCCCAAAAAAAAAAAAAACAATGGCTCAAATCGTGGTCAAGATGATACTGAAGGATATTTTTCCAAGATACGGCCTGCCTAAGGTAATAGGGTCTGACAATGCACTGGTGTACATGGCCCAGGTAAGTCATGGGTTAACCTGTACCCTGGTGATTAATTGGTAGTTACATTATGCTTATAGATCCCAGAGCTCAGGACAGGTAGAAAAAATAAATAGAACCATTAAAGAGACCTTAATGAAATTAAGCTTAGAAACCAGCTAAAAGATTGGACTATACTCCTGCCTTATGCACTGTATCATCTAAAAAATACTCCCTCTGTTTCTTTGTGTAACCTCTCCCCCTGTGAAATTCTCTATGTTGCCCCTCCTCCAGTAAGGGACCTAACCCCAACTCTAAGACCTAAGGATCCCTTCCACACCCCCTTGCTTGACACACTTAAAGCTCTTGAAAGAACTCAGCGATACCTGTTAAAACAGCTGGCCACGGCCTACCAACCTGGGGACAAGGAGACTCCACATCGATATCAAGTAAGAGACTTCATCTACATAAGATGACATCAGGTGTCATCCCTGGAACCCCGCTGGAAAGGAAATACCACGTGCTACTTATAACACCTACAGCAGTAAATGTAGACGGAATCCTTTCCTGTATCCATGCCTTCCATCTCAAGCCTGCGCCCTGTCCAGACTCTGGCTGGAAACTGGAAATGACTGGTAACCCTTTCAAATTGTGTATTTGGCATGTGTATAAGGCTATAGACTCTCCCCTTGGCCACCACTAGTCCTAACCCTCATCAGCGAATTCAGCAGCAATGGCTGATCACAAATCCTCATAGACCAGAAGAATGGTCTATCTCGCTTACAGCCCACATAGGGACCTGTTGGTCATCTCAACATTTGTCAGCTGCCTATAGGTTTTTCCTATTGGGATATCCCTGAAAAAGCAGATCCCAATAAAATTTCATTAAATCCCTTTCGTATCATAGATAATGAAAACAAATATTATGGATGTAGGGACACGTGAGCCAGATGCAGGTTGGCTAGCCTAGATTACTATGTTTGCCTGGAAGACTATCAAAGCCACAAACAGCCACGGCTGTGTGGGGGGAAAGCCGACTTCTTCTGTAAGTCATGGGGATGTTAGCATACAGGGACTGCCTGGTGGAACCCAAACTGCTCATCAAATTCAATACACAGAATTGGCCATATTACCAATTAGACAACCAAAACCTGTGACCCCCAGAGGGGTCTCCAGATCCTCACATTCTGCATGACCTTTTTAACTTCTGCAAGTGCTCAAAAGGGTTAAAGGAGATTCCCCTATGTGGAGGTTTTTTCCCTCCTTTGCTCACATCCTGAATTATACTTCTCCAATAGTTCCTCAAACTCAGCCTTCTGCTCCAGACTCTCTGCTGGCACTCCCGCCTCAGCAACCTGATTTCTCCCCTCCAATTACTAGATCAAAAATCAAAACCTCTGCCGGTTCTCAGACAATTGCCCCCTTGCTGAGGTATCCGGTACTGAGGTACCCCTCCACACACTCACTCCTCTCTTCTCCTGTCAGTGCCCGCACTGCGTCCCATAAGGTCCTCTTACCAGCTAACCCAAAGCTCAAACCAGCTGAGGAGATCCCTCAGACCCCTATCCAGGATGTAATTAAAATGGCCTTTAAAGTTGCTTTGTCATCACTGTAAACAGGTGACTAAAAATTTAAAATACCTCACATGCTTTTTGGGATACTCACTCCCGTCGTCCCCTCTGCTCTACCTGTTCTACTGCTCAAGTTTTTGTTGCTAGGAAAATCCCAAACCCCTTTTCCAATATTCTTTTACATTTCTACTTCCTCATTCTCAGATCCATGAAACTGCTCTCAGCCTTGCCTTCCACGTCTTTCCCCTCTCTACCAGGCCCACAG
The DNA here is from genome assembly GCF_048772815.1 of Callospermophilus lateralis. Taxonomy (NCBI): domain Eukaryota; kingdom Metazoa; phylum Chordata; class Mammalia; order Rodentia; family Sciuridae; genus Callospermophilus; species Callospermophilus lateralis. Next base: position 1,131,278 of record NW_027513794.1, on the reverse strand, counting down.
AAAAGTCTTAAATGACCTTCTCCAGAATTCTTCACCATGGCTGACTTTAGGACTTTCAGCAAAAGAGTTCCTTTAAAAGAGTTCACTGTAGATAAACTTCTTCTTTTCGTGTTGCCCTGGTCTACTTGGCAACTGGCGAAAAAAAATCAGCACTCCTGAGCTAGACACACCCATACTAGTTTTTCACAAAATATGTGAACAAGGCCTCTGGCCTTGAGTGGGGGCTTCACAGAGATGGCTACATTGCTAAGATAAAGAAGTTACCAACTAGGCTCCATGGTAACAGCTGGCAGGGCAAAAAAAAAAAAGAGAAAAAAATCTCTCCCCCTTTCAGGTGTCCTTGAAAAGTTAACTTGCCCAGAACAGAGGATAAAATAAAAGATAGAAAAACAGCTTTTTGTGAACTTCTGCCGACTTTGAACTTCTGAGCCCCTTCCCTTACATGTTGGGTACAAATTATGAAACTACCTAAACTTGGGGTTCAGGGGATTAATTGATTACAACAGAAGCAATGCCCTCTAAATCCGTTTGCAACCAAATAGGACTTTTTCCCTGTCTTCAGTGCTATCTTAGGTGCTTTGCCTCGTCCGTCCCTATAACAGAAAGATTCTATATACTTAAACATTGTTTATGTTTTCATGAAATAGTCAACAGATGTGATTAATTATGTTATGGTGCAGATGTTTCCCAGAGTGCTCTATGATGACGCAGGTCCATTTAAAGATCAAATAGGAGGGCATGCAACTCAGTTCCGCTGGGAACCTGTATCTCTCACTTTAGCCATCCTATTAGGAATAGGAGTTGCTGCATGAGTGGGCACAGGAATCAATGCCCTAGTCCAAAGGACACAACCAATGCCTTAATTAGAAGCAGCAATAGACCAAAACTTAAAGATAATAAAACATCCATCACAGCTTTACAGGAATGTTTAACCTCTGCCTATGAATCTGTTTTACAGAACAGGCGAGCGATAAAACCTCCTCTTCATGAGAGAAGGGGGAATTTGTATTGCATTGAGGGAAGAATGTTGTTTTTGTGCCGGTCACACTGGAGTTGAAAAGAATCTATGAGTAAATAAAGAAAACGCATTGAAGAGCGTCAACGAGAAAGAGAGGCCCAAAAAGGGTGGTTTGAGTCTTGGTTCACACAGTCCGTCTGCTTAAATATGCTTTCATCAGCCCTGGCTGGTCCATTAATAATCCTCATATTATTGCGAACTGTAGGACCCTGTTGGATAAACCATGGAGTTTCCTTTCTCCAAGCTCAAATTGGACAAGTTAAACTTATGGTAATCAGACAACAATATACCACACTAGAAGACATAAAATGTAACACCCATCAGTGATGACTTTTATGATTAAAAGTATCCAGAAGAAGAAGTGGGGAATGAAAGGTTAATGAAATAGGTACTTGTCACTTCCTGTTTTTCTGTACACTTAACAAAACACTGTTGAAATCTTGAGAACTGTTTGCTAATCTTGTTCCCAGAATGTGCTGTCCCCAACTGCCAAACTGCAGAATGTGCTCAGTCACGCAGTTGAAAGCAAATGGCCTACTCGTCCTGACCCATCAATAAACTTCCATCCCTGCCTTCTCCAAGAAAAGTACATAAGCTCTGCTTAAGCTGTTCTCAGGGCTCTCTGCTCTATTCAACTGAGCTCTGAGCCCCAGCATGCTGGACCCACAATGAACCCTTTGTAGTTGCATGAGACAGTCTCTTGGTTATCTCTTCCTCCTATACTCGCCTGATCATTACAATATTTCACCTCTATATTCTTAAAAATATCTCAGGTTCCCAACACCATTATTCATCCAGCAGAATGATTCCTAACACAAATCAAACATGTTATTAATCCTAACCATACCATCTACCCTCAATCTAACTTTACAGAAGAGCAGGCACAGAGTTGGTCTTATAATACAGGAATATAGGGGATCTTTCACCTCCTGAGAAATTCAAAGGTCTATTCAGAAATGATCCCTGGAGAAGATGTAGGCACCTATGAAGGACCTGAGAGAGCAGAAGTCATCTTCCATGGCAAACAACCTGGTCAGGATGAAGGGTTGTGTCTGAATCAGCCTCTCTCTTCTTAATGTAGAGAAGATGGACCAAACCAGGCCTGTGTGGAGAGTTGTTTCCTGGTGCCTATGGTTGATATACTATTCTAACTTGTGAAACTGTCACAGGTAGTAGGAGCAGCCTGCATCTGAAGGGACCCTTGGAAGCAACTGTTAGGACAAAGTGGTTGCCAAGGCAGTGACCTCATTCAGTTCCTGAAGGAAGTGACCTCACCTCACTTTCTTGTTGATGGAACTCTCTGAACTTGGGATCCAGGAAGCCAGGCACACAGAGCCAGTCCCAGTCCCAGTCCCAGTGTTCTCACTTGTTTGGATGTACCAAGGACAGAATCAGTCTTTCTTGGTACCTACTGATGTGAGGAAGGCCAAATGCCAAGAGAGTTCTGAAGACGGGCCTTTCCTGGGAAAAAAGGTAGTTGCTCACAGCTTGCTCTTGACAACTTCACAGAGTTGGATAAGAAGAGGAGATCTGAGACAGGACATGCCATTTTGAGGGAACATAATATGGCCCACCAGTCAGAGGACACTCCAGATAGTCTCAGAATTACTTGGGGTAAGGAGGTGCCTCTGTGGGTGTGGTTGTAGGTTTGTGATTTTCCCTTGTTCTGAAAATAGGTAGGAAAAGTGGTTTGTTTGGATTTAGTGAACATTTTCTAGAAAGTCCCTTGACAAGGCGAGTGTTTCTGTGTCTGTGTATCCCACTGTGTCCATAGTTGTAGACATTACAAAAGAGAATGCATAAATGGATGTGTCCTGTCTAGTAGAAAGCTTCACAGCATTCATTTTGCCCAATTTATGAATGGACTGCGGCTTGCCTGATCGATGGGCTACACCTGATATCTTCCTAAGTTCCTGTTTTCTTCCTGAATTCTGGAGACTCTCCAGAATAGGCTCATGGTTTTTTGTCCAAGTTATGTACCACCTCCAAGTTCTTTGACATGGCCATGTACTGGATAGCTGAAGGGAATGGCGAGCATCTCAGAAAACTCAGAAATCACTGGGGCCAGGAAAGTCTCAGTGGAGAAACCCTGCTTTGGGCCTTATGCTTACCTATTGTTCTGTTGCCCTGAATTTCAGGAAGGCCTTTGCCTCAGGCCAAACCTTTTTGAAGCCTGAGAAGAAGAGTTTTGCAATGGAAATAAATGGGCATTACCTGTGGCTCTTTGCTTAATTTCTTTGAAAAGAATGTGTCTTATTCAGACTCTTGAGCCTGTGTGAGGTGGTGGCTTAGAGTCTCAGCACCTGATGGATCTAAAGAAAGATTCCATGTGTACATCCAAAACCAAAATGGCCAAAGAGCAGTCCTTGTGGATGAAGTCTCTCACCTTGCTCTGTAACTTTCTTGACCTCCATAAAGTGAGAATAGGGATTCTTTGGGTCAAATAAGTTCCTCAAACCCTGCAGAGGCTAGCCCATAGGTGCTTAGATTTTCTCATGACTCCAATTCACATAAAGAATCTAAAACCCACAGTCAGTAGGCCTCAAATTTGAGAAGCAGAGCAGTATTAATGGCAGGCCTTTTTGATCATTCCTGGTTCTCAGGAAGGGTGTACAGGCCACCCTGACTTTAGGCAAATGAGATGCAAGGGAGATTTTTTGGACACTGTCTTGGGGTGAACACCTCATGGAAACCTCCAGCCAGAAGTTACGATGAGTGTCTAAATGGAAGAAGATGAGGTCATGTGGGATTGTTTTGGTTTGAATCGTGGTCATTTGTGTGGCGGTTGGAAGAGACGACTGGGTCCACCTTGGCTTGAACTCTGGTGTGATTACCCGAAGAGACTGCATTCTGGAACTGACGTCATCGAAGTATTTCCATGAATTGTGTTGGAATTTTAGGAGGCCACGCATGAGATTTGCCCTTGGAAACTGAGATCTAGGCCCAGGGTTGCTTTCCGCAGAGCACTGGGAATCTCAGCCAAGATATCACATGATTTTATTCTGAAAGACTTGGCAGCCATAGTTGAGAGTCAAAACACACATGGACCTCACGTTGTAGACCTCAATGCACCTTGCTTCATGTGACCTTTTGGCTACTCTTTGGGAAGACTTGCCTCTGAGAGTTCTCCAAAGCTTTTATGGAAATGAGCATCCTCAACATTTAATTGTTCCTGAATGAATTGAAACCCACATTGCCTCCAACTTCATGCTTGAAAAATGGCTCGATAAATACCATGAATTTTTTTTTTAAATTTTCATGAACAGGTGGCACTGGAGGACCTTTGGATATCCTGTTGATGATTATGAGTATACCAGACAGTGCCTTGATTGACTGGGTTTCAAGAAAATGGTGTAGAACAGAGATGCCAGTAAGTTGGAGTCTGCTGACTAGTGGGCTTATAGCCGTGGTGGGCAGGTGTGTGATGGAATATCTATGGTGGGGCCATGTGGATCTGCCATTGGCTTCCAAATGGCTTGTGGCTGACATGGTGCAGCCAACAGACCCTTACAAGTAAAGGGACCTTGTTATATGGAGAGGTTTCAGGGGAATGTTCAGAATCAGGTTGCTATGGTCAAGGGGCAAACTATGAGGGATAGAACCTTGGTTGGTGCATTCTCCTACAGACCCTGACCCACCACATATGACAGAACTCCCTTCAGCACTGTTTTTCAGTTGAACTCCTTGTATTTCGTGAAGCAAATACTAAACACCCAGTGCAGCAGCAATAAACACCACAAAATGTGGAGGATGACCCAATGACTTCACAGTCCACAAGGGGAGACACTTAGACCCCAGTGGCCCCAGTTTACCGACTAGGATTGAATTCAGCACTGCTACAGCATGTTCATTGGAAAATATTAAACCATGTCCTCCAGGTAACATAGATGCAGACCCAGCTGTAATGGTCTCACTACAAGGAAGGTAAAGCTCCTGACAACAACATATATTTAAAGTGCTCAAACTCAGAGGCAGTTTCTCAAGAAGTCTTTATGTCAGCACAGCTCCATGTTTGTGGAGTGTTTACCCTGTCCCTTACTTTTGGAAACTACTCTACCACCTCTCAGGTTGTTAACTTTTGAGCATATTCCATTCCAGATATTTATTCCCAGATTTTCTAACTCTTGACTTTTAATGATGTATTACTTGGGACGAGGGTAATGTCAAGGCATTGTTCTGGATGAGAGTGGGAAAATTTTTGTGTAGCATATATTTGCATACACATTTGGTCCATTTTCCAATTTTCCATTCGAAATACTGAATACCGGACACTGACACCTAATCTACTAGACTCTGACTACTAATCCTAATAAGATGGAGAAAAACAACCCAAACAGAATAGAATGACAAGCATTTCAGAGGAGGCATGGTGTATAGTTGGACTTGCATTTTGCATTATATAAGGTAGGAGTTATACATCTAGTCAATTTTGTGTTGAAATAGTTCCCCATGTGTTTTTCTTTCGATTATTTTATTTTATTTTATTTTATTAGTTGGTTGTTCAAAACATAACAAAGCTCTTGACATATCGTATTTTATACATTAGATTCAAGTGGGTTATGAACTCCCATTTTTACCCCAAATATGGATTGCAGAATCACATCGGTTACACATCCACATTTTACATAATGCCCTATTAGTAACTTGTATTCTGGTACCTTTCCTATCCTCTACTATCCCTGCTCCCCTCCACTCCCATCTTCTCTCTCTACCGAATCTACTGTAATTCATTTCTCTCTTTGTTTATTTTCCAATTCCCCTCACAACCTCTTATATGTAATTTTGTGTAACAATGAGGGTCTCCCTCCATTGCCATGAAATTTACCTTTTCTCTACCTCCCCCCCCAACTCACATCTCTGTTTAATGTTAATCTTTTCTTCCTGCTCTTCCTCCCTGCTCTGTTCTTAGTTGCTCTCATTATATCAAATAAGACATTTGGTATTTGTTTTCTACGATTGGCTAGCTTCACTAAGCATTATCTGCTCTAGTGCCATCCATTTCCCTGCAAATTCCATTTTTTTGTCATTTTTTAGTGCTGCATATTACTCCATGGTGTATAAATGCCACATTTTTTTAATCCATTCATCTATTGTAGGGCATCTGGGTTGGTTCCACAGTCTAGCAATTGTGAATTGCGCTGCTATGAACATCGATGTGGCAGTATCACTGTAATATGCTCTTTTAAGATTCAGGGAATAGTCCGAGAAGGGCAATAGCTTGGTCAAATGGTGGTTCCATTCCCAGGTTTCCCAGGATTCTCCATACTGCTTTCCAAATTGGCCGCACCAGTTTGCAGTCCCACCAGCAATGTACAAGAGTACCCTTTTCCCCACATCCTCAGCAGCACTTGTTGTTGTTTGACTTCCTAAAGGCTGTCAATCTTACTGGAGTGAGATGATATCTTAGGGTGGTTTTGATTTGCATTTCTCTGACTGCTAGAGATGGTGAGCATTTTTTCATGTACTTATTGATTGATTGTATGTCCTCCTTTGAGAAGTGTCTTTTCAGGTCCTTGGCCCATTTGTTGATTGGGTTATTTGTTATCTTATTGTCTAATTGTTTGAGTTTTTTGTATACTCTGGATATTAGGGCTCTATCTGAAGTGTGATGAGTAAAAATTTGTTCCCATGATGTAAGCTTCCTATTTACCTCTCTTATTGTTTCTTTTGCTGAGAAAAAACTTTTTAATTTAAGTAAGTCCCATTTGTTGATTCTTGTTATTAACTCTTGTGCTATGGGTGTCCTATTAAGGAATTTGGAGCCCGACCCCACAATATGTAGACCAGAGCCAACTTTTTCTTCTAACACATGCAGAGTCTCTGATTTGATATCTAGCTCCATGATCCACTTTGAGTTAACTCTCTTGTGCATGGCGAGAGGAGGGGATTAAGTTCCATTTTGTTGCATATGGATTTTCAGTTTACCCAACACCATTTGTTGAAGATGCTATCCTTCCTCCATTGCATGCTTTTAGCTCCTTTATCAAATATAACATAGTTGTAGCTTTGTGGATTAGTCTCTTGTGACCTGTATACCGTACCACTGGTCTACCCGCCTGTTTTGGTACCAGTGCCATGCTGTTTTTGTTACTATTGCTCTGTAATATAGTTTGAAATCTGGTATCACTATACCGCCTGATTCACACTTCCTGCTTAGAATTGCTTTTGTATTTCTGGGTCTTATATTTTTCCATATGAATTTCATGATTGCTTTCTCTATTTCTACAAGAAATGCCATTGGGATTTTGATTGGCATTGCATTAGACCTATAGATAACTTTTGGTAATATCGCCATTTTGATGATGTTAGTTCTGCCTATCCATGAACAGGGTATATTTTTCCATCTTCTAATATCTTCTTCTACTTCTTTTTTTAGGGTTATATTGATTTATTGTATAAATCTATCACCTCTTTTGTTAGGTTGATTCCCATGTATTTAATTTTTTTGAGGATGTTTTGAATGAACTGCTTTTCCTCATTTCCGTTTCAGAAGATTTGTTGCTGATATACAGAAAGGCCTTCGATTTATGCGTGTTGATTTTAGATCCTGCTACTTTGCTGAATTCATTTATTAGTTCCAGTAGTTTTTTTTGTAGACCCTTTTGGGTCTTCTATGATTCTATAGAATCATGTCACCAGCACATAGTGATAATTTACGTTCTTCTTTTCCTATTTTTATGGCTTTGATTTCTTTCGTCTAATTTCTCTGGCCAGTGTTTTGAGAACTATATTGAATTGAAGTGTGGATAGAGGGCATCCTTGTCTTGTTCCAGATTTTAGAGTGAATGCCTTCAATTTTTCTCCATTCAGAATGATCCTAGCCTGAGGCTTAGCATAGATAGCTTTTACAATGTCGAGGTAAGTTCTTGTTATCCCTAGTTTTTCTAATGTTTTGAACATAAAGGGATGCTGTACTTTGTCAACTGCTCTTTCTGCATCTATCAAGATGATCATATGGTTCTTATCTTTAAGTCAATTGATGTGGTGAATAATATTTATTGATTTCCATATATTAAAACATCCTTGCATCCCAGGGATGAATCCTACTTGATCGTGGTGCACAATTATTTTTTATGTGCCTTTCAATACGATTCTCAAGAATTTTACTGAGGATTCTTGCATCTAGCTTCATCAGAGATATTGGTCTGTACTTTTCTTTCTTTGAGGTGTCTTTGTCTTGTTTCAGAATAAGGGTGATGTTGGCCTCATAGAATGAATTTGGCAGAGCTCCCTCTTTATCTGTTTCTCGAAATAACTTGAAAAGTATTGGTATTAATTCTTCTTTAAAGGTTTTGTAAAATTCTGCTGTATACCCATCTGGTCCTGGGCTTTTCTTGGTTGGTAGTCTTTTGATTGCTTCCTCTAAATCATCCATTGATATTGGTATGTTTAAATTGTGTGTATCCTCCTGACTCAGTCTGGGCAAATCATGTAACTTAAGAAATTTACCGATGTCTTCATATTTTCTATTTTATTGGAATATAGGTTTTCAAAATAATTTCTAATTGTCTTCTGTATTTCTGTAGCATCTGTTGTGATATTGCCTTTTTCATCCTGTATGTTTGTAATTTGAGTTCTCTCTCTTCTTCTCTTCATTAGCATGGCTAAGAGTCTGTTGATCTTATTTATTTTTTCGAAGAACCAACTTTTATTTTTGTTAGTTTTTGCAATAGTTTCTTTTGTTTCAATTTCATTGGTTTCCACTCTGATTTTAATTATTTCTTGCCTTCTGCTACATTTGCTGTTGTTTTGCTCTTCCTTTTCTAGGGCTTTTAGATGAAGTGTGAGCTCATTTATTTGTTGGTTTTTGCTTTTTTTGATGAATGACCTCCAGGTGATGAATTTCCCTCTTAAAATTGCTTTCATTGTGTCCCATAGATTCCGATATGTTGTGTCTGCATTTTCATTTATCTTTAAGAATTTTTTGATTCCCTCCTTTATGTCTTCTGTAACCCATGGATTATTCAGTAACATATTGTTTATTTTCCTAGTGATGTAGGATTTTTTCTTCCTTCTTTTATCATTGATTTACAGTTTCATTCCATTATGATCAGATAAAATGCATGGTATTATCTCCACCTCTTTATATTTACTGAGTGTTGCCCTATTGCATAATATATGCTCTATTTTTGAGAGGGATCCATGTGCTGCTGAAAAAAAAGTATATCCACTTGATGATGGTTGATATATTCTATATATGTCAGTTAAGTCTAGGATATTGATTGTGATATTGAGTTCTATATTTTCTTTATTCAACTTTTGTTTGGAGGATCTGTCTAATGGTGAGAGAGGTGTGTTGAAGTCACCCATAATTATTAGGTTGTGGTCTATTTGATTCCTGAACTTGAGAAGAATTTGTTTTATGAACATTGCAACACCATTATTTGGTGCATAAATATTGAAAATTGTTATGTCTTGTTGGTGAATGGTTTCTTTTAACAGTATATAATGTCCTTCTTATCCCTTTTGATTAACTTAGTCTTGACTTCGATTTTATTCTATATGAGGATGGCCACCCCTGCTTGCTTACGAGGACCGTGTGCATGGTATAAATTTTCCCAACTTTTCACCTTCAGCCTGTGTATGTCTTTTCCATTCAGATGTGTCTCCTGGAGGCAACATATTGTTGGATTTGTTTTATTAATCCAAGTTACCAGCCTATGTTGCTTTATTGGAGATTTTAAGCCATAAACGTTTAGAGCTACTATTGATGTATGGTTTGTACTTCCAGCCATGTTTAATTATTTATCTTTGTTTTTAATTTACTTTGTTTCTCCATGATTAGCTTTCCCCCTGCACTCTGTCATTACCCAGTCACTTCCCACTGATGGTTTTGGTTGTTGTTTTTCATTTCTTCCTCATGTAGTGTTTTTCTCAAGATGCTTTGCAATGCTGGTTTTCTGGCTGCAAATTCTTTTATCTTTTGTTAATCATGAAAGATTTTTATTTCATTTTCGTACCTGAAGGTTAATTTTGCTGGATCCAGAATTCTTGGTTGGCATCCATTGTCTTTCAGTGTTTAAAATACGTTGTTCCAAGATCTTCTCGCTTTCATCAACTGTGATGAAACATCCTTTGTTAACCTTATTGATTTACCCCTGAATGTAGTCTGACTCCTTTTTCTTGTAGCTTTTAATATTTTCTCTTTGTTCTGTATATTAGATATGTTTATAACAAATGTCTTGGTGTTGGTCTACTGTGATTTTTTGTGCTCAGTGTCCTCTATGAATCTACAATTTGTATATCCGTTTCTTTTTTTATTTCTGGAAAGTTTTCTGTAATTATTTCATTCAGTAGGTTACTCATTCCCGTGGTTTGAATCTCTGGACCTTCCTCTATCTAGATGACTCATAAATTTGGTTTTTATATGTTATCCCATATCTCTTGGATGATTTTCTCGTGATTTTTTACCAGCCTTTCTGAGTTGGCTAGACTCTTTTCAAGATGATATATTTTGTCTTCATTATGTGACATTCTGTCTTCTACTTGCTCCACTCTTTTAGTAATTCTCTCAATTGAGTTTTTAATTTGGTTTTTCGTTTCCTTCATTTCTAGAATTATTGTATGATTTTTTTTATTATCTCTATCTCCGTATAAAGATGCTTAACTTCTTTTTTTTAATCTGTTCATGTAATTCATTTTCAATGTGTTCTTTCACTGTTTGGATTTGCTGTCTCATATCTTCTTTAAGGTTCCATTCCATCTGTCTAAGGTATTCCTTGAGTTCTTTATATGATCATTTTTCTGATGACTCTAGGTCCTCCTGAGTATTTAGGCTGTCCTTCATTGTTTTTACTCTTTTTCTTTCTTGCTTTCTTATGCTGCTCATGTTACTTCTTGTTCTGTTTGAGTGCTGAGTTACTGATTAGTCTTATAAATTTATTTCATGCTTGGGAGGAAAGATATTAGAAGGGAAGGGAAGAAGTCAATAAGAGAATGAGAGTAGGCAGGTAGAATTCAAGTAAGGGGGAAAAAGAAAATTGAAAAGAAATGAAAAGACAAAAGAAAAAAAACAGAAAATAAAGAATGAAAGAAAAATTAAAAAAATAATAATGATAATAAAAAATGAAAATTACAATTTAATAATAATAATAATAATTAATAATAAAATAAAGAAATTTAAAAACTTAAAAACATTAAAAAAGTTAAAGAAAAACAACAACAACAAGAATGAAAATGAAAGAAAAAGAAAAAAAACCAAAAAAAACCCAAATTTAAAAAATAAATAAATAATGATAATAATAAATGCAGTCATAGAGTTTGATTAACTTCTCTTCCAATAGGTGGTGCTGTGCCCACTGGGCCGAGGTTCTCCTCTCAGTAGGTGGGAACCAATCACTATGCAGCTGCTATTCCTTCCAGACTGGGCGGGTGTCCAATCCTGACACCCTAGGGCCTTCTCTTGTGTTTCCTCAAGCCATGCCCTGCTCACCTGCGACGCTCACCACAATACTGGCAACACGCCAGGTCTGCTGCTCCTGGGAGACCTGTTTTTATGAATACCTGGGCACACTCTCCCGGTTTGCTTCCCTCAGACCCTAAGTTTGTAGAGCTTGGGGCTGAGATCCCCAAGCGAATTTGTTTGCCCTCCGGGAGCCACGCCCCAGTAGCTGGTGCAAGAGACCTCAGTTGTCAGCACTGGTGGGAGCGGTAGCCTGGAGTTCTGTGCCACAAGTCCCGCGCCACTCCTGATTTTCTCGGTCTGGCTATCGCGCTCATGGTAGAGCTGAGAGGGACCCTTACGGGAGAGCTGGGAGGGGCCCTTAAGGATTCCCTGCTGTGTGGAGAGAGATGGCTAGGGAATTACAAACCTGTCGCGCTGGTTTCAATGAAGTTATCTCCTCCATCCTTGACGTCAGTTCTATGCCATGGTGGTATCCCATGCAAATGGTGATCATTCGTTCCCTTTGCCGGGTGACCGATGCAACTGGTGGGTCCTGACTGTCTCTCCCATGCCCCGTTTCAATCCTTTGGCCACTGCCTATGAAGGCTAGGTTGGCTTCTACCTCTGTAAGTTCAGAAGGGCAGACCAGTTATTTCAGCTGGATTGTTAGTGTTGAGTCACGAAACGCAGGCAAACCAGAGGTTGAATGCAACCCATCCGGGCTCGGTGTGTGTTGTGCGTGGCCCAGACTGTTCACCCCAGATTCATGTGAGTGCATCATTGCCTAGTGATCCTGAGCAAACAGTATTTAGACAGTTTATGACTCCCTATTCCAGCGCAGCTGAAGAGGTCAGAGACTTGATCTCTCCATACCCGCCGCCATTTTGGATATCTCTCCATGTGTTTTAAAGTTAACAAATATGTGAATTCCTATCTCCCTTTCTCTGTAGCCTATTCAGCAAATGTGTTTTGATATGCACATATAGAATCCTAACTTGTATCACATGTACATTCTTGTGAGGTGGCTGACTTGGCAGACACAAATTGTGAGAAGAGATCACTATCCTAAACACTGCTGGAACTAAAAATTCAACCAATGGGTGAGCTTCCTAGTTGAACAACATTATACATAAATCCATGTTCAGTAAATTGAATATTTTTGGATCTGTGGATGATATATATATCTCGATCAATTACGATTGGCATATCTATTGCTACTTTTGAATGTCTGTGTGTGTGTTTTGTTATATATATATATATATATATATATATATATATATATATATATATATATATATATACAATCTCCAGATTTTTAAAATATGAAATATATGTGTCTTATATACACTCCCTAAATTCATTCATGTTCACGTATGTGGATTTATAATCAACTTTTCACAATATTATTCTCAGAAATATTCATCCACCTGAAATACATATTTGTTTTCTAGTACTGAAAACTAACTTCAGTGAATGGTACATACATATCCTAATATTTCTAGAGTTACTGTCCCAGTTTAACATGAAGGCAAGTAGATTCCTATGGTACATGATTTGTATTTTTACGCTCATTTTTATTCAAAACTGGTACATTACTATTTCTTAAGTTTATGCACATCATAGGATATATATTTTATCCACAAGTTCGCAAATTTATACGAATTTGTTTCACTTTCAATCACTTCCTGCTTCAGGACACATGTATTCTTCCATCTTTCTTGACTGGTCTCTTCCTGAGACCTCTTTCAAAACACATTATTTTTGATTTCCATAATCACTTTTGAAGCAAAACTCACATCCCCTTCATGATAAATTATAACTCTGATATTTCCAATGGATGTATAACTGGTTGGAATGAATGATTGTATACCAATATCAGATTTCTTATATATTTTCAGATATCAATTCAATCCATTATTTAGAGTAAAACCAGTTATATTATTTATTCACAGTATGGTCTATGCATGCTTTTTCTTTATATTCATAGACACAGTGTACACCTCTTTGTACCCCCAATACTAATTTATATGTCTTCAAAATATTGCTCCCAGAAATGGTGGAAGAAATACGCATGTCACCTGATCTACATATACATTTTATCACAGAAATATTCTGGACACAAAATGCAAAGATCACACTTATGATTGTACCAAAGCCTAAATGGAAAGTAAATATGGATTACTAAAATCATCCATGTCCAAGTTGCCTAATGCTCTCAAATGTCAATCCTATTGGTGACTACATATTTGTTTCCTCTTAAGATTATATATTCAAACTCAACCCGATTGAAAATGTTTAATCCTATCCCTCACTTTATACATTGCCTGATTTCATAATGTCTCTATTGCCATCTGCTTTCTTACATATTTTCCACAGTTCACCACTGTGACTGAACCTTCACATGTGCTGACATTTGCTTTCACACTCTAATTGATAACTTATTGCTGAAGAACTTTTTTTCCAAATCCTATACTCACTCTTCTTCCTAAACCTACTGACTATCTTCCTAATCCTACTGACTATCCCTTTTTGACTGGATATTCTCTTCTACATTCAATCATCCAACGTACAAGGTCTTATGCCATTGTATATCGATTTATCTGAGACATCTGTGAGAACGTAATTCAATGGTAAGTATCCCAATCAAGGGCCCAATGATTTTCTGAGCTTCAAATCTTACTTAGATTTATTTTTTCATACATGTATTTCACCTCTATATTCTTATAAATATCGCATGTTCCCAATACCATTAATCATCCAGCAGAATGATTCCTAAGCCAAATGGAAAATGTTATTCACCCTAACCATACACTGTTCCCTCAATCTCATTTTACAGAAGAGCAGGGACAATGTTGGTCTTACAATTCAGAAATGTAGTGGATCTTCCATCTGCTGAGAACCTCAAAGCTCCATGCAGAAATGATCCCTGGAGAAGATGTAGGCAGCTATGAAAGACCTGAGAGAGCAAAAATCATCTTCCATGGCAAACAACCTCGTCAGGATGAAGGGTTGCATCAGAATCAGCCAATCTCTCCTTAATGTAGAGAAGATGGACAAAACCATGCCTGTGTGGAGAGCTGTTACCATTTGCCTACAGGTGATATACCATTCTACCATGTGAAAGTGTGACAGGAAGTAGGGGCAGCCTCCATCTCATGGTACCGTTGGAAGCAATTGTTATGATAAAGTGGTTGCTAAGGCAGTGATCTCATTCAGTTCCTGAAGAAAGTGATCTCATCTCACTTCCTTTGTGATGGAACTCTCTGAACTTGGGATACAGAAAGCCAGGCACCCAGAGCCAGTCCCAGTCCTAGTCCCAGTGGTCTCACTTTTTTGGATTAACCAAGGACAGAGTCAGTCTTTCTTGGTACCTACTGATGTGAGGATGGCCAAATGCCAGGAAAGCTCGGAAGAGGGGCTCTTCCTGAGAAAGCAGGTAGTGGCTCAATCCTGGCTCCTGACAACTTCACAGAGTTGGCCAAGAAGACCAGATCTGAGACAGGACAGGCCATTTTGGGGGATCATAGTATGACCCATCAGTCAGAGCACACACCGGACAGTCACAGACCTATTTGAGGGAAGGAGGTGCCATTGTGGGTGTGGGTGTGGGTTTGTGGTTTTGTCTCATATTCTGAGAATAGGTAGGAAAGGCGGTTTGTTTGATTTGGAGTGAACAGTTTCTAGTAAGTCGTTTGACAGCGCAAGTGTTTCTATGTCTGTGTATCCCACTGTGTTTGTACTTGTACACATTAGAAAAGAGAATGCATTAATTGATGTGTCCTGTCTCGTAGAAAGCTTCCCAGCATTCATCCAGCCCAATTTATGAATTGACTATGGCTTGCCTTATTGATGGGCAATACCTGCTACCTTCCTAAGTTGCTGTTTTCTTCCTGAATTATGGCCACTTTCCAGAATAGGCTCATGGTTTTGTGTCCAAGATATGTACTACCTCCAAGCTCGGTGACATGGCCATGTACTGGATAGCTGAAGGGAATGGCGAGCATCTCAGAAAACTCAGATATCAGTGTGACCAGTAAAGTCTCAGTGGAGAATCCCTGCTTTGGGCCATTTGCTTACCTTTTGTTCTGTTGCCCTGAGAGTCAGGAAGGTTTTTGTCTCAGGCCACAGCTTTTTGAATCCTGAAGAAAAGATTTTTCAAATGGAAATTAATAGGATTCACCTTTGGCTGTTTTCTTAATTGATTTGGAAAGAGGTGTGTCTGAATCAGCCTCTTGGCCCAGTGTGATTCTTTGACTTAGATACTCAGCACCTGATGGATCTAAAGAAAGATCCCATGTGTGCATCCAAATCCAAAATGGCAAAAAAGAGCAGTCATTGTGGATGAAGTCTTTTGCCTTCCTCTGTAAGGTTTCTGAATTCCATCAAGTGAGAATAGGGATCATTTGGGTCAAATGATTTCTTCAAATTAATTCAGAAGCTTTCCAATAGGTGCTTGGGTTTTCTCATCTCTCCAATTTACATAAAGAATGTGTACCCGACACTCGGTAGGCCTCAAATTGGTGAAGCAGAGCAATATTAAGGTCAGGCCTATTTGATCACTCCTGGTACACAGGAAGGATGTACAGGCCACCGGGAATTTAGGCAAATGAGGGCAACGGAGCTTATTTTGGACACTGTCTTGGGCTATGCTAATGCTCTCAAATGTCAATCCTATTGTTGACTTCATCTTTGTTTCTTCCTAAGCTCATACATTCAACCTCAACCCTGTAGAAAATATCTTATCCCATAACTCACTTTATTCTTTTCCTGATTTCCTAATGTCTCTATTGATATCTGCTTTTCTACATATTTTCCCCTGTTCATCATTGTGACTGACTCTTCACTTGTGTTGATATTTACATTGACTCTCTAACCAAAACCCTATTGGCAAAGAACTTTTGTTCCAAATCCTATACTCAGTTTTCTTCCTAAACCTACCAACTATCTTCCTAATCCTACTGACTATAACTTTTTGAATAGATGTTCTCTTCTACATTCAATCATCCAAGTAAAGTTTGGGCGAGTGCCGGAGAAAGAGACCACCAAGAGACTATCTCATGCAACAGCAAAGGTTTTATTGGGGGTCCAGCATGCTGGGGCTCAGAGCTCACTTGAATAGAGCAGAGAGACCTGACAACAGCTTAATCAGAGCTTATATACTTTCCTTGCAGAGGGCAGGGATGGAAGTTCATTGATGGGTCAGGGAGAGTGGATGGTTTGTATTCAACTGGGTGAGGGAGTACATTCTGCAGTTTGGTAATTGGGGACAGCATATTCTGGGAACAAGATTAGCAAACAGTTCTCAAGATTTCAACATGTTTTGTTACGCATACAGAAAAACAGGAAGTGACAAGTACATATTTTATTAACCTTTCATTCCCCACTTCTTCTTCTGGCTACTTTTAATCATAAAAGTGATCATTGTGGGGTGTCACATTCTATGTCTGCTAGTGGGGTATTACCATAAGTTTAATTTGTCCAATTTGAGCTTGGAGAAAAGAAATTACACGGTTGAGAAAACAGGGTTTTATAGTTAGCAATAATATGAGGATTATTATTGGACTGGCTAGGGTTGATAAAAACGTAGTTAACCAGGGGGACTGTGTAAAAAAAGACTCAAACTACCATTCTTGGGCCTCTCTCTCTCTCGTTGTCGCTCTTCAAGGCATCTTTTTAATTTACTCATAGATTTTTTTTACAACTCCAGTATTGTAGACATAAAAACAACATTCTTCCCTCAATGAAGCACAAAGGCCCCCTTCTCTCATGAAAAGGAGGTCCAACCCTCGACTGTTCTGTAAAACAACTTCAGAGAGAGAGGTTAAAGATTCGTTCAAAGCTGTGATGGAGGTTTCTAATATCTTTAATTTTTGATCTATTGCTGCTTTGGGTCATTTGTTGTGTCCCATGGGCCAGAGCAATGGTTCCCGTGCCCTACCCTGCAGTAACTACTATTCGTAATAGAATGGCTAAGGTGAGGGACATATGTTTTCAGCGGAACCGTGTTCTATGCCCCCCTCTTTGATCTTCAAATGAACCTGCATCATGATAGAGCACTCTGGGAAACATCTGCACCATTACACAATTAATCACATCTGTTGACCATTTCATGAAAACATAAACAGTGTTTAAGTATATAGAATTATACTGTTGTAGGGACGGACAAGGCAAGGCACCTAAGATAGCACCAAAGACAGGAAAACAGTCTTTTTTGGTTGCAACCAGATTCAGGGGGCATTGCTTCTGTTGTAATCAATTAATCCCCTGAAACCCAAGTTTAGGTAGTTTCAGAATTTTGTACACAACACGTAAGGAAAGGGGCTCAGAAGTTCACAGTCTGCAGAAGTTCACAAAAAGCAGTTTTCGTTTCTGTTTTTTCCTCAGTTTGGGGCAAGTTAACTTTTCAAGAACACCTATGTGGGGGAGAGCTTTTTCTTCCCTTTCTTTTTTTTCAACCTGCCAGCTGTTTCCATGCAGCCCAGTTTGTAACTTCTTTATCTTAGAAATGTAGCCATCTCTGTGAAGCCCCAGCTCAAGGCCAGAGGCCTTTTTTTCACATATTTTGTGAAAAACTATTAAGGGTGTGTCTAGATTAGGAGTGCTGGTTTTTTTTAGCCAGTTTCCAAGGAGACCAGGGCAACACGAAAATAGGAAGTTTATCTACAGTGATCTCTTTTATAGGGACTCTTTTGCTGAAAGTCGTAAATCAGCCATGGTGAAGACTTCTGGAGAAGGTTAATTAAGACTTTTCTGTGGACCTGGTTCAGAGGGGGACGACTTGGAAGGCAGGGATGAGAGCAACTTCCGTGGATCTGAGAATGAGGAAGGAGAGATGTAAAAGAATATTGGGAGAGGGCTTTGGGATCTTAATAGCAAGAAAAATTTGAGCAGTAGAACAGATAGAACAGAGGGGGAAACGGGAGTGTGTATCCCAAAAAGCCTGTGAGGGACTTTAAATTTTTAGTAACCTGTTTTCAGTGATGACAAAGCAACATTAAAGGCCATTTTCATTACATTTTGGATAAGGGTCTGAGGGTTCTCCTCAGTGGGTTTGAGCTTTGCATTAGCTGGTAAGAGGACCTGGAGGGACCCAGTGCGGGCACTGACAGGAGAAGAGAGTAGTGAGTGAGTGGAGTGGTACCTCAGTACCTGCTACCTCAGCAAGGGGGCAATGGTCTGAGAACTGGTGGAGATTTGGGTTTTTGATCTAGATATTGGAGGGCAGAAATCAAGTTGCTGAGGTGGGAGTGACAGCAGAGAGTCTGGAGCAGAAGGCTGAGGGTAAGCATCTATTGGAGAAGCATAGTTCAGGATGTGAGCAAAGGAGGGAGAAGGCCTCCACATAGGGGAATCTCCTTTTACCCTTTTGAGCACTTTCAGAAGTTTAAAAGGTCACGCAGAATTTGAGGATATAGAGACCCCTCTTGGGGCCATCGGTTTTGGTTATCTAATTGGTAATATGGCCAATGCTGTTTACAGAATTTGATGAGGAGTTTGGGTTCCATCTGGCAGTCCCTGTATGCTCACAGCCCCATGACTTACAGAAGAAGTCTGCTCTCCCCCCCGCACAGCCGTGACTGTTTGTGGCTTTGATACTCCGCCGGGCAAACATAGTAATCTAGGCTAGCCAACCTGCATCTGGCTCACGTGTCCCTACATCCATAATGTTTGTTTCCATTTTCTATGGTACCGAATTGATTTAATGGAATTTTAGTGGGATCCTCTTCATCAGGGATATCTCAATAGGAAAGACCTATAGCCAGCTGACAAATGTCTGGGTGGAGAGATGGCCACCAGGTCCATAAGGGGGCTGTATGTGAGATAGACCATACTTCTTTTCCAGTAGGATTTGTGATCAGCCATCGCTGCTTAAGGGGCTGATGAGGGTTAAGACTACTGGTCGTCAAGGGGAGAATAAATGTCTTCCAGGATCTTCTTGACAACCATTTGCTCTGTTTCTTTCTTTTTTTTTTTTTCTTTCTTTTTTTTTTGTGGGGAAGGCTTCAATCCGTCCTGAAAATGTATCTTCAAAGACTAGAAGATATTTAAGTCCATACCTTGCTGGCTTAATTTCAGTAAAGTCCACTTCCCAGAATTTTCCTGGTATGGTTCCTCGTAGGTGCTTTCCTGCAGGAAGCTTGGAAGGGTAAGTATTAACCAATTGATGGACCTGACAGGCTTTTGTTACCCATTCAGTTATTTTCTTTCACTGTGAGTCGGTTAGTGGAAAACTCTGTTCTTGATCTTTCAGGAATGAATGCAGTTTCTTTGAACAAAGATGAGTGAGTTGATGAACATTTGCTACTGACATAGTTAGAGCCATGATTATAGGAGTATTTACTGAAGGATTTAGAAATTCCACTTGGGGGCCTTCAGGGTTAAAAGTTATTTTGGCCCAGAGCTTGGTGAGCAGATCTCTGCCCGTCAATGGGGCCGGGCATTCTGGGATTACTAGGAAGGAGTGATGAATTTATCCTTTCCCCTGGTCCATGGTCCCCTTAGTTGTCAAAGTCTGATATTTACTGCATTTAGACCCTGGAATTAGAGACCTTTTATTTGATAGAGGGCCCAATGGGGCCTTAAGGGCTGAGTATATTGCCCCTGTATCTACTTCAAAGTTTACTGGGGTCCCCTCCACTTCAAAAGTTACCCTGAGGTCGGGGAGAGGATCTGAGCCCCGACTTTCTTAGTCATCCTCCAGAGTCAGAATGTCTGGCTGGCGTGGCTGTCTCTTTCTAGGGCACTCTTTGGCCCAGTGTCCTTTTTCTTTAGAGTAGGCACATTGATCTGAGGCCAGGGGTGGCCTCTAGTGTGGGCCCAGGTATCCATTTCTGTCTCTCTGTTTCTTAATTTCTGGCCTGTTTGTTGTTGTGACCAGGACCTTAGTCAATGCCTTAGTCTGTCTTTTGCTTCTCTCATCCTCCCTTTGCTCCCTTCTCTTCCTCAGTTTCACTCTTATAGTATACCTTGTTGGCTTCTCTAACTAAATCTCTCAAAATCATATCTTGTAATCCATCTAAGCATTGTAACTTTCTTTTAATATCTAGGGCAGCTTGCCCAATAAAGGCCATTGTGACAGATGCCTTTTGATCCTCTGCCTGAGGATCGAAAGTAGTATATCTCCTATATGCCTCCATAGTTCTCTCTAGGAACATAGAGGTAGATTCACCAGGCTCTTGAATAATCTCTCTTACCTTGGCCAAATTAGTTGGTCGCCTAGCGGCCACTAAGATACCCACTATTAGAGCCCGGTGATAAGTGGACAGATGCTCCCTACCTTCAAATGTGTTGGGGTCCCACTTGGGTCGTTTCAAGAGAAAGCCGGCTTTGATTATGTTGGGAAGTTGTGTTGGTCACCCATCTAGTCCGAGGATATTGTTTTCTAGCATCCAGGAGGATTCTCTTTTGTTCCTCTGTCATGAAGAGAGTCCCTATGAGTTGTTGGCAGTCATCCCAAGTAGGCTGGTGTGAAAACATCAATGACTCAACCAGACCTGAGAGCCAGGTTGGGTCCTCGGTAAAAGGAGGATTGTTATTTTTCCATTTATATAGGTCTGAAGAGGAGAAGGCCAATACTGGTAGGCTTGCATTTTTCTTCCATGGCCGTTGTCAATCATTGGCCCATAGGAATGGAGGGGGAGCAACACGGGAGTTTCAGGGTTTTAAATCATTTGACGCTGTCGAGTTTCTTTAGCCAGGCCAGCTTCCTCCAGGGGAGGAGGGGCTGTGTGTGCTGCAGGGGAGTTATCTGGAGTGCGCTGGGCTGGCTTATCTTTCTCCAATGGCGGAGAGGCTGAGTCAGCAGCAGGGGAATCACTTAGAGGGTGTTGGGGGTTGTGGGATGAGGGTAGAAGATAAGGAGGGGGATGAGAGTCCAGTAGAGTCAAATCTTGTGACTCAGGGAGAACAGAGGGTGGAGGAGGAGGATGAGCAGAGGGTTTGAGAGATCGTGGGGAAAAGAGTAGGAGCGGGGACATGGCAAGGAAAGGCTTCACCCATGGAGGAGGAGATTTGCAGAGGTCCTGCCAAGTTAAGATATATGGCTGTTGATCGGGATGGCTATGTGGCCCTGGCTGTAAGACAATATCTCTGACTTATTAAATTAGTGCGAAGTAGAAAGATCTTTCTAGGGGCCATCCGAATGCAAAGGTGGGCCATTCTGAGGCACAGAGAGTCTGCCAGGTCCAGCGTTTTACTGAAAAAGAAAGATTCTGAGCCCTTAAGCGGACTTTGGTCCAGTGATCAAGGTCAGAGACAGAGCCATTGAAGTGACCTGTCCCATAATGAAAGATACACAAACAGTAAAAGCAACTCTCACGACACAGACAAGACAAGATAGTAAAGACAGGCAATGAACGTCCAACACTGAGACCAAGACTGAGCAGCCGGCAAAACCCGATGGGCTGGCAATACCGAATCTGAAACAAAACATCACTGAGTCGAGGAGACTATTGTTCCTTGATTCCCGAGTCCTCTGTGGCGTCCCCCAGAGCCTGTGGCTCTGTGACACATCTGCCAGCCACCGTCAAAGAGAGCTCATGCAACTTCATCAACAGCCATTTTGCCAAGCCCTAACCTGAAACCTGAAACCAGAAAGAGGCGCCTTACTTTCCCTGAGAGTAGCCCATTGAGGTCTCTCTTCCGCCCCTGCCGGATCTCGAAGGAACCTCCATATATAAAGGTCGGGAGAGCGTTGGGGGAAGAGACCACCAAGAGACTCTCTCATGCAAAAGCAAAGGGTTTATTGGGGGTCCAGCATGCTGGGGCTCAGAGCTAATTTGAATAGAGCAGAGCTCATATACTTTCCTTGAAGTGGGCAGGGAGGGAAGTTTATTGATGAGTCTGGGCGAGTGAGCAGTTTGCGTGCAACTGGGTGAGGGAGTACATTCTGCAGTTTGGCAGTTGGGGACAGCACATTCTGGGAAAAAGATTAGAAAACAGTTCTCAAGATTTCAACAGTGTTTTATTAAGCATACAGAAAAACAGGAAGTGACAAGTACCTATTTTATTAACATTTCACAACCGACTATACTTTGCCAGATTTCCTAAAGTCTCTATTGATATCTGCATTCCTACATATTTTCCCCAGTTCTGCATTGTGACTGATTCTTCACATGTTCTGACATTTACATTCACTGTATACCCGAAACCCTATAGCTAAAGAACTTTTGGTCCAAATCCTATACCCACTCTCCTATATAAACCTACCGACTATCTTCCTAATACTACCGATTACTCCTTTTTGACTGGAAGTTCTCTTTTACAATCAATCATCCAAGTTACAAGGTCCTATGCAATTATATATCAATTTATCTGAGACATCTTTGCAGAACATAATTCAAAGCAAAGTATCCCATCTGTGCAGAAAATAAATCAAAGCTTAATACCGAAATCAAGCGCTCAATGCTTTTCTGGACTTCAAATCTTACCTAGATTTCTGTTTTCATACTCATATATTTCACCTATATATTCTTGTAAATATTGCAGGTTTCCAATACCATTATTCATCCAGCAGAATGATTTCTATTCAAAATCGAACCTGTTATTAACCCTAACCATACACTGTTCCCTCAATCTAACATAAGAGAAGAGCAAGGACAGAGTTGGTCTTAAAATACAGGAATGAAGGAAATCTTCCAACTGCTGAGAAACTAAAAGGTCCATGCACAAATGATCTCTAGAGAAGATGTAGGTAGCTATGAAGGAACTGAGAGAGCAAAAGTCATCTTTCTTTGCAAACAACATGGTCAGCATGAAGTGATGTGTCTGAATCAGCCTCTCTCTTCTTTATGTAGAGAAGAAGGACCAAACCAGGCCTGTGTGGAGAGCTGTTCCCAGTTACCAATGGTTGATATACCATCCTAACTTGTGAAAGTGTCACATAAAGTAGGGGAAGCCTCCATTTCATGGGACCTTTGGAAGTAAATGTTAAGACAATGTGGTTGCCAAGGCAGTGACCTCATTCAGTTCCTGAAGGAAGTGAACTCACCTCACATCCTTGGTGATGGAACTCTCTGAACTTGGGATCTAGGAAGCCAGGCATACAAATCTAGTCCCAGTCCCAGTCCCAGTGGTCTCACTTCTTTTGATTTACCAAGGACAGAGTCAGTCTTTCTTGCTACCTACTGATGTGAGGATAGCCAAATGACAGGAAAGATCTTAAGAGTGGCCTTTCCTGAGAAAGCAGTAAGTGGCTCACCGCTGTCTCCTGACAACTTCACAGAGTTGGCCAAGGAAACCAGATCTGAGACAAGACAGGCCATTTGATGGGAACATAGTATGGCCCAGCAGTCAGAGGACACACACGATAGTCAGAGACCTACTTTGAGGAAAGAGGTGCCTTTGTGGGTGTGGATGTGTGTTTGTGATTTTGTCTAATGTTCTGAGAATAGGTAGGAAAGGCGGTTTGTTTGGTTTGGAGTGGACGGTTTCTAATAAGGGTTTTGACAAGGCGAAAGTTTCTATGTCTGTGTATCCCACTGTGTCCATGGTTGTAGACATTAGAAAAAAAGAATGCAGCAATTGATGTGTCCAGTCTAGTAGAAAGCTTACCAGCATTCTTCCTGCCCAATTTATGAATGGAATGCGGCTTGCCGTATGGATGGGTAACACCTGCTATCTTCCTAAGTTCCTGATTTCTTCCTGAATTCAGGCCACTTTCCAGAATTGGCTCATGGTTTTGTGTCCAAGATATGTACCACCTCCAAGCTCTGTGACATGGCCATGTACAGGATAGCTGAAGGGAATGGCGAGCATCTCAGAAAACTCAGATATCAGTGTGACCAGGAAAGTCTCAGTGGAGAAACCCTGCTTTTGGCCTATTGCTAACCTATTGTTCTGTTGACCTGAATGTCAGGAAGGTCTTTGCCTCATGCCACCCCTTTGTGAAGACTGAAGAAAAAGTTTTCAAATGGAAATGAATGGGCATCTCCTGTGGCTCTTTGCTTAATTGCTTTGGAAAGGGATGTGTCTGAATCAGCCTCTTGGCCCTATGTGAGGTTGTGGCTCAGATTCTCAGCACCTGATGGATGTAAAGAGAGATCCCATGTGTGCATCCAAAACCAAATTGGTCAAAAGAGCAGTCATTGTGGATGAAGTCTCTCGCCTTTATCTTTAAAGTTCTTGAACTCGATCAAGTGAGAATAGGGATCCTTTGGGTCAAATGAGTTCTTCAAAGACCTGCAGAGGTGCTTGTGTTTTCTCATGACGGCAAATCACAAAAAACTATATACCTGATACTCAGTTTTCCACAAATTGGAGAAGCATAAAAGTATTAACGTATAGCATATTTGATCAATCCTGGTTCACATGAAGGGTGTCCAGACCACCCTGATGTTACACCAATGAGGGCAAGGGAGTTATTTTGGCCACTCTCCTGGACTCCGTCACTCATGGAAACCTACAGCCAGAGGTTATGATTAGTGTCTATATGGAAGAAGATGAGGGCCATATGGGAGTGTTTTGGTTTTAATTTTGGTCATTTGTGTCCGGTTGGAAGACATGACTGAGAAAACCTGGGCTTGAACTCTGGTGTGATTCCCCTTATAGACTGAGTTCTGGAACTGACTTCAGAGAAGTATTGCCATGAATTTTGTTGGGATTTTAGGAGGCCACCTATGAGAATCACCCTTGGAAACAGAGATCTAGGCCCAGGGTGGCTTTCCAAAGAGCCCGGGAAATCTCAGCCAGGATATCACATGATTTTATTCTGAAAGACTTGGCATCCATAGTTGAGAGTCACAGCACCCATGGACGTCACATTGTAGACCTCAATGGGCCTGGCTTCATGTGACCTTTTGGCCACTCTTTGGGAAGCCTTGCCTGTGAGAGTTCTCCAGAGCATTCATTGAAATGAGCTTCCTCACCATTTAATGGTTCCTGAATGAATTGAAACCCACAGTGCCTCCAACGTCATCTTTGAAAAATGCCTTGATAAATACCATGAAATTTTTGAAATTTCCATGACCAGGTGGCACTGGAGAACCTTTGGATGTTGCTGATCATGAGTGTACCAGACAGTGCCTTGATTGACTCGGCTTCATGAAAATGGTGTAGAACAGAGATGCCAGTAAGTTGGAACCTGCTGAGTAATGTGCCTAGAGCAGTGGTGGGAAGGTGTGTGATAAAAAATATGTTTTTGGGCCATGTGGATCTGCCATTGGCTTCCAAATGGCTTGTGACTGACATGGTGCACCCAGCAGACCCTTACATGAAAAGGCATCTTGTTATATGGAGATGTTTCCGGGCAATGTTCAGAATCAGGTTGCTATGGACATGGGGCCAAGCTATGTGCGTTAGAAGCCTGGTTGGTGCATTCTCCTGCAGACGCTGACTCACCACACATGACAGATTTGCCTCCAGAACTGTGTCCCAGTTGAACTCCTTTAATTTCATGAAGCAATTGCCAAAGTCCCAGTGCAGCAGCAAGAAACACCACGAAAATAGAAGATGACCAAATGGCTTCACAGTCCACATGAAAAGACACTTATCCCCCAATGGTCACCTTTTACTTACAAAGAGAGAATTCAGCACTGCTGCCTCATGTTTCTTTGGAAAATAAGAAACCATTTTTTCCAGGTCACATAGATGCCGACACAGATTTGATGGTCTCACTAGAAAGCAGCTAAAGCTCCTGACAACAACATATATTTCAAGTGCCCAACCTCAGAGGCAGTTTCTCAAGAAGTATTTAGGCCAGCAGAGCTCCATGTTTATGGAGTTTTTACCCTGTCCCATACTTTTGGAAACTCCTCTACCACTGCCAAGGTTGTAAACCCCTGAGCATATTCCATTCCATATATATATTCACAGATTTTCTAACTCTTCTCCTCTAATTGTGTCTTACTTTGGGCGAAGGTAATGTCAAGGAATTGTTCTGGATGAGAGTGGGAAGATTTTGTTTAGCACATATTTGTATACACATTGGATTCCTTTTTCTATTTTACATTTGAAATACTGAATCCCTGACACTAACACATACCCTAATAGATTCTGAGTACTAATCATAATATGATGGAGAAAAATAACCAAAACAGAATAGAAATACAAGCAGTTCAGAGGAGGCATGTTGTATTTTTGGACTTGCGTTTTGCATTATATAGGGGAGGAGTTATAAATCTAGTCCATTTTTAATTGAAATAGTTCTCCATGTTCTTTTAATG
Organism: Callospermophilus lateralis; assembly: GCF_048772815.1. Classification (NCBI taxonomy): domain Eukaryota; kingdom Metazoa; phylum Chordata; class Mammalia; order Rodentia; family Sciuridae; genus Callospermophilus; species Callospermophilus lateralis. Next base: position 1,104,715 of record NW_027513794.1, on the reverse strand, counting down.
TTAACAAATATGTGAATTCCTGTCTCCCTTTCTCTGTAGTCTATTCAGCACATGTATTTTTATATGCACATATAGAATCCTACCTGGTATCACTCGCAAATTTTCATGAGTTACATGACTTGGCAGATACAAACTGTGAGAAGAGATCACTCCTCCTAAACGATGTAGGAACTGAAAATTCAACCTATGGGGGAGCTTCCTAGTTAAAAAAAGTTATACATAAATCCATATCGACTAAAATGAATATTTTTGGATCTGTGGATGATATATATTTCACTGTGTAATTAGATTGGCATATATATATATATATACTCTCCAGATATTTCATAATATTTAACATATGTGTCTTATTATACACTCCCTAAATTTATTCTTGTTCATATATGTGGATTTATAATCAAATTTTCACAAGATTATTCTCAGAAATATTCATTCACCTGAAATACATATTTGTTTCCTAGTATTGAAAACTAACTTCAGTGAATAGTGCATATAAATGCTAATATTTCTACAGTAACTAACCCAGTTTAATATCAATGCAAGTAGATTCCTATGGGACATGACATTTATTTTGAAGTTCATTTTTATTCAACACTGGTACCTTTCTATTTCTTGAGTTTATGCACATTATAGCATATATATTTCATCCACACGTTCACAAATTTATAGGCATTTATTTCACTTTCAATCACTTTCTGTCAGAAACATGTATTCCTCCATGTGTCTGACTGGTCTTTTCATGAGACTTCTTTCCAAACACATTATTTTCGATTTCCATAATCACTTTTGAAGCAAAACTCACACACTGTTCATGATAAACCATAACACTAAGATTACAATTAGACGTATAACTAGTTGTTATGAATGATTCTATATCAATATATGATTTCTTATATATTTTCAGATATCAATTCAATCCATTATTTAAAGTGGAACCAGTTATATTATTTATTAACTGTATGATCTATTCATGCATTATCTCTATATTTATAGACACAGGGTACACCTCGTTGTACCCCCAATACTAATTTATACATATTTTAAATATTGCTGCCAGAAATGGTCGAAGAATTACTCATGTCATCTGATCTACATATACATTTTATCACAGTAATATTCTGGACCAAAAAAGCAAAGGTCACTCTTAAGATTGTACCAAAGCCTAAATGAAAAGTGAGCATGGATTACTAAAACCTTCCATGTCCAGGTTTCCTAATGCTCTGAAATGTCAATCGTATTGGTGACTACATATTTGTTTCTTCCTAAGATTATATATTCAACCTCAAGCCTGTTGAAAATGTCTAATCCTATCACTCACTTTATACTTTGCCTGATTTAGTAATGTCTCTATTTATGTCTGTATTCCTACATATTTTCCCCTGTTGATCATTGTGACTGACTCTTCACATATGCTGACTTTTACATTCACTGTCTACCCGAAACCCTATTGCTTAAGATCTTTTGCTCTAAATCCTATACTCACTCTTCTTTCTAAACCTACCGACTATCTTCCTAATCCTACCGACTATCTCTTTTTGAGTGGATGTTCTCTTTGACATTCAATCATCCAAGGTACAAGCTCCTATGCCATTGTATATAGATTTATCTGAGACATTTTTGCAGAACATCATTCAAAGCTATGTGTACCAATTAAGGGCCCAATGCCCTTCTGGGCTACATATCTTCCCTAGATTTCTATTTTTATACTTATATTTCACCTATATATTCTTGTAAATATCATAGTTTCCCAATACCATTATTTGTCATGCAGAAATATTCCTAACCCAAATTGAACATGTTATTAACCCAAACCATACACTGTTCTCTCAATCAAACTTTACAGAAGAGCAGGGACAGGGTTAGTTTTACAATACAGAAATGTAGGGCATCTTCCACCTGTTGAGAACATCAAAGGTCCATGCAGAAATGATCTTTTGAGAAGATGTAGGCAGCTATGAAAGACTGAGAGAGAAAAGTCATCTTCTATGGCAAACAACCTCGTCAGCATGGAGGGATGTGTATGAATCAGCCTCTCTCTTCTTAATGTAGAGAAGATGGACCAAACCAGTCCTAGGTGGAGAGCGGTTCCCGAGTGCCCATGGTTTATATACCATTCTAACTTATGAAAATGTCACAGGAAGTAGGGGCAGCCTCCATCTCATGGGACCCTTGAAAGCAACTGTTCGTACAAAGTGGTTGTCAAGGCAGTGACCTCATTCAGTTCCTGAAGAAGTGATCTACCTCACTTTCTTGGTGATGGAACTCTCTGAACTTCGGATCCAGGAAGCCAGGCACCTGGAGCCAGTCCAGTCCAATACCCATTGGCTCATTTTTTTGGATTTACCAAGGAGAGTGTCAGTCTTTCTTGGTACCTACAGATGTGAGGATGGTCAAATACCAGGAGAGCTCTGAATAGGGTCCTTTCCTGAGAAAGCAGGTGGTGGTTCACTGCTGGCTCCTGACAACTTCACAGAGTTGGCCAAGGAGACCAGATCTGAGATAGGACAGGCCATTTTGGGGGAACATAGTTTGGCCCACCACTCAAAGGACACTCCGGATAGTCACAGAGTTACATGGGGGAAGGATGTGCCTTTGTGGGTGTGATTCAGGTTTTGTCTCATGATCTGAGAATAGGTAGGAAAGGTGGTTTGTTTGATTTGGAGTGGACTTCTTCTAGTAAGTAGTTTGACAAGGCGAGTGTTTCTATGTCTGTGTATCCACTGTGTCCGTGGTTGTAGATATTAGAAAAGAGAATGCAACAATTGATGTGTCCTGTATAGTAGAAAGATTCCCAGCATTCATCTTGCCCAACTTATGAATGAACTGAGGCTTGCCTTATCCATGGGCAACACCTGCTATCTTCCTAAGTTTCTGTTTCCTTCCGGAATTCTAGCCACTCTCCAGAATAGGCTCATGGTTTTGTGTCCAAGATATGTACCACCTCCAAGATCTGTGACATGGCCATGTACTGGATAGCTGAAGTGAATGGCGAGCATCTCAGAAAACTCAGATATCAGTGTGACCAAGAAAGTCTCAGTGGAGAAACCATGCTTTGGGCCTTTTGCTTATCAATTGTTCTGTTGCCCTGAATGTCCGGAAGGTCTTTGCCTAAGGCCACCCCATTGTGAAGCCTGAAGAAAACAGTTTTCAAATGCAAATGAATGGGCATCACCTGTTGCTCTTTGCTTAATTGCTTTGGAAAGGAATGTGTCTGAATAAACCTCGTGGCCCTGTGTGAGGTTGTGGCTTAGATTCTCAGCACCTGATTTATGTAAAGAGATATGCCATGAGTGCACCCAAAACCACAATGGCCAAAAGAGCAGTTATTGTGAATGAAGTTTCTCACATTCATTTGTAAGTTTCCTGACCCCCATCAAGTGTTAATAGGGATCCTTTGGGTCACATTATTTATTCAAAGCCCTGCAGAGGCTAGCCCATAGGTTTTTGGGTTTTCTCATGACTCCAAATCATATAAAGAATCTATACCTGACAGTCAGTAGACCTCAAATTGGAGATGCAGAGCAGTATTAACACCTGGCCTATTTGATAACTCCTGGTTCACAGGATGGGTGTCCAGGCCACCGTGAATTTAGGCAAATGAGGGGCAAGAGAGCTTATTTTTGAGACTGTCTTGGGCTGCACCCCTCATGGAAAACTCCAGCCAGAGTTTATGATTAGTGTCTATATGGAAGAAGATGATGGCCATGTGGGAGTGTTTTGGTTTTAATTGTGGTCATTTGTGTAGCGGTTGAAAGAGATGACTGGATCCACCTGGGCTTGAACTCTGGTGTGATTCCTCTTAGAGACTGAGTTCTGAAACTGACCTCAGAGAAGTATTGCCATGAAATGTGTTGGGATTTTAGGAGGCCACGCATGAGAATCGCCCTTGGAAACTGAGATCGAGGGCCAGGGTGGCTTTCCAGATTGCACTGGGAATCTCAGCCAGGATATCACATGATTTTATTCTGAAAGACTTGGCAGCCATAGTTGAGAGTCTAAACACACATGGAACTCACATTGTAGACCTCAATGATCCTGGCTTCATGTGACCTTTTGGCCACTCTTTGGGAAGGCTTGCCTGTGAGTGTTCTCCAGAGATTTCATTGAAATGAGCTTCCTTACCATATAATGGTTTCTGCATGAATTGAAACCCACAGTGCCTCCAACATCATCCTTCAAAAATGGCTAAATAAATACCAACAAATTTCTGAAATTTCCATGACCAGGTGGCACTGGAGAACCTTTGGATGTCATGTTGCTGATCATGAGTGAAATAATTCCCCACGCAAAGACACTTCAAAGGGAGAATTCCAATTTTATTGCAAAAAAGCTGTGTGATTATATAGAACTAAGGGGGAGATGGTAGGGCTTAGATAAATGGCAGCAACCCGTTTATTGAAAGCAAGTTCTTTCAGATATCATCTCCAGAACCCAGGAATTAGTTCTCATTGGGGCTAAGGTTCTCCACCAGTGAGATTTGAAATTGGCGCTGGCGGGAGAGTTCACAAGGGCGGGAACTTTTCGCACCACTGCAGAAATGAAGAAGGTAGGAAGAAGAAGTCCTTAGGCACCATGTTGGGGTTTTTCTCTGGGTATGGCTGCCATTTATACTTTTCCCAACATTCCTCCCTTTTTGTTTTCTTAGGAAGTGGGGCGTCGTTTTTAGATCCGGCTGCTTCCTGCTGTATGGGGGTGCTGTGAGGCCTAGAAAGGGAAGGGGAGGAATGCTCGGGGGGCAGGTCTGGGAATATCATGGCAGCAAGAAATAAAACCCAGTGGCTATAGACAGCTAATTCCGTAGGGGTGAAGTCAATGAAAGTTCCAAGAAGCCACAAGTTGTCGATGGCATGGAACCAGTCCTGGATGGAGGAGATTGTTGGTATCAGCCACTGGTCCTGTAACAGAGACTCTAGAAAATACTGGAAGCGTTGCCTGGACAAGGTGCCACAGGACCTGAAGAAGATCAGAGTGAATAAAAACAGAATGAAGATAAAAATTAAAGCAAAGGTCAATTTTTGGCAGAAGTTCCATGTTGGGGGAGTGACATAGAAGAGGCCAAGGGCCATGAGGAAGCTTAGAAGGTCATAAAGATTCAAGAATCCAGGATGGCAGATTAAGAGGTTTTCCGAGCTTGTTGTCTCCCACTGTCTGATGTCCATTGCATTCCATCGTGCCTGGTAGTGAGCTTCATCACGGAGTGAACTGTTCTCTTGGAGATGTTGGGGGTTCGTTGGTCATCAGAGGCTGGTAGTGCCTAAGCAAAAGCTGGTTGAAAGTTTGATCACGAATTTTTTGCAGTTGGGTTTGAAGGAACTTCATTATGCAGGGCAAGAGAGCACAAAAAAGGAGCATCCCAATAAGGGGCCCAGAGAGAGGTAGTAAGTACATGGCAAGATAGGATTGGAAGAACCTCGTTATGGGATTGGAGGAGGTAGGTTTGAGCAATTGGGTCGATAATTCCTGCAATTTAACAACTTTTTTTTTTATTAGCCCAGATTCATTAACATAATAGCAACATTCTCTCTGAGGAATAGGCATGTACCCCCTTTTTCTGCAGTGAGAAGATCAATTGCCCTTCGGTTCTGTAAAGCCACTTGTGCCAATGAAGTAACCTGCCACTGCAAGGAGCCAAGAGACTCAGCAGTGGTATCGAGTGCTTCCTGCAGTTTTTGTTGCACGTCATTGGATGCCCATAGAGCATGACCTATAGCTCCACCAGAGAGACCGAGACTCGCCACTGAGGTTGTTAAAGTGAGGCCTACCAGAACCGGCAGAAAGACTGCCCTACGGGTGCGGGAAGGTAGGGCCAACTGTCGGAATTCAGTGGGAGTATACAAAGAAAGCAGAGGAACTACAGTAACCAAGATACAGGTGCCAGAGACATTGATCATTGAGGTACTTAAAGACCAATTACACCAGATGAAATGTCCAGGTTGCATAAACGCAGGGCTCTATGGGGTGCTATAGCTCAAGGAACAAATGGGTAAAGGATTCATTATTGGCAGGTGGATACAGATGAAAGGAAATAAAGTATTGTTGGAATAACTTTCCCACAGTGGGATATGTGTTACATGTAGGGGTTGTCCTTATTTAGAGAAATTGTAGGTTTTTGCTGAAATATTTCCTGCCGCTAATCGGACCGCTGCTAGAAGTGGACGACTAAGTGAAGCACAGAGAAAGCACAGAGAAGTAGGCACCAAAAGAATGGAGGAGTTTAATAATCGAAGAGTTTGGTGTAGCAAATTGAGCCATGTGGAAGGGGGACCTTAGGGGGTTGAAGGCTCTGAATCCTCTTTGGATGAGCTATGGATAAGATCTCGAAGTTTTGATTCTGACTCCTTAATGTGTTCGACTACCTGGATGGTTGCCTTAGGTGGCGTAATCAGGGTGCGGCCAACAGTCATCCACCCTGTGGGTCTGGCTGAGTTGTCCGAGCATAGACAGCAAACTCAACATAGGCCCAACGTTTGGCCTTGGGGACAGGTGTATCTGAAGTATATGATCCATTGTTATCAGATGAAGAGCCTTTATGCCACTTTAGGTAACTAGAAGTCCACCCTTCAGGGTAGCCAAGTGAGTGGTAAGAACAGCTACCACGTTCATCATGGAACCTGCATGACCAATAGGGACACCCATTATATATCTCAGGCCACCAATGACAATAGTCTTTGGTTTGATTAAAAAGGAAGCAAATGAAAGGCCAGTTCCAGCTACCAGGGACGAAGGTCCTTGAAGGTGACAATTTTAGGGGAATAGAGGTGCAGTTGTGGATGAAGCAAGTTGTTGCATCCACTGCGCGGACCTTCTGCATGCCATGTTCTGAGTATCGTTCCCGAAGAGTGAATAAATACATGGTAGGTTAGGAGGGTAAAGACAAGTCCCAACAGAGCACAGAAAAGAAGCAGAGCACAAAAAAACAAGCAGTTAGAGAAGACTAGGGTGTTGGGAGAGCTCATTGTGCCTTCTTTAAGAGGAATTGGGCTGCAGGGAACACCGTGTGAGCCGCAACTTAAATGGGTGAGATGGGTGTGGAAAGCAGGAGTAAAGGGGAGGTTCAGGAGGTGATTCTTGGAGTTCCTCTGGGGTGGTCCTGTCATCAGCAGGTGGGGCCTCCTGGTGATATGGCTTCAACCTAGAAATGGGAATCCAGGGAGTGAGATGGTTGTCTGATAAGGAGAGTTTGGCGGCAGTGGGGTTACAGAGAATGACAGGATAGGGGCCTTCCCATTTTGGTGCAAGAGTCCCTTTCTCCTCTTTGGTATTATAATAGACTAGACTCCCAGGTGTTAAGGGAGGAGTGTTTGGAGAGGAGACTGGGTCTGGAAGAAGCCAGTTCTTATATTTCCAGTGTTCCGAGCGGAGATGAAACAAGAGAGGCAAAGACAAATCTCGGGTGAGAGGTCCTTGTGAAATGACCAACCCAGGGGGTATAAGAGGTCTTCCATACATTATCTCAAAGGGAGACAGTAAAGATGGTTTCTTAGGGAGAGCTCTGATTCGAAGCAAAGCCAAGGGAAGGATTTTGACCCAGTCTAAGTTTAATTCCATTGTCAATTTGGTAAGGACTTCCTTCAGAGTACGATTTACCCTTTCCACTTTCCCTGAAGCCTGGGGGTAATATGGACAGTGGAAATGCCACTTGAAAGAGAGGGCTTGAGAGACCTTTTTTGTGATCCTAGAAATAATCTCAGGGCCATTGTCATATTGTAGGGAAGGCGGCATACAAAACCTGGGGATGATGTCTGTCAGTTAGATTGAAGCTACAGTGGAAGCCTTTTTATTGGAAGTGGGAAATGCCTCAACCCAAACAGAGAAAGTGTCCACAAAGACAAGGAGGTATTTAGTGTGCCATACTGTGGGCATGTTGGTGAAGTCTACTTGCCAGTCAGCAGCGGGAATGTGTCTCCGGGCTTGGTGGAAAGGGAAAGGTTTGGGCCTTAAAGGAGTATGAGGGTTGGTCCGCTGACAGATCTGACAATTAGAGGCTATATTCTCTAGCATGGCTATGTCAGAAGGGTTGAGGGAGAAGAAGCTCTGTAAAAAAAGGGTCAAAGACTGAGAATTGGAATGGTGTAGAGTATGAAGGAACTTGAAAAGATTTTTGTTTTTACTGGAAGAAGTAGGGGCTTCAGATGAGCTGTCTAAAGTGGCCATAATATGTCCCCCATGGGGGCCATAATTGGAAGTGGTAGCAGCCATTCGTGCCGCCTGGTCAGCTTTGGCATTGCCCTCAGTGATAAGAGAGCCATCCTTCTGATGTGACCTACAATGGACAACTCCCAACTGGGTGGGTAAGTGGGAGGCCTCTATCAGATTGGTTAAAAGAGCCGAATTAGTGATCGCATTACCTTTGGTGTTAAGTAGGCCTCGCTCCTTTCATATTGAAGCATGGGATAATAAGATCTGGAAGACATATTTTGAATCAGTATAGAGGGTGAGGGATTTGCCTTGTGCTAGTAGGCAGGCACGAGTGGCTGCTATAAGTTCAATCTGCTGGTTGGTAGTTCCTGAAGGCATAGCTTTGGCCTCTATAATCTCAGTGGCTGAAACTACAGCGTATCCAGAGTAATGAGTGCCGTTCTGCCTAAAGGAACTGCTGTCAGTAAACCAGATAAGGTCAGGCTTGGTGAGTGGTTCCTCAGAAATGGAACAATGACAGCGGAGGAAATCATCTAAGGTTTCCAAGCAATTATGAGTTGGTGTGTTAGACGTGGGAGTCATTGGGAGCAGTGAGGCAGGGTTCAGTGCAGAGCATGGGAGGAAAGTAATATTAGGGTTTTCCTGAAAGAAAGTGAGGAGCGACAGAACTCTGGATGGAGGAAGGGTTTGAAGGCCCTTATAAGCTGAAAGATCTTTCAAGTGATGTGGGGAGTGGATAGTTCAAGGTGCCCCAAAAGTCAGCTTAGAGGCTTCTTTGTGTAAAATTTGTCCAGCAACCAGAGCTCTTAAGCAAGGGGCCCACCTACGAATGGTAGAGTCTAGTTTCTTGGAAAATATGCCACAGGTGCAAATGTAGGCCCATAGTTTTGACCTAAGACCCTAAGTGCTTGCCCCCCTTTTTCATGGACATATAGATGAAATGGTCTTGAAACATCAGGAAGGTGAAGGGCAGGTGCCTTTAAGAGGAGTTGCTGAAGCCTGCGGAAGTGGTAGATGGGGGAGAAGACAAGAGATTCACTAGGGGGTCCATTTGCTAGGTCATACAGGGGTTTGGATAGAAGAGAATAATTTGGGATCCAGGCCCTAAAATAACCTGCTACTTCTAGGAATGATAGTATTTTGGCTTTCATATGGGGCACTGGAAGATCAGAGAGGAGTTGCCTCCTATCCAGTGTTATTTCCATTTTCCCGGGTGTAAGGCAAAAACCAAGAGAGGTGACAGAAGACTGGGAAACCTGTGCCTTGTGGGGAGACTCCCTATATCCCTTGTCTGCTAGGAAATTAAGAAGCTGAGCGGTGTGGGATTGAGAGTGTTCCCAGAGGGACTACATAGAAGAAGGTCATTGACATATTGAAGGAGAATAGAGTCAGGACAGGTCGGGTGAAAGGATGTGAGGTCCTGGGCAAGAACTTGGCAAAAGAGATGGGGGCTGAATGCCCGTGGGAGGACAGTCCAGGAAAGCTGATGAGAATGGTGGATGTGAGAGTCAGTCCACGTAAAAGCAAACATATTCTGAGATTCTGAGAACAAGGGAATAGAAAAGAATGCATCTTTTAAATCTAGGACCGAGTAGTGGGTAGTAGTGGCAGGAATCTGAGAGAGGAGGGTGTAAGGGTTGGGCACTAGCGGGTGGATGGGGACCACAGAGGAGTTGACAAGGAGAAGGTCTTGAACCAGCCTGTAGGACACGTTAGGTTTCTTAAGTGCCAGAATGGGGGTGTTGAAAGGAGAGTGTGTAGGCCTAAGATACCCCTTTCGTAATAAATCCTGGATGATGGGTTCTAATTCGAGGAGGGCTGTGGTTGTGAGTGGATATTGTGGTTGACTAATATATCTTGAAGGGTCCCGTAAGACAATATGAATAGGACTGCATTTAGCCATAAAGGGTGTAGTTGTGTCCCAAACCTCAGGCTTAACTAGTTTAGAGAGTCATGGAGGAGTGCATGAAGGAGGTGTATCTGCCCCTAGGAACATCATGAGGAAATGAGAGGTAGGAGAGGTGTGGGGTGATATGTGAATGGTGACTTTTCATAGTGAGAGTATGTCCCTTCCCAGAAGGGGAATGGGGCAATGGCTCATAACGAAAAAGAAGTGAGTGAAGGACAAAAGGGATCCCTGCATATAACATGATGGGGGGGGTTTGAGTTAAAATCTGTTTAACTCCTACCCTGACAATAGGAGTTTTTGAGGGTGTGGTAGAACCCCAATACTCCCTTAAGACTGATAAAGCGGCACCAGTATCCAAGAGGAAGGTAATGAAGCATCCATCCACCAGGAAGGTAACCCTAGGCTCTTGATTCTTGATGGTAATAGTCTGGAGGGAAAGCCCAGGACTCCGTCAATCCTCCTCTGCCAAGCCCAAGAGAGGCTGTGGTTGCCGGGCAGCTGACCAATCTCCCTTTTGGGTTGTTGGGCAGTCTGCCCCCCAGTGTCCCCTTTGATGGCATTTTGGGCAGGGGTTGTACGGTGTCCTCAGTGAAGGACAATCCCTGGCCCAATGTCTCTCCTTACCACATTTGAAGCAAGCTCCCGGGGGTGTCATATTGGGATGGCATGGTGATGGCCTTCTCTGAATGACCTGGGCCAACATTTGGAATTTGGCATTTTCAGCCCTCTGCCTACGGCATTCACTTTCATCCTCTCTATCATAAAAAACCTTGAAAATGAAGATTTTGGTCTAAGGAGTAGCAGGGCCCTGTTCAAGCTTTTTAAGCTTGGCTTTAATGTCAGGGTAGCTTTTGGCCAGAACATATGTCATTAAGACATGACGGCCATCAGGGGTTTCTGGGTTGAGGTTTGTGTACTGTTGAAGGGCCTTGGTTAGTCTATCCAGGAATTCTGAAGGTGTTTCCTCCTTCCTTTGAATGACCTCCTGCACCTTTTTAAAGTTAACAGCCTTACGGATGGCCTTTTTCAGGCCCGCCAAGAGGCAGGATGTAAAAAGGTCACGAGACTGTAAGCCTTCAGGGGTGTTGTAATCCCATAGAGAATCCTGCTCTGGGACAGCATGAGGGCCTGTGGGGTGGTTAGGATTGGTCCTATGATTTTCATCAGCATGGGCTTGGGCTAGCTCCCAGACCCATTGCCTTTCCTCAGGGAGAAGTGTATTGGCCAAGAGCATGTAGATGTCATGTTGAGTGAGGCTATATGCTTGCAGGACCCATTGAAACTCGTGAATGTAAGTGGTGGGGTCAGTGGTGAATGAGCCTAACTTCCTCTCTAGCTGAGTAATGTCCGACATGGAGAAGGGCACGTGGACTCTGATGACACCCTCGGGACCAGCTACCTCACGAAGGGGTGCGATGGTCTTGGGGGTGGGAAGGAGTCCCTTAGACCTGGTAACAGGAGGACTGAAAGAGGCAGGAGGCGGACAGGAAGGAGAGGGAGGGGAAGGGAGTGTCTCTTTGGAAGAGGAGGAGGTGGAGCAGGCAGAAGAGGGCGGAGGGGAGGAGGATGAAATGGAAGGCTGAGGATCCTTGGAATCAGGCAGAGGAAGAGGAGGGTATAGCGGGAGAGAAGGGGCAGATAGGACTGGGGGATAAGGTGGGGGTTAATCTGTTGGGCTGAATGAGGAAGAATCTGTGAAGTCAGGAGTAGAAGTAGGGGAAGAGTAGTGTTTGCAAACAAGGAGGACCTGAGAGGGAGGGCAGGAGGAGCAGCGACAGGGTGCTGTGTGAGAAGGCTAAAACCTTAAATGCAGGGAATCTCACTCCACTTTTTCAGATGCTGGCAGTAGTTAAAAAGATCCCAGAGAAGGTTTGGATGTAAGGAGCCTTCTGGAGGCCAATGATTTCCATTATCCAGTGGATATGTAGGCCAATCTTGGGTACAGAATTTGATTAGAAGTTTGGGCTTGATGTCTGGTGTGAGGGAGAGTGTGGTCAGATTTTTTATTAAACATTTGAGAGGTGAGGCTTCAGGTACAGATGAAAAGGTGCCCATTGTCACAGGGAGAGAAGGAAGAGAGAGAGAGAGAGAGAGAGAGAGAGAGAGAGAGAGAGAGAGAGAATAAGAGTAAGCGAGAGAGACAAAGAGAAAACCCGGGCTGGAACGGCTTCCAGGAAGCTCAGGGCGAACGGTGGTCAGGTGGGCGTCCCCAAAATGACCAGCCGTCATGAGGAAATACAGAGGGCACTACCTGGTCGTCACCAGTGAAGTGCGATCTGTGAGACCCAATGGGTTTGGAGCCACGGGCAACCTGACGTCAGGAAAGTTTTCGAACGCAGCAGAAAAAGTCAGTAATGAAAACAGAACTCTGGTTCCGGCAGAATGCAGTTCCAGGACGGGAGTTCAGTTTTCCCCGAGCAGAGAGGCAGCTTCAGCCAGACACAGCAGCCCTGCAGCAAACAGCAACTCTAGCCAGTAGCGGCAGCGGCAGCAGAGGAGAAAAACCAAAGAGCCTCTCATGTAAACTCAGAAGCCTCATGCCCCAAAGGAAAACGGATCACCAGAGGGTCCACTGCGACCAGTAAAGGTCTTAGTGGCAGGAATTTCCTGCCCCCTACAGGGCGTCTAGAGTGTGCCAGATGATCAGGGTCACAAAACCAGCGGTAGCCTGAAGGGAGTTGGAGAGCCAGGGTCAGGGGAGGCTTACATATATCAGATCTGTTGAGAGTGCAGGAAGCCGGCATCTGAAAAGAGTGGACCAGGGCGGAGTGTCTTGGCGGGGCAGGGGACGGGGCTCTTGTTAGAAACAGCTCACCCATATTCTCACACGGGGCAACAGAATGAAAGAACTTCCCACGCAAAGGCACTTTGCTGGGAGAATTCCAATTTTATTGCAAAAAGCTGTGTGCTTATATAGAACTAAGGGGAAGATGGAAGGGCTTAGATAAATGGCAGGCAAAACGTTTATTGGTAAGTTCTTTCAGATATCAGCTCTGGAACCCAGGAATTAGTTCTTATTGGGGCTAAGGTTTCCCACCAGCGAGATTTCAAATTGGCGCCAGCAAGAGAGTTCACACTGGTGGAAACATTTCGCACCACTGCAGAAAAAAGAAGGTAGGAAGAAGAAGTCCTTAGGCACCATGTTGGGGTTTTTTTCTGGGGTATGGCTGCCGTTTATACTTTTCCCAACAATGAGTATACCAGACAGTGCCTTGATTGACTGGTTTTCATGAAAATGGTGTTTAACAGAGATGCCAGAAAGTTGGGTCCTGCTGAGTAGTGGGCCTAGAGCAATGGTGGGCAGGTGTGTGATAAAACATCTGTGGTGGGGCCATGTAGATCTGTCATTGGATTCCAAATGGCTTGTGACTGACATGGTGAAGCTAGCAGACCCTTATATGTAAAGGCACCTTGTTACATAGAAAGGTTTCAGGACATTGTTCAGAATCAGGTTGCTATGGTCAAGGGGGCAAGCTATGTGGGATAGAAGCCTGGTTCTTGTATTCTTCTGCAGACCCTGACCCACCACACGTGACAGAAATCCCTCCCGCACTGTGTCCCCGTTGAACTCCTTGTATTTCGTGAAGCAAATACCCAACTCCCAGTACAGCAGCAAGAAACACCACGAAAATAGAGGATGACCATATGGATTCAATGTCCACACAGGGAGACATTTAGCCCCCAGGGGCCACAGTTTACCTACAATGGAAAATTCAGCACTGCTGTCTCATGTTCATTGGAAAATAAGAAACCATGTCCTCCAGGTCAAATTGATGCAGACCCAGCTTTTATGGTCTCACTATAAAGGAAGCTAAAGCTCCTGACAACAACATATATTTCAAGTGCCCAACCTCACAGGCAGTTTCTCAAGAAGTCTCTAGGCCAGCAGACCTTCATGTTTGTGGAGGGTTTACCCTGTCCCTTACTTTTGGAAACTCCTCTACCACTTCCAAGGTTGTGAACTCCTGATCATATTCCATTCTATATATGTATTCACGGATTTTCTAACTCTTCTCCTCTGATTGTGTCATACTTGGGCCGTAGGTGTTGTCAAGGCATTGTTCTGAATGAGAGTGGGAAGATTTTTATGTAGCACATATTTACATACACATTGGATTCATTTTTCAATTTTCCATTCAAAATACTGAATCCCTGACACTAACACATACCCTACTAGACTCTGACTACTAATTCTAATATGATGGAGAAATATAACCCAAACAGAATAGAAATACAAGCAGTTGAGAGGAGGCATGGCGTATAGTTGGTCTTGCCTTTTGCATGATATAGGGTAGGAGTTATAAATCTTGTTAATTTTTTGTTGAAATAGTCCTCCATGTGTTTTTAAAGTTAACACATATGTGAATTTCTGTCTCCCTTTTTCTGTAGCCAATTTAGCACATGTATTTTTATATGCACATATAAAATCCTACCTGGTATCACACGTACATTTTTGTGAGGTGGCTAACTTGGGAGATACAAAGTATGAGAAGAGATCACTCCTCCTAAATATTTTTGGAACTGAAAATTCAAACTATGAGTGAGCTTCTTAGTTGAAAAACATTATACATAAATATATGTTTAGTAAAATTAATATTTTTGGATCTGTGAATGATATATATTTCATGATGAATTTTGATTGGCATATATATTGCTAATTTCTAATGTATCTGTGATATATATATATATATATATATATATATATATATATATATGTCTTATTATACACTCCCTAAATAATTCACTCATGTTCATGTATGTGGTTTTATAATCAACTTTTCATAAGATTGTTTTTAGAAATATTCATCCACCAGAAATACATATTTGTTTCCTAGAACTGAAAACTCACTTCAGTGAATGGTGAAAACAAAGCCTTATATTTTTACAGTAACTGACCCAATTTAACATCAATGAAAGTAGATTTCTATGGGACATGATGTGTATTTTGATGTTCATTTTAATTCAACACTGGTACATTACTATTTCTTCAGTTTTTATACATCGTAGAATATACATTTCATCCACAAGTTCACAAATTTAAAGACGTTTGTAACACATTCAATCACTTCCTGCATTCCTCCTTGTTTTTGACTGGTTATTTCATGAGACTTCTTTCCAAACACATTATTTTCGATTTCCATAATCAATTTGGAAGCAAAACTCACACACATTTTATGATAAACTACAACCCTAATATTACCATTAGATATATAACTGGTTGGAATGAATGTATGTATATCAATATAAGATTTCCTGTGTATTTTGGGATATCAATTTATTCCAATTTCTAAATTTGGAAACAGTTATATTATTTATTCACAGTATGGTCTATTCATGCATTCTCTCTATATTCATACACACATGGTACACCTATTTGTGCCCCCAATACTAATTTATATCTCTTCAAAATATTGCTCTCAGAAATGGTGCAACAAATACTCATGTCACCTGATCTACATATACATTTTATCACAGTAATATTCTGGCCACAAAATGCAAAGTCACAATTACGACTGTACCAAAGCCTAAATGGAATGTGAGTATTGATTATGAACATCACCCATGTCCAGGTTGCCTAATGCTCTCAAATGTCAATTATATTGGTGACTACATATTTGTTTCTTCCTAATATTATTTATTCAAACTCAAGCCTGTTGAAAATGTCTAATCCTATCGATCACTTTATCATTTGCCTGATTTTCTAATGTCTCTATTGATATCTGCTTTCCTACATATTTTCCCCAGTTCATCATTGTGACTGAGTCTTCACATCTGCTGACATTTACATTTTCTCTCTACCCGAAACCCTATTGCTAAAGAACTTTTTGTCCAAATCCTATACTCACTCTTTTTCCTAATCCTACCAACTATCTTCCTAATCCTACCAACTATCCTTTTTTGACTGGATGTTTTCTTTGACATTCAATCATCCAAGGTACAAGGTCCTATGCCATTGTGTATAGATTTATCTGAGACACATGTGCAGAACATAATTCAAACCTAAGTATCCCAATCAAGGATCCAATTCCCTTCTGGGCTTCAAATCTTACCTAGATTTCTGTTTTCATACATATATTTCCCCTCTATATATTCTTATAAATATCGCAGGTTCCCAAAAACATTATTCATCCAGCAGAATGATTCCTAAGCCAAATCAAACATGTTATTAACCCTAACCATACTCTGTTCCCTCAATCTAACTTTACAGAAAAGCAGGGACAGAGTTGGTCTTACAATACAGGAATGTAAGAAAACTTCCACCTGCTGAGAAACAAAAAGGTCCATGCAGAAATGAACCCTGGGGAAGATATAGGAAGCTATGATGGACCTGAGAGAGCAAAAGTCATCTTCCACGACAAACAACCTGGTCAGGATGAAGGGGTGTGTCTGAAGCAGTCTCTCTTTTCTTAATGTAGAGAAGATGGACAATACCAGGCCTGTGTGGAGAGCTGTTCCCGGGTGCCTATGTTTGATATACCATTCAAACTTGTGAAAGTGTCACAGGAAGTAGGGGCAGACTCCATCAATTGGGACACTTGGAAGCAACTGTTAGGACAAAGTGGTTGCCAAGGCAGTGACCTCATTCAGTTCCTGAAGGAAGTGACCTACATCAGTTTCTTGGTGATGGAACTCTCTGAACTAGGGATCCAGGAAGCCAGGCACCCAGAGGCAGTCCCAGTCCCAGTCCCAGTGGCCTCACATGTTTGGATTTACCAAGGACAGCATCAGTCTTTCTTGGTAACTACTGATGTGAGGATGGCCAAATGCCAGGAAGGTCTGAAGAGGGGCCTTTCCTGAGTAAGCAGGTAGTGTCTCACCACTGGCACCTGACAACATCACAGTGTTGGCCAAGGAGTCCAGATCTGACATAGGACAGTCCATTTTGGAGTAACATACTATGGCCCATCAGTCAGAGGACACTCCGGATAGTCATAGACCTACTTGGGGGAAGGAGGTGACTTTGTGGGTGTGTGTGTGAGTTTGTGGTTTTGTCTAATGATCTGAGAATAGGTAGGAAAGTCGGTTTGTTAGGATTGGAGTGGACTGTTTCTAGTAAGTCTTTTGACAATGTGAGTGTTTCTATGTCTGTTTATCCCACTGTGTCCGTGGTTGTAGACATTAGAAAAGAGAATGCATCAATGGATGTGTCCTGAATAGTAGAAAGCTTCACAACATTAATCCTGCCCAATTTATGAATGGATTTTGGCTTGCCTAATGGATGGGCAAAAACCACTGTCTTCCTAAATTCCTGTTTTCTTCTTGAATTCTGGCCACTCTCCAGAATAGGCTCATGGTTTTGTTTCCAAGACATGTACCACCTCCAAGCTCTGTGACATGGGTATGTACTGGATAGCTGAAGGGAATGGGATCATCTCGGAAAACTCAGATATCATTCCAGAAACCCTGCCTTGGGCCATTTGCTTACCTATTGTTCTGTTGCCCTGAATGTCAGAAAGGTCTTTGCCTCAGGCAACCCATTTGTGAAGCCTGAAGAAAACGGTTTTCAATGGAAATTAATGGGCATCAGCTGTAGATCTTTGCTTAATTGCTTTGGAAAGGGATGTGTCTGCATCAGACTCTTGGCCATGTGTGAGGTTGTTGAATAGATTCTCAGCACCTGATGGATCTAACGAACAATTACATGTGTGCTTCCAAAACCAAAATGGCCAAAAAAGCAGTCATTGTGGACGAAGTCTCTCGCTTTCCTCTGTAAGATTCCTGATCTCCATCAAGTGAAAATAGGGATCCTTTTTGTCAAATGAGTTCTTCAATCCCTGCAGAGGATAGCCCATAGGTGCTTGGGTTTTCTCATGATTCCAATTCACATAAAGAATCTATACCCGAGAGTCAGGAGGCCTCAAATTGGAGAATCAGAGCAATATTTATGGCAGGCTTATTTGATCACTCCTGGTTCTCAGGAAGGGTGTCCAGGCAACCCTGACTTTTGGCAAATGACGGGCAAGGGAGGTTATTTTGTACACTGTCTTGGGCTGAGTCCCTCATGGAAACCTCCAGCCACAGGTTATGATGAGTGTCTATATGGAAGAAGATGAGGGCCTTGTGGGTGTGTTTTGGTTTTAATTGTGGTCATTTGTTTGGCGGTTGGAAGTGATGACTGGGTCTATCTGGGCTTGAACTCTGGTGTGATTCCCCTTAGAGTCTGAGTTCTGGAACTGATCTCAGAGAAATATTGCCATAAACTGCATTCAGATTTTAGGAGGCCACGCATGGGATTCGCCCTTGGAAACTGAGATCAAATACCAGGGTGGCTTTACACAGAGCCTTGGAATATCAGCTAGGATATCACATGATTTTATTCTGAAAGATTTGGCAGCCATAGTTGACAGTCAGAACACCCATGGACGTCACATTAAAGACCTCAATGGGCCTGGCTTCATGTGACCTTTTGACCACTCTATGGGAAGACTTGCCTGTGAGATTTCTCCAGAGAATTTAATGAAAATAGCTTCCTCACATTTAATAGTTCCTGAATAAACTGAAACCCACAGTGCCTCCAACTTCATCCAAGAAAAATGGCTAGATAAATACAATGAAATCTTTGAAATTCCCTTAACCAGGTGGCACTGGAGAACCTTTAGATGTCTTGTTGCTGATCATGAGTGTACCAGAGAATGCCATGATTGACCGGGTTTCATGAAAATGGTGTAGAACAAAGATGCCAGTAAGTTGGAGCCTGCTGAGTAGTGGGCCTATTGCAGTGGTGGGTAGGTGTGTGATAATACATATGTGGTGTGGCCATGAGGATTTGCCATTGCTTTCCAAATGGTTTGTGACTGACATGGTGCAGCCAGCAGACCCTTCCATGTAAAGGCATCATGTTATATGGAGAGGTTTCTGGGCTAAGTTCAGAGTCAGATTTCTAAGGACAAGGGGGCAAGCTCTGTGAGATAAAAGCCTGGTTGGTGCATTCTCCTTCAGACCCTGACCCACAACAAGTGACAGAACTCCCTCCAACACTGGGTTCCAGTTGAACTCGTTGTATTTCATAAAGCATATACCAAACTCCCAGTACAGCAGCAAGAAACACCACAAAAAGTGGAGGATGACCAAATGGCTTCACAGTCCACACGGGGAGACACTTAGCATCCAGTGGCCACAGTTTACCTACAAACAGAAAATTCAGCACTGCTGCCTCATGTTCATTAGAATACAAGAAACCATGTCCTCCAGGTCACATAGATGCAGAATCAGCTTTTATGGTATCACTAGAAAGGAAGCTAAAGCTCCTTACAACAACATATATTTCAAGTGCCCAAACTCAGAGGAAGTTTCTCAAGAAGTGTTTAGGCCAGCAGAGCTCCATGTTTTTGGAGTGATTACCTCTTAGACCAGGACACAAGAAAAGACCACTGACTCTAATTAAAATCAAATTAAATTAAGCTTATTATTTCCACCGGCTGTGCTGCCTCTCCCTCACAAAATGGCGGGAATAAGACAGCAACCCCAGCTTTCCTACAGGCAGCTTAATAGCCCAGAAAATTACACAAATTGGGGTTTACAGATAACAGAACTCTGACAAACATCACACTAATGGCAGTCTACATTTTTTTTTGCTGTCCCTACATCAGAGTTCATGAAGACCATTAGAGCCTCAGAGAGGGTTGTTGCTCGCCAGAGAAGGCAAATATTTATGATGTGTCACTAAAGTTTCAGAGAGGGCTGCTATCTGGTCAGAGAGCCGGGCATGGGTGAGTTCCAGGCGTGGGCAGGCATTCCAAGCAGGTTTAGAATTTGAAGTGATTTATGCTAAAGCCAAAATTATCTTTTCATGGCTTTTTGGCAAGATGGCTCCCAATTTTAATTAAAGATCAGGTTGGGTCTATCATTCCCCCCTTTTCTTTGTGTCCCTTTCAAATCTTTGATAGATTACGGGAAGAGCACTGAGGAAATTTTAATCCCTCAGGTAAGAGTCTCCAAATTTTTAGAACTCACCCAAAACCGATCTCCCTGATTTTACCTGACTTAATTAATTACTTATATTGATAGTCTATTTATCTTTCTCTCCATTGTTTTAAGAAGAGTGGTGTCACTCATTTTTTCTTCTTCTGACCTGAGACAGGGTGACATGAGTGGGCATGGCATGAGGGACATGAGTTGCCTTTTAGAAGTCAGTTGAGGGACATGAGTTGCCTTTTAGAAGTCAGTTCGGTTTGAAGTCTGATTGGGGAAGAACAGGTTTTAAAGTCATCTGGGGATGGGTTCTTCTATGAGAGAAACAAAAACCATGAGTACTGAAAAAATGTTGCAGCAGCTGGAACATGTCACTGTATAGAAGTTCCATCACCAGTCTTTAATATCCCGAGTTATCCGGACTGTCAACTTAACTTGTACTGTTACACTTGTCCCTCCCCATAAGATACAGTTTAATAATTTAATGTCATCTGATCTTGTAAAATCTTTTTACTAGTATGACCTCTGTGTCTCTTAGAGAAACCTTTAATTCTGTTACTCAGGGATGGATAATTGTACTAGCAAACACCAAGCCTACCTGTGTAGGTTAGGAATATCTGTAGGCCTTAAACTGAAAACTTATCCCTGTGGCAGGTCTTCTTGATAGTCTCTTTTTATAAGTATCAGGCATTCCTTTCTGAGAATTCTTCTTTGTAGCCACCAGTCTTACTTATTTTGGGAGGCAAACATAAAGTGCATACCTTAAAATTATATTATTATTATTATAATTTAAAATGCCCAGGAATGGATGTATTTTGTTCTTAACTGTCTTTGCTAAGTGTTTAAGATGAAGCAGTCAAACTGACTTCTGTTTCCATCTATTGTTAACAGTCAGCTGAGCTTTTATGGGAGTCAATTCTGGGGAAACTTGAGAGCGGATTCTCAGTTCTGCTAGTGCCATTTGCGCTAGGTGGGTCCAGATCTTGCTTGACCATTTGGCTTCCCTCAGAAGCATCAGGGATGTCTCCTTTCTTTGATGACTCTCCTCTTCGTAACAAATACACTGATTGGCTTTCTGTTCTCCAGTGGTCTCATTAATCTCCCTGATCAGGAGGAGGTTATGTGGCTCAGAGTTTCAAAGCTCTTTAGAGAAGTTCCCTGTTCCCTGGATTCAGACTGACTCAGAGGGCAAAAGCCAAATATTGGTTTTCTTGGCGCTTTTCATTTAACTTTAATTTTAAATCCTAATCTTAAACATCCAGCAAATAAATTTTAACAGCCTTATATTAAGAGTACTGGGCTTTAATGTCTATAACTATATCATTATCTTTTTATTAATTGGGATCTGTATTTTTCTGTCTGTATTGTAAGTAATGACTTATTATCTTGAATAAACCCATGTTGTGTTCTTAAAGCAACACGTTTGTAAAACAGTAACAGAGAATCTTTAGATCACTTATAAAATAATTTCAAAATAAAATTAACAAAAGTAAAAATACTTAGCTTGTGTAATAGCTACCCTGAAATTTTTGGCTGAGTTATACATTATATCCCCTGTTTGAGATCCTAGGAATATTGACCTTAAATAAAACCAACTTTTTAACATAACTTTAAAGAAATATTATCTGACCTACTGGTTTTGTAGTCATTCTCACATGTAGTAAGATGGGACACAGAGCCTTATCTCAGGTAAGGCAGGGCTCTTTATAAATCTTAAGTATTTTAGTTCTAAAGATAATCTTTATTTATAAATATCATTTGACAAAGTTTACATAAATTGTTTGAGGTCACATGAACATTAGCTAACACCATATGATATCACATTTAAAACATGAATTAAAGAAATGCTGAAAGTTTTTAACCTTTACATCGATTAGGCTCTCATTAACTAAAAAATACATTTAAATTTTTCCCCAATGTAAAAAGTAACATAAAAGTTTACATATCTTATTGATAACAGGTAAATAAATCCCCAATATATTTTTTTACCATAAAACTTGAGAGCACCAGCTTGATATAATGCTCTTTTAAAGTTTCTACCTTACAGACTTGAATACATATAAGATATGAAAACATTGATAGCATCACAATTACATTGATGTTTCTACATTAACCAAGTTTAGCTTTTAAAGCAATGGCAGTACAGTGCTCTAAAATAACAGTTCTTATTTAATCAGTTGTTTAATTTTTATGGTTGCTTGCTCTAGAGAAAATAAAACTTAATAAACACAACGTTATGGGTAAACTTATGTTTTAAGAAATTTCTGTCTCATTAACACATGACTGATTTTTATATTCTTATACAGACTTTAATAAAAACTTATTCAGACCTTAGTAAATCAATCAGATATCTAACAAAAGTACTCATGAATGAGTAATCCCAATCAAATTTACTTTATTTATTTATCAAAATATTAGAGAAATGTATTGACAGTGTAAACCATTTTTATGTTGAAGGAAAGGTCCTAGTACCAAGGCATATTAGCCATTTTGTAGATATTAATATTTTATTAGATTTTTGAACACCTAGAAAAATTTGTAAGCTTAAATTTAAAGCCATTGATTTTTATCTGTTTATCCAATTTAAATTGAAACATTTAAATCACGTGAATTAAAGATCTTTGGATCTCCTATTTAAATTTGTTTTAATGAGTGCTTTTTTATGAGCGCACCTTGTATATGTTAGTTTGTGTATCATATATATGATATACGGACATATGTATATATAGACATACAACACATAACAAAAGTGTGCACACATAATAATAGTAAAGGCCTTGTAGCTTTTCTCAGGTGAAATCTCCATTGCAATGTTTCAAAATGTCTACAGTTGGTCAAAGATAGAACTGATCTGAAAAACATTAACCTAGGTCTGTATGCTCAAAATCATGAGCTCAAAAAAAAAGTATCTAAGGAAAAAAAAAGAGTCCTAGAAAAAGTGACTGGCTAGTAATTACTAAATACCATACAATTTACCTTTTTTTTCCCCCTTAGGCCTCAAATCAGTCTCCTACTAAGATTGCAGGCTTCTTTCATTTACATTTCAACATAAGTCATGGCTGAGGTCTGGAAGGAGCAGGAAAAACTGCTATTCTGAGCAGACACCTCAGGCCTAAGGCATTTTAACCATAATTTTGAGGTTCGGATGTTGAAAATTATGATATAAATTTAAGATACAATTCACAAAATTTTATATTTTTACATCTTGTTTTGTCAACAGATACCATTCTATGATTTACTATCCTTGTCCAAATTAATGCACTGGTACACACAGTGATATTTTCCCAGGCTATCCAATTCAAAATTGGTGAAAAAAAGACTGTATGATTGGGAAGTTACTTGCCAACTTGGAAGTAGAGTTCTTCAGTTTTCCATCCTAAGTATTTAAGTTCTCTGGCATGAATTATCTGAAATCATAAACTAAACAATTACCTAAACCCGACTTTTAACTGCAAGATTGTGCAATGCTTCAAAATCCCATTCAGATACCAGATTGTTAAAATAAAACATCATCATTTAGACATACATTCAGCTAAGATCATTCCCAAGAAACAATTTATAATATCAACACATTATTGCACATGTCTTAAAGCGCCAGATACAAAGACACAAGACAGACAGAAAGGAGGTCCAGACTATGGCTGTCAGAGAGAACCCATTAAACCAGAACAGATAAGAGAAAAATCTCCTACACCAGTGTGCACCATAGATATCCACAGGGGGGGAGGACCACATGTTTTAACAGAGGGGCAACCTGAAATGTAAAATAAAGTGTCTCCATGGTGACTTCACTGCATTTAGTGTCCCCTTTTTCTTTTTCTCTTTTTTAACAAGACAGAGGTGGCATAATTCTTACAGTGCGGAAAGGAAGGAGGTAATTCCCTGAATCAACAGGGCTTTGGCAGCTGTTGGGAGTCCCTCAGTCCTTCCTTTTACTTACAGGATTAGCTCCTCTTGTTCAGTTCCACACCAAGCATGCTTCATCTCCTGATATTAAAATAGACAGCTCTCACAAAGTTCCGGGGAGGAGGGGGGGTACCAAATTTGTAAATTAAAGTTCGATTCCTGAACTTGAAGCCAATTAATACCAATTTAATAATGAGGACTGAGTTTTGAGAAAAAGAAAAAGGGAGGTTTATTGCTTTGCGAACAAAGGAGAAACACAGGGGACTCTGCCAAATGTTGTGACTCTCTTGATCTGGAGCGACAAGGGGTTTTAAAGGAGTTTCACTTGTTAACCTGGGAGATGCTCAGTTCTTAGGTCCCCAGCAAGCATTGCCCTCTGCAATGGGTGTGCTCCAGGCAGAAAGCTAGGAGCTTCTGTCATCCTGCTTAACAAAGGGGGGTAAAGTTCATCGCAGATCCCTAAAACACAGTCCAAAGGGGTGTCAGGCTTACTCTCTTTATTACCCATTTTTACGTCCAAAATACTTAAGTTTTTACCACTGAAATCACAAAACAAAACAAACAAAAACAAACAAACAATCAAAAAAATAGAAGACAAAACACAACACAAAAAACAGAAAACCAGCGCCTAAACAGAAAAACAGTGGAACAGTGCAACATCTTGCTATAGCTCCAGGGTAGGAGCGCGTGCGTGCCTGTAGGCCCCTCTCTACAGTTCCAGAGGAATTCCCTACAGAACAGAACAGAGGACAGAAAGATTCTCGTTACTCTCCTGGAAAGGAGTATATGTGAGCCTCCCCAGGCCACATCTCTGTCATCAGATAAGATCTCCCTTAACAGGATATCAGATGTTATAAAGGCGCCACTTACCTATGGAGGACTCCTCCACCAGGTGCTTGCTAATAGTTTTATTGCAGAGGTTCACTGCAGTGCTCCCCGGACTAAAGGCTCTCTTCCTATTATAGAGAAGATGGACCAAATCAGGCCTGTGTGGAGAGCTGTTTCTTGGTGCCTATGGTTGATATACCATTCTAATTTGTGAAAGTGCCACAGAAAGTAGGGTAAGCCTCCTTCTCATGGTACGCTTGAAAGCAACTGTTTGGACAAAGTGGTTGCCAAGGCAGTGACCTCATTCAGTTCCTGAAGGATGCAACCTCACCTCACTTCCTTGGTAATGGAACTCTCTGAACTTGGGATGCAGGAAGCCAGGCACACAGAGTCAGTTCCAGTCCCAGTCCTAGTGGTCTCACTTGATTCAATTTAGCAAGGACAGAGTCAGTCTTTCTTGGTACCTACTGATGTGAGGATGGCCAAATGCCAGGAGTACTCTGAAGAGGGGCCTTTCCTAAAAAAGCAGGTACTGGCTCACAGCTGGCTCCTGACCACTTCACAGAGTTGGACATGGAGTCCAGATCTGAGACAGGATAGGCCATATCGGGGGAACATAGTATGGCCCAGCAGTCAGAGGACACTCCGGATAGTGAGAGACCTATTTGGGGGAAGGAGGTGCCTTTGTGGGTGTGGATGTGTGTTTGTGGTTTTGTCCCATGTTCTGAGAATAGGTAGGAAAGTCGGTTTGTTTGGTTTGGAGTGAACTGTTTCTAGTAAGTTGTTTAACAAGGCGAGTGTTTCTATGTCTGTGTATCTCACTGTGTCCATGGTTGTAGACATTAGAAAAAGAGAATGCATCAATGGATGTTTCCTGTCTAGTAGAAAGTTTCCCAGCATTCATCCTGCCCAATTTATGAATGCACTAGGGCTTGCCATATCGATGGGCAACACCTGCTATCTTCCTAAGTTCCTGTTTTCTTCCTGAAATCTAGCCACTCTCCAAAATAGGCTCATGCTTTTGAGTCCACGATATGTACCACCTCCAAGCACTGTGACATGGACATGTACTGGATAGCTGAAGGGAATGACAAGCATCTCAGAAAACTCAGATATCAATGTGACCAGGAAAGTCTCAGTGGAGAACCCCTGCAATGGGCCTTTTGATTGCCTATTTTTCTGTTGCCCTGAATGTCAGTAAGTTCTTTGCCTGAGGCCACGCCTTTGTGAATCCTGAAGAAAACAGTTTTCAAACGGAAATGAATGGGCATCACCTGTGGCTCTTTGCTTAATTGCTTTGTAAAGGGATGTGTCTGATTCAGCCTCTTGGTCCTGTGTGAACCTGTGGCTTAGATTCTCAGCACCTGATGGATCTAAAGAACGATCCCATGTGTGGATCCAAAATCAAAATGACCAAAAATCAGTCACTGTGGATGAAGTCCCTCACATTCCTCTGTAAGGTTCCTTACCTACATCAAGTGAGAATAGGGATCCTTTGGGTCAAATGAGTTCTTCAAAGCCCTGCAGATGCTAGCCCATAGGTTCTTGGGTTTTCTAATGAATCCAATTCAAATAAAGAATCTAAACCCCACAGTCAGTAGGCCTCAAATTGGAGAACAGAGCTGTATTAATGGCAGACCTGTTTGATAACTCCTGGTTCACAGGGAGGGTGTCCAGGCCACCCTGACTATTGGCAAATGAGGGGAAAGGGAGCTTATTTGGAACACTGTCTTGTGCTGCGCCTCTCATGGAATGCTCTTGCCAGAAGTTATGGTGAGTGTCTATATGGAAGAAGATGAGTGGCATGTGGGAGTGTCTTGGTTTTAATTGTGGTCATTTGTGTGGCGGTTGGAAGAGATAATTGGGTCCACCTTGGCTTGAACTTTGGTGTGATTCCCCTTAGAGTCTGTGTTTTGGAATTGACCTCCGAGAATGTATAAGGTCCTATGCCATTGTATATCCATATTTCTGGGACATCACTACAGAATGTAATTCAACGCTAAGTATACCAATCAAGAGCCCAATGAACTTCTGGGCTTCAAATCTTACCTATATTTCTGTTTTCATACTTATATTGAAAGGTTAATAAAATAGGTACTTGTCACTTCTTGATTTTCTGTATGCTTAACAAAACACTGTTGAAATCATGAGAACTGTTTGCTATTCTTTTTCCCAGAATGTGCTGTCCCCAACTGCCAAACTGCAGAATGTACTCGGTCAACCAGTTGCACGCAAACCGCCCACTCGCCCTTACCCATCAATAAACTTCCCTCTCTGCCCTCTCCAAGGAAAATATATAAGCACTTCTTAAGCTGTTCTCAGGGCTCTCTGCTCTATTCAAGAGAGCTCTGAGCCCTTGCATGCCGGACTCCCAATAAAGCCTTTGCTGTTGCATGAGACAGTCTCTTGGTGGTCTCTTCAACCGACCCTCGCCCGATCTTTACATCTCGTGGCCCCAGTGAGATCCGGCAGCCGCAGATGAAAGACCCCCAACGGGCTCCTCTTGGGGTAAATAAGGCCCCTCTTTCTGGTTTCAGGATTCAGGTTAGGGTTTCACAAAATGGCTATTGGTAAAGAGCGTGAGCTCTCTCCCACGGTGACTGACACACATGTCACAGAGCCACAGGCCATGTCCCTGGGGGATGAACTCATGAAATCGAGGAACAATAGTCTCCTTGATTCAGTGATATTTTGTTTCGGATTCGGTATTGCCAGCCCATCATGTTTTGCCGGCTACTCAGTCCTGGTCTCAGTATTGGACGTCCATTGCCTGTCTTTATTGTCTTGTCTTGTCTGTGTCATGTGTCATTGCTTTTATTGTCTGTGTATATTTCATTATGGGACAGAGCACTACAATGCCTCTGTTCCTGACCCTTGATCACTAGACCAAAGTCTGCTTAAGGGCTCAGAATCTTTCTTTTTCAGTAAAATGCCGGATCTGGCAGATTCTGTGTCTCAGAATGACCCACCTTTGTAGTCGGATGGCCCCTAGAATGATCTTTCTACTTCGCACTAATTTGAAAAGTTCGAGATATTGTCTTTTAGCAGGGGCCACATAGACATCCAGATCAACAGCCATATATCTTAACTTGTCAGGACCTCTACAAATCTCCTCCTCCAAGGATGAAGCCTTTCCTTGTTCCTGCACCCGCTCCTACTCCTTCCCCCATGATTCTATCTCTTTAACTCTCTGCTCCTCCTCTTGCACCCTCTGTTCTCCATGAGTCTCAAGACTCTTCTGGACTCTCCTCCCCCTCCTTATCCTCTGCCTTCATCCCCCAACTCCCAACACCCTCTAAGTGATTCCCCTGCTGCTGACTCAGCCTCTCCACCATTCAAAGAAGCTAGGATGGCCCAGCACCATCCAGATGACTGTCCCGTGGCACACAGAGCCCCTCCTTCCCTGGAGGAAGCTGGCCCGGCTAAAAGAACTCAGAGAACTCGCCAACGTTTTTACACCTGCCTACTTGGGATAACTGCCAACAACTCCTAGGGACTTTCTTTATGACAGAGGAATAAGAGAAAAACCTCCAAGAAACTAAAAAAAAAATCCTCGGACCTGATTGGCGACCAACACAACTTCCCAACATAATCAAAGCCAGCTTACCCTTAAACCAAACCAACTGGAACCCCAACACCTTTGAAGATAAAGAGCATCTGTCCAATTATTGCCTGGCTCTAATAGCGGGTCTCCAAGGGGCTACTAGGTGACCAACTAATTTGGCCATCGTAAGAGAAATTATTCAAAGGCCTGATGAATCTCCCTCTTTGTTTCTAGAAAGAATTATGGAGGCATATAAGAGATATACTACTTTCGATCCTCAGGCAGCGGATCAAAATTCATCTGTAACGATGGCCTTAATTGGGCAAGCTGCCATGGATATTAAAAAAATTTAAAAGAGAGATTTAGTCAGAGAAGCCGAGAAAATATACTATAAGAGAGAAACAGGGAGAAAGAAAGGGAGCAAAGGAAGGATGAGAGAAGCAAAAGACAGACTAAGGGATTGACCAAGATCCTGGTCACACAAGAAAGAGGCCAGAAATTAAGACGTAAGGTGACAGGAAGGGATACCTGGGGCCATGCCAGAGGCCACCCCTGGCCTCAGATCAATGTGCCTACTGTAAAAAAAAAGGATACTGGGCAAAAGAGTGCCCTATAAAGAGACAGCCACGCCAGCCAGCCATTCTGACTCTGGAGCATGACTAAAAAAGTTGGGGCTCAGATCACTTCCCCTAGCTCAGGGTAACTTTTGAAGTGTAGCGGACCCCAGTAAACTTTGAAATGAAAACAGGAGCAGTATACTCAGCCCTTAAGGCCCCATTGGGCCCTCTATCAAATAAAAGGTCTGTAGTTCAAAGAACTAATGGCAGTAAATATCGGGCTTAGACTACTAAGAGGACCATGGACCTTGGGAAAGGAAAAATCTATCACTCCTTCCTCGTAATCCAGGAATGCCTGGACCCATTGATGGGCAGAGATCTGCTCACCAAGCTCTTGGCCTAAATAACTTTTAACCCTGAAGGCCCCCAAATGAAATTTCTAAATTCTTCAGTAAAAACTCCTATAGTCACGGCTTTAACTATATTAGTAGAAGATGAACATCCACTCTTCACACCCCCAAAGACTGATCAAACAGGCAAGCTACACCAGAAATGGATAACAGATTACGCAGATGCCTGGGCAAAAACTGCTGGGTTAGGCCTGGCCGTGAAACAACCTCCAATAACAGTGGAGTTAAAAACCTCAGCCTCCCCAATCAATGTCAAATAATATCCTCTAAGCAAAAAAAGCTAAAGATGAGATAAGGCCCCATATTCAGAAATATCTGGACTTAGGGCTCCTAAGGCCCTGTCAATTGGCCTGGAACACTCCCCTGCTACTAGAAAAAAAAAGCCAGGAACCGGGGACTATTGTCCTGTTAAAGACCTAAGAGAGATCAACAACAGAGTGCAGGACATTCACCACACGGTACCTAATCCGTACAATCTGCTTAGCACTCTGAACCCTGAGCGGAAATGGTATACTGTTCTGGACTAAAAGATGCTTTCTTTTGCTTGCCTCTGCATAAAGATAGTCAGTTGCTGTTTGCTTTTGGGTGGGTAGACCCAGAAACCTGAACGTCTGGTCAACTAACTTTGACTAGACTCCCACTGGGGTTCAAAAACTCCCCCACTCTCTTTGATGAAGCCCTCCACAGAGATCTCAGCAATTTCAGAACTATGCACCCCAAATCACCCAGCTTCAATACGTGAATGACCTGCTACTGGCAGCCAACACCAAGGAAAACTGTGAGTCTGGGACCCAAGCACTATTATATGAGCTTGCTCAACTTGGGTATAGAGTTTCGGCAAAAAAGCCCAAATTTGCTAGCATGAAGTAATCTTCCTGGGCTGTTACCTTAGGGGCAGTAAATGATGGCTCACTGAGCCCAGAAAACAAACCATTGTGTAGATACCACCCCCATCTAACAGGAGACAACTCAGAGAGTTTCTTGGGACTGCTGGCTTTTGCAGGTTATGGATACCTGGGTTTGCGTCTTTAGCTGCTCCTTTATACCCGGTGTTAATGGGAGATGCCCAATTCCAATGGACCCCTGATCACCAGGAAGTTTTTGATAACATCTATGGACACTGACACTGAACGCCTCAACTTCACTGAGCTCAGGCTGCAATTACAGAAAGCCCTACACTACGTTAAAAATGTACACCAACTCACTCACCTTGGTTCAATGAAACTGCAGGCATTCCTGTAGGATTAAGAACAGAGTTTTCCACTAACCGACTCACAGCGAAAGGAAATAACTGAACGGGTAACAAAAGCCTGTCGAGTCCGTCAATTGGTTAATGCTTACCCTTCCAGTTTCCTAGAGGAAAGCACCTACGAGGAACCAGAAAATGACAATTTTGGGAAGTGGACAATAGTGAAATTAAGCCAGCAACGTATGGACTTAAATATCTCCTAGTCTTTGTAGATACATTTTCAGGATGGACTGAAACCTTACACACAAACACACATACACACACAAAAACAACCAAACTGCACAAATGGTTTTCAAGAAGATCCTGAAAGATATTTCTCCAAGATACGGTCTGCCTAAGGCAATAGGGTCTGATAATGGACTGGTGTTCATGGCTCAGGTAAGTCCGGTGTTCACTGGGACCCTGTGGATTAATTTGAAGTTACATTATGCTTATATACCCCAGAGCTCAGGACAGGTAG
The DNA here is from genome assembly GCF_048772815.1 of Callospermophilus lateralis. Lineage (NCBI taxonomy): Eukaryota > Metazoa > Chordata > Mammalia > Rodentia > Sciuridae > Callospermophilus > Callospermophilus lateralis. The sequence goes on along the minus strand of NW_027513794.1, from coordinate 1,073,801 downwards.
AAAAAATAAATAGAACCATTAAAGAGACCTTAACGAAATTAAGCTTAGAGCCTGGCATAAAAGATTGGATTATGCTCCTGCCTTATGCACTGTTTCATGCGAGAAATACTCCCTCTCTTTCTTTGTGTAACCTCACCCCCTATGAAATTCTCTATGATGCCCATCATCCAGTAAGGAACCTAACCCCAACTCTAAGGCCTAACGATCACTTCCACACCCCCTTGCTTGACAGACTTAAAGTCATTGAAAGAACTCAGCGATACCTGTGGAAACAGCTGGCCACTGCCTACCAACCTTGGGAGGAGGGGACTCTAAGTCAATATCAAGTAAGAGACTTCGTCTACATAAGACAACATCAGGTGTCATCCCTGGAACCCCACTGGAAAGGAACATACCAGGTGCTACTTATAAAACCTAAAGCGGTAAAAGTAGACGGAATCACTTTTTGGATCCATGCCTCTCATCTCAATCCTTTGCTGTGTCCAGACTCTTGTTGGAAACTGGAAAAGCCTGCTAACCATTTCAAATTGCGTATTCGCTATGTGGATAAGACTATAGACTCTCCCCTTGGCCACCAGTAGTTCTAACCCTCATCATTCCGTTCAGCAGCAATGGCTGATCACAAATCCTACTAGACAAGAAGTATGGTCTATCTCGCATACAGCCCCCTTAGAGACCTGGTGGCCATCTATCCACCCAGACATTTGTCAGCTCGGTATAGGTCTTTCCTATTGAGATATCCCTGATGAAGAGGATCCCACTAAAATTCCATTAAATCTCTTCTGTACCATAGATAATGGAAACAAACATTATGGATGCAGGGACACGCGAGACAGATTCAGGTTGGCTAGCCTAGATTACTATGTTTGCCTAGCGGACTATCAAAGGCACAAACAGCCACGGCTGTGTCGGGGAGAAGCCGACTTCTTGTGTAAGTCAAGTGAATGTGAGCATACAGGGGCTGCCTGGTGGAACCCAAACTCCTCATCAAATTCAGTACACAGCATTGGCCATATTACCAATTAGACAACCAAATACTATGGCCCCCAGAGGGTTCTCTAGATCCTCAAATTTTGTGTGACATTTTTAACTTTGGCAAGTTCTCAAAAGGGGGAAATTTCCCTATGTGGAATACTTTTCCCTCCTTTGCTCACATCCTGTACTATGCTTCTCCAATAGTTCCTCACCCTCAGCCTTCTGCTCTAGACTCTCTGCTATCACTCCCATCTTAGCAACCTGATTTCTCCTCTCCAATTACTAAATCAAAAACCCAAACCTCCGCTGGTTCTCAGAACATTGCCCCCTTGCTGAGGTAGCAGGTACCAAGGTACCCCTTCACCCACTCACTCCTCTCTTTTCCTGTCAGTGCCTGCACTAGGTCCAAGCAAGTCCTCTAGCAAGCTAACCCAAAGCTCAAACCAGCTGATAAGAGGCCTCAGACCCCTATACAAGATGTAATGAAAATGGCCTTTAAAGTTGCTTTGTCATCACTGAAAACAGGTTTCTAAGAATTTAAAGTCCCTCAAAGGCTTTTTGGAATATTTACTCCCATCTTCCCCTCTGCTCTACCTGTTCTACTGCTCAAGTTTTGTTTTAGGAAAATCCCAAACCCCTTTCCCATTTTTCTTTTACATCTCTCTTTCCTCATTCTTAGATCCACGGAGCTGCTCTCAGCCTCGACTACCCCGTCTTCCCCCTCTGTACTAGGTCCATAGAAATGTCTTAAATGACCTTCTCCAGAAGTCTTCACCAAGGCTTACTTTAGGTCTTTCAGCAAAAGAGTCCCTCTGAAAGAGTTAATGTACATAAACTTGCACTTTTCGTGTTGCCCTGTTCTACTTGACCACTGGCTGGAAAAATCACCACCCCTAAGCTAGACACCTCCTTACCAGTTTTTCACAAAATATGCGAACAAGGCCTCTGGCCTTGAGCTGGGGCTTCACCGAGATGGCTACATTTCTAAGATAAAAATGTTAGCAACTGGGCTCCATGGTGACAGCTGGCAGGGAGAAAAAAAAGAGACAAAAAAGCTCTCCCCTTCCAAGGTGTCCTTGAAAAGTTAACTTGCCCAGAACAGAGGAAAAAAAAAAACAGAAACAAAAACTAATTTTTGTGAATTTCTGCAGACTGTGAACTTCTGAGCCCCTTCCCTTACATGTTGGGTACAAACTCTAAAACTACCAAAACTTGGGTTTCAGGGGATTAATTGATTACAAAAGAAGCAATGCCCTCTAAATCCGGATGCAACCAAATAAGAATGTTTTCCTCACTTTGGTGCTATCTTAGGTGCATTTTCTTGTCCATCCATAAAACAGTATAATTCTATACACTTTAACATTATTTATGTTTTCATAAAATGGTCAATAGATGTGATTAATTATGTAATGATGTAGATGTTTTTCAGAGTGCTCTATCATGACGCAGGTTCATTTAAAGTTCAAATAGGGGGGCATACAACCCGGTTCCACCGGGAACCTGTATCCCTCACTTTAGCCATCCTATTAGGAATAATAATTGCTGAAGGCTTGGGCACAGGAAGAACTGTCCTAGTCCATGAGACACAACAAAGACACAATTAGAAGCAGAAATAGACCAAAGCTTAAAGACATTAAAAACCGACATCACAGCTTTACAGGAATTTTAACCTCTCTCTCTCTGAAGTTGTTTTATAGAGCAGGCGAGTGTTGGACCTCCTCTTCATGAGAGAAAGGTGCCTTTTTGCTTGCATTGAGGGAAGAATGTTGTTTTTATGCCGACAATACTGGAGTTGTAAAAGAATCAATGAGTAAATTAAGAAAACGACTTGAAGAGCGTCAAAGAGAGACAGAGGCCCCAGAAGGAAGGTTTGAGTCTTTGTTCACATAGTCAACCTGGTTAACTACGCTTTTATCTGCCAGGGCCGGTCCATTAATAATCCTCATATTATTGCTAACGGTAGGACCCTGTTTGCTCAACCGTGTAGTTTCCTTTCTAAACCAAATCGAACATGTTATTAAACCTAACCATACACTGTTCTCTCAATCTAATTTTACAGAAAAGTGGGGACAGAGTTGGTCTTAAAATACAGGAATATAGAGGATCTTCCACCTGCTGAGAAACTCAAGGGTCCATGCAGAAATGATCCCTGGAGAAGATGTAGGCAACTATGAAGGACCTGAGAGAGCAGAAGTCTTCCATGGCAAACAACCTGCTCAGGATGAAGGGATGTGTCTGAATTAGCCACTCTCTTCTTAATGTATAGAAGATGGACCAAAGAGGCATGTGTTGAGCTGCTCCTGCATGCCTATGGTTGACATACCACTCTAACTGGTGAAAGTGTCACAGGAAGTAGGGGCAGCCTCCTTCTCATGGGAACCTTGGAAGCAACTGTTAGGACAAAGTTGTTGCCAAGGCAGTGACCTCATTCAGTTGCTAAAGGAAGTGACCTCACCTAACTTCCTTGGTGATGGAACTCTCTGAACTTGGAATCCAGGAATCCAGGCACCAAGAGCCAGTCCCAGTCCCAGTCCCAGTGGTCAAACTTATTTTGATTTACCAAGGACAGACTCAGTCTTTCTTGGAACCTACTGATGTGAGGATGGCCAAATGCAAGTAAAGCTATGAATAGGGGCCTTTCCTGAGAAAGCAGGCAGTGGCTCACCGCTGGCTCCTGACAACTTCACAGAGTTGGCCAAGGAGACCAGATTTGAGACAGAACAGGCCATTTCCAGAGAACATAGTATGGCCAACCAGTCAGAGGACACTCCGGATAGTCACAGACCTACATGGGGGAAGGAGGTGCCTTTGTGGTGTGGGTGTGGGTTTGTGGTTTTGTCTCATGTTCTGAGAATAGGTATGAAAGGCGGTTTGTTTTGTTTGGAGTGAGCTGTTTCTAGTAAGTCGTTTGACAAGGTGAGTGTTTCTATGTCTATGTATCCTACTATGTCCGTGGTTGTAGACATTAGAAAAGAGAATGCATCAATGAATATGTCCTATCTAGTAGAAAGCTTCCCAGCATTCATCCTGCCCTATTTATGAATGGACTGCAGCTTGCCTTATTGATGTGAAACACCTGCTATCTACCTAAGTTCCTGTTTTCTTCCTGAATTCTCGCCACTCTCCAGAATAGGCTCATGGTTTTGTGTTTAAGATATGTACAACCTTGAAGCTCTGTGACATGGCCATGTACTGAATAGCTGAAGGGAATGGCGAGCATCTAAGAAAACTAAGATATCAGTTTGACCAAGAAAGTCTCAGTGAAGAAACCCTGCTTGGGGCCTTTTGTTTACCAATTCTTCTGTTGCCCTGAATGTCAGGAAGGTCTTTTCCTCAGTCCACCACTTTGTGAAGCCTGAAGAAAACAGTTTTCAAATGGAAATGAATGGGCATTACCTGTGGCTCTTTTCTTAATTGCTTTGGAAAGGATGTGTCTGAATCAGCCTATTTGCCTTGTGTGAGGGTGTGGCTTAGATTCTCAGCTCCTGATGGATCTAAAGAAAGATCCCATGTGTACATCCAAAACCAAAATGGCCAAAAGAGCAGTCCTTGTGGATGAAGTCTCTCGCCTCTTCTGTAACTTTCCTGACCTCCATCAAGCCAGAATAGGGATCCTTTGGGTCAAATGAGTTCTTCAAAGCCCTGCAGAGGCTAGCCCATAGTTTCTTGGGTTTTCTCAAGACTCCAATTCACATAAGGAATCCAAACTCCACAGTCAGTTGGCCTCAAATTGAAAAAGCAAAGCAGTATTAATGGGAGGCCTATTTGATCTCTCCTGGTTCACAAGAAGGGTGTCCAGGCCACCCTGACTTTAGGCAAATTAGGTGCAAGAGAGCTTATTTTGGACACGGTCTTGGGCTGTGCCCCTCATGGAAAACTTTTGCCAGAGGTCATTATGAGTGTCTATATGGAAAAAGATGAGCGCCACATTGGAGTGTTTTGTTTTAAATTGTGGTCATTTGGGTGGCGGTTGGAAGAGATGACTTGGTCCACATGTTCTTGAACTCTGGTGTGATTCCCTTAGAAACTGAGTTCTCAAACTGACCTCAGAGAAGTATTGCCATGAATAGTGATGAGATTTTATGAAGCCAGGCATTAGTGTCGCCCTTGGAAACTAAGTTCTAGGCCCAGGATGGCTTTCCACAGAGCACTAGGCCTCTCAGCCAGGATACCACATGATTTTATTCTGAAAGATTTGGCACTCATAGTTGAGAGTCAAAACTCATATGGACCTCACATTGTAGACCTCAATGAGCATAATATCATGTGATCTTTTGGCCACTCTTTGGGAAGCCTTACCTGTGAGTGTTCTCCAGAACTTTCATTGAAATGAGCTTCCTAACCATTTAATGGTTCCTGAAAGAATTGAAACTCACAGTGCCTCCAACTTCATCCTTGAAAAATGGCTAGAAAAATACCATAAAATTTTTGAAATTCCCATCACCAGGTGGCACTGGAGAACCTTTGGATGTCCTGTTACTGATCATGAATATACCAGACAGTGCCTTGATTGACTGGGTTTCATGTAAATGGTGTAGAACAGAGATGCCAGTAAGTTGGACTCTGTTGAGTAGTTGTACTAGAGCAGTGGTGGGCAGGTATGTGATAAAACATCTGTGGTGGGGCCATGTGGATCTTCCATTGGCTTCAAAATGGCTTGTGACTGACACGGTGCAGCCAACAGAACCTTCCATGTAAAGGCAACTTGTTATATGGAGAGTTTTCAGGACATTGTTCAGAATCAGGTTGCTATGGTCAAGGGGGCAAGCTATGTGGGATAGAATCCTGGTTCTTGTATCCTCCTGCAGAACCTGACCCACCACACATGACAGAACTCCCTCTTGCACTGAGACCCAATTGAACTCCTTGTATTTCGTGAAGCAAATACCAAACTCCCAGTGCAGCAGGAAGAAACAAAACGAAAATGGAGGATGACCATATGGCTTCAAAGTGCACATGGAAAGACATTTAGCCCCCAGTGGCCACAGTTTACCTAAAAAAAAGAATTTAGCACTGCTGCCTCATGTTCATTGGGAAATAAGAAAGCATGTCCTCCAGGTCTCATAGATGCAGACCAAGCTTTTATGGTCTCACTAGAAAGGAAGCTAAAGCTCCTGACAACAACATATTTTTCAAGTGCCCAACCTCACAGGCAGTTTCTCAAGAAGTGTCTATGCCAGCAGACCTCCATGTTTGTGGAGGGTTTACCCTGTCCCTTACCTTTGGAAACTCCTCTGCCACTTCCAAGGTGTGGACTCCTGAGCATATTCCATTCCAGATATTTGTTCACAGATTTTCTAAATCTTCTCCTCTAATTGTGTCTTACTTGGGGCGAAGGTATTGTCAAGGCATTGTTCTGGATTAGAGTGGGAAGATTTTTGTGTAGCACATATTTACATACACATTGGATTCATTTTTCAATTTTCCATTTGAAATACTGAATCCTTGACACTAACCTATACCCTACTAGATTCTGACAACTAATTCTAATATAATGGAGAAAAATAACCCAAACAGAATAGAAATACTAGCACTTCAGAGGAGCCATGGTGTATAGTTGGTCTTCCCTTTTGCATGATATAGGGTAGGAGTTATAAATCTTGTCAATTTTTTGTTGAAAGAGTTCTGCATGTGTTTTTAAAGTTAACACATATGTGAATTCCTGTCTCCCTTTTTCTGTAGCCAATTCAGCACATGTATTTTTATATGAACATATAGAATCATACCTGGTATCACACCTATATTCTTGAGAGGTGGCTAACTTGGCAGAGACAAAGTGTGAGAAGAAATCACTCCTCCTAAATGTTTTGGAACTGATAATTCAAATTATGAGTGAGATTCTTAGTTGAAAAACATTATACATAAATCCATGTTCAGTAAAATTAATATTTTTGGATCTGTGGATGATATATATTTCACGATGAATTTTAATTGGCATATATATTGCTACTTTTTAATGTCTCTGTGTGTGTTTTGTATATATATATATATATATATACTCTCTAGATTTTTCAAAATATGAAATATATGTGTCTTATTATACACTCCCTAAATTCATTCTTGTTCATGTATGTGGTTTTATATTCAAATTTTCATAAGATTATTTTCAGAAATATTCATCCACCTGAAATACATATTTGTTTTATAGTATTGAAAACTCACTTCAGTAAATGGTGCAAACAAATCCTTATATTTTTACAGTAACTGACCCACTTTAACATCAATGCAAGTAGATTCCTATGGGACATGATGTGTATTTTGACGTTCATTTTTATACAACACTGGTACATTACTATTTCTTCAGTTTTTGTACATCATAGAATATACATTTCACCCACAACTTCATAAATTTAAAGAAATTTGTAACACATTCTATCACTTCCTGCTTCAGAACATATGTATTCTTCTTTGTTTTTGACTGGTCATTTCATGAGACTTCTTTCCAAACACATTATTTTCGATTTCCATAATCAATTTTGAAGCAAAATTCACACACTCTTTATGATGAACCACACCCGTAATATTTCCATTGGATGTATAAATGGTTGGAATGAATGTATGTATATCAACATATGATTCCCTGTGTATATTCAGATATCAATTTATTCCAATTTCTTAAGTTCGAACCAGTTATATTATTTATTCACACTATGGTCTATTCATGCATTATCTCTATATTCATACACACATAGTACACCTATATGTACCCCCAATACTAATTTATACCTCTTCAAAATATTGCTCCAAGAAATGGTGGTAGAAATACTCATGTCACCTGATCTACATATACATTTTATCACAGTAATATTCTGGCCACAAAATGCAAAGTCACACTTACGATTGTACAAAAGCCTAAATGGAATGTGAGTATGGATTATGAAAATCACCCATGTCCAGGTTGCCTAATGCTCTCAAATGTCAATCCTATTGGTGACTACATATTTGTTTCTTCCTAAGATTATATATTCAATCTCAAGCCTGTTGAAAATATCTATTGCTATCACTCATTTTATACTTTGCCTGATTTCCTTATGTCTCTATTGATATCTGCTTTCCTACATATTTTCCCCAGTTCATCATTGTGACTGACTCTTCACATGTGCTGACATTTACATTTTTTTGTGTACCTGAAACCCTATTGCTAAAGAACTTTTTGTCCAAATCCTATACTCACACGTTTTTCTAATCTTACCAACTATCTTCGTAATCTTACCAACTCTCCCTTTTTGAATGGATGTTCTCCTCAACATTCAATCATCTAAGGTACAAGATCCTATGCCATTGTGTATAGATTTATCTGAGACATCTGGGCAGAACATAATTCAAAGCTAACTATTCCAATCAAGGACCCAATGACCTTCTGGGCTTTAAATCTTACTGAGATTTCTGTTTTCATACATATATTTCACCTCTATAATCTTATAAATATCACAGGTTCCCAATACCATTATTCATCCAGCAGAATGATCCCAACCCAAATCAAAAATGTTATTAACCCTAACCATACACGATTCCCTCAATCTACCTTTATAGACGAGCAGGGACAGAGTTGGTCTTACAATACAGGAATGTAGGAGATCTTCAACCTGCAGAGAACCTCAAAAGTCCATGCAGAAATGATCCCTGGAGAAGATATAGGCAGCTATGAAGGACCTGAGAGAGCAAAAGTCATCTTCCATGACAAACAACAAGGTAAGGATGAAGGGATGTGTCTGAAGCAGTCTCTCTCTTCTTAATCTAGAGAAGATGGACCAAACCAGGCCTGTGTGGAGAGCTGTTCCCGGGTGCCTATGGTTGATATTCCATTTTAACTTGTAAAAGTGTCATAGGAAGCAGGAGCACGCTCCATTTCATGGACCCTTGGATGCAACTGTTAGGACAAAGTGGTTGCCAAAGCAGTGACCTCATTCAGTTCTAGAGGAAGTGACCTACGTCACTTTCTTGTTGATGTACCACTCTGAACTTTGGATCCAGGGAGACAGGCACCCTGAGGCAGGCCCAGTCCCAGTCCCAGTGGTCTCACATGTTTGGATTAACCAAGGACAGAGTCACTCTTTCTTGGCAAATACTGAATTGAAGAGGGACAAATGCCAGGAAAGCTCTGAAGAGGGGCTTTTTTTTTTTTTTTTTTTTTGATAAAGCAGGCAGTGGCTCACCGCTGGCTCCTGACAACATCACAGTGTTGGCCAAGGAGACCAGATCTGACATACAACAGCCCATTTCAGGGGAACATAGTATGGCCCACCAGTCAGAGGATGCTCTGGATAGTCACAGACCTACTTGGGGAAAGAAGGTGCCTTTGTGGGTGTGTTTGTGTGTTAGTGATTTTGTCTCATGTTTTAAGAATATGTAGGAAAGTCGGTTTGTTTAATTTGGAGTGGCCTGTTTCTAGTAAGTCCTTTGAGAAGGTGAGTGTTTCTGTGTATCCCACTGTGTCCGTGGTTGTAGACAATAGAAAAGAGAATGCATCAAAGGATGTGTCCTGTCTAGTAGAAATCTTTGCAGCATTCATCTTGTCCAATTTATGAATGGACTGCAGCTTACCTTATAGATGGGCAACACCTACTACCTTTCTACATTCCTGATTTCTTCCTGAATTCTGGCCACTCTCCCATAGGCTCATGGTTTTGTGTTCAAGATATGTATCTCCTCCACAATCTGGGACATGGCCATGTACTGGATAGCTGAAGGGAATGGTGAGTATCTCAGAAAATTCAGATATCAGTGTGACCAGGAAAGTCTCAGTGGAGAAACTCTGCTTTGGGAATTTGCTTTCTTATTGTTCTGTTGCCCTGAATGTTAGGAAGGTCTTTGCCTAAGGCCACACCTTTCGAAAGCCTGAAAAAATCAGTTTTCAAATGGAAATAAATGGGCATCACCTGAGGATCTTTGCTTAATTGCTTTGCAAAGGGATATGTCTGAATCCGCCTCTTAGTGCAGTGTGAGTCCATGGCTCAGATTCTCAGCACCTGATGGATCTAAAGAAAGATCCCATGTGTGCATCCAATTCCAAAATGGCCAAAAGAGCAATCATTGTTGATGAAGTCTCTTGCTTTCCTCTGTAAAGTTCCTGATTTCCATCAAGTCAGAAGAGGGATCCTTTGGGTCAACTGAGTTCTTCAAGCCCTGCAGAGGCTAGCCCATAGGTGCTTGGGTTTTCTCATGACTACAAATCACATAAAGAAACTATACCTGACAGTCAGTATGCCTCAAATTGGAGAAGCGGAACAGTATTAATGGCAGGCATCTTTGATCAGCCCTGGTTCACAGGAACGGTGTCCAGAAACACTGACTTTAGACAAATGAAGGGCAAGGGAGCTTATTTTGACATTGTCTTGTGCTGTGTGCCTCATGGAAACTTCCAGCCAAGGTTATGATTAGTGTCTATATGAAAGAAGATGAGGGGCATGTGTGAGTGTTTTGGTTTTAATTCTGGTCATTTGTGTGGCGGTTGGAAGAGATGACTGGGTCACCAGGGATTGAACTCTGGTGTGTTTCCCCTTAGAGACTGAGTTCTGAAACTGACCTCAGAGAAGTGTTGCCATGAATTGTGTTGGGATTTTAGGAGGCCACGCATGAGAGTCGCCCTTGGAACCTGAGATCTAGGACCAGGGTGGCTTTCCACAAAGAACTGGGAATCTCAGCCTGGATATCACATGATTTTATTCTGAAAGACTTTGCAGCCATAGTAGAGAGTCAAAACATATAGGACCTCACATTGTAGACCTCAATGGTCCTGGCTTCAAGTGACCTTTTGTCCACTTTTTGGAAAGCCTTGCCTGTGAGAGTTCTCCAGAATTTTCTTTGAATTGAGCTTTCTCAACATTTAATGGTTTCTGAATAACTGAAATTCACAGTGCATCCAATGTCATCCTTGAAAAATGGCTAGATAAATACCATGAAATTTTTGAAATTCCCATGACCCGGTGGCACTCAAGAAACATTGGATCTCCTATTGCTTATCATGAGTGTACCAGAGAGTGCCTTGATTGACAGGGTTTTCTGAAAATTGTTTAGAACAGACATGCCAGTAATTTGTAGCCTGCTGAGTAGTGGGCGTAGAGCAGTGGTGGGCAGGTGTGTGATAAAGTATCATGGTGGGTCCATGTGGATCTGCCATTTACTTCCAAATGGCTTGTGACTGACATAGTGCAGACTTCAGACCCTTATATGTAATGGCATCTTGTTATATGGCGAGGTTTCAGGGCAATGTTCAGAATCAGGTTGCTATGAACAAGGGGGCAATCTTTGAGAGATAGAAACCTGGTTTGTGCATTTTCTTGCAGACCATAACCCACCACACGTGACAGAACTCTCTCCAGCACTGTTTCCCAGTTGAACTCCTTGTATTTCGTGAAGCATGTACAAAACTCCAAGTGCAGCAGCAAGAAACACCACGAAAATTGGAGGATGACCAAATGGTTTCACAGTCCACACGGGGAGAAAATAAACCCCCAGGGGCCACAGTTTATCTACAAAGAGAGAATTCAGCACTGCTGCCTCGTGTTCATTGGAAAATAAGAAACTTTGTCCTCCAGGTCACATAGATGCAGACCCAGCTTTGAGGGTATCACTACAAAGGAAGCTTAACTCCTGACAAAAACCTATATATCAGTGCCCAACCTCTGTGGCAGTTTCTCAAAAAGATGTAGGCATGCAGAGCTCCATGCTTGTGGAGTGTGTACCCTGTCCTTACTTTTGAAAACTCCTATACCACCTCCAAGTTTGTGCACTCCTGAGCATTTTCCATTACAGAAATGTAATCACAGATTTTGCAAATTTTCTTCTCTAATTGTGTCTTACTTGGGGTGAAGATAATTTCAAGGCATTGTTCTGGATGAGAGTCGGAAGATTTGTTTTAGCACATATTTGCATACACATTGGATTAATTTTCCTATTTTTCCATTCGCAATTCTGAATCCCTGACACTAACCCATATTCTAATAGACTCCGACTACTAATCCTAATATGATGGAGAAAAATAACCCAAACAGTACGTAAATACATGCAGTTCAGGGTTGGACTTGCCTTTTGCATGATAAAGGGTAGGTATTATGAATCTAGTCAATTTTTAATTGAAATAGTTCTCCATGTGTTTTTAAAGTTAACAAATATGTGAATTACTGTCTCTCATTTTCTGGAGCCTATTCAGCACATGTATTTTTATATGCACAAATAGAATCCTACATGGTATCAAACGTACATTCTTTTGAGTTACATGACTTGGCAGATACATATTGTGAGAAGTGATCACTCGTCCTAAACGCTGTTAGAACTGAAAATTCAACCTATGGGTGATCTTCCCAGTGGAACAACATTATACATAAACCCATGTTCAGTAAAATGAATGTTTTTGCATCTTTGTGATATATATTTCATGATGAATTTCGATTGGCATATATATTGCTACTTTTTAATTTCTGTGTTTGTGTGTATATGTGTCCATATATGTGTATATATATATCTATCTATCTATCTATATATATATATATATATATATATATATATATATATATATATATATATACTGTCCAGATTTGTAAAAATATGAAAAATATGTGTCTTATATACACTCCCTAAATTCATTCATGTTCATGGATGTGGATTAATAATCAAGTTTTCACAAGATTATTCTTAGAAATACTCATACACATGAAATACATAGTTGTTTCCTAGTACTGAGAACTAACTTCAGTGAAAGGTGCATACAAATTCTAATATGTCTGCATTAACTGACCCAGTTTAACATCAATGCATGTTGGTTCCTATGGGACATGATGTGTATTTTGACGTTAATTTTTTTTTCCACACTGGTACATTACTATTTCTTCAGTTTATGCACATCATAGGATATATATTTCATTCACTAGTTAGCAAATTTATAGGCATTTGTTTCACTTTTAGTCACTTCCTGCTCCAGAACACATGTATTTTTCTATGTTTCTTGACTGGTCTATTCATGAGACTTTTTTTTCCAAATATATTGTTTTCGATTTCCATATCAATTTTGAAGAAAAACTCACACACCCTTCATGATTAACCATAACCATAAAATAATCATTAGATATATAACTGGTTGGAATTAATGATTGTATATCAATATAACATTTCTTATATATTTTCAGATATCCATTCAATCCATTATTTAAAGTGGATCCAGTTATATTATTTATTCACAGTATGGTCTATTCATGCATTATGTCTATATTAATAGAAGCAGGGTACACCTATTTCTACCCCCATACTAATTTATAAATCTTCAAAATATTGCTCTCAGAAATGGTGGAAGAAATACTCATGTCACCTGATCTACATACACATTTTATCACAGAAATATTCCGGACACAAAAAGCAAAGATCACACTTACAATTGTACCAAAGCCTAAATGGAAAGATAGCATGCATTACTAAAGACATCCATGTGCAGGTTGCCTAATGCTCTCAAATATCAATCCTATTGGTGACTAAATATTTGTTTCTTCCTAAGATTATATATTCAACTTCAAACCTGTTGAAAATGTCTAACCCTATCACACACTTTATACTTTGCTTGATTTCCTAATATCTCTATTGATATCTGCTTTCCTACATGTTTTCCCCAGTTCATCATTATAACTGACTCTTCACATGTGCTGACATTTACATACACTCTCTACCCGAAACCCTATTGCTGAAGAACTTTTGGTCCAAATCCTATACTCACTCTTCTTTCTAAACCTACCAACTTCCTTCCTAATCCTACCGAATATCGGTTTTTGACTGGATGTTCTCTTCAGCATTCAATCATCCAAGGTACAAGGTCCGATGTATATTGATTTATCTGAGACATCTGTGCAGCACATTACTCAAAGTTAGGTATCCCACTCAAGTCCCCAATGCCCTTCTGGGCTTCAAATCTTACCTAGATTTCTGCTTTCATACTTATATTTCACATGTATACTCTTGTAAATATCACAGGTTGCCAATACCATTATTCATCCTGCAGAATGATTCGTAACCCAAATCGAACATGTTATTAACCCTAACCATACACTGTTCCCTCAATATAACTAACTTAAGAGCAGCGACAGAGTGGGTCTTACAATATAGGAATGTAGAAGATCTTCCACCTGCTGAGAACCTCAAAGATCCATGAAGAAAGGATCCTTGGAGAATATGTAGGCAGCTATGTAGGACCTGAGAGAGCAATAGTCATCTTCCATGGCAAACAACCTGGTCAGGATGAATTGATGTGTCTGAGTCAGCCTCTCTCTTCTTAATGTAGAGAAGATGGACCAAACCAGGCCTCTGTGGAGAGCTGTTCCAGGGTGCCTATGGTTGATATATCATTCTAACTTCTGAATGTGTCACAGGATGTTGGGGCAGCCTCTATCTCATGGGAACCTTGGAAGCAACTGTTAGGACAAAGTGGTTACCAAGGCAGTGACCATATTCAGTTCCTGAAAGAAGTGACCTCACTTCACTTCCTTGGTGATGGAATTCTCTGAACTTGGGATCCAGGAAGCCAGGCACCAAGAGCCAGTCCCACTCCAGACCCAGTGGGCTAACTTGTTTGCTTTTCCCAAAGACATAGTCAGTCTTTCTTGGTACCTGCTGATATGAGGATGGCCAAATGCCAGCAGAGCTCTGAAGAGGGGCCTTTCCTGAGAAAGCAGGTAGTGGCTCACCGCTGGTTCCTTACAACTTCACAGAGTTGGACAAGGAGACCAGATGTGAAACAGGACAGGCCATTTTGGGGGAAAATAATATGGCCCACCAGTCAGAAGACACTTCGGATAGTCACAGACCTATTTAGGGGAAGAAAGTGCCTTTGCCGTTGTAGGTGTGAGTTTGTGGTTTTTTCTCATGTTCTGAGAATAGGTAGGAAAGGTGGTTTGTTTGGTTTGGAGTGGACTGTTTCTAGTAAGTCGTTTGACATTGTGAGTGTTTCTATGTCTGTGTATCCCACTGTATCCATGGTTGTAGACATTAGAAAACAGAATGCATCAATGGATGTGTTGTCTCTAGTTGAAAGCTTCCGCGATTCATACTGCGCAATTGATGAATGGACTGCAGCTTGCCTTATGGATGGGCAACATCTATTATCTTCTAAAGTTCCACTTTTCTTCGTGAATTCTGGCCACTCTCCAGAATAGACTCATGGTTTTGTTTCCCAGATATGTAACACCACAAGGCTCTGTGACATGGCCATGTTCTGGATAGCTGAAGGGAATGAGAGCATCTCAGAAAACTCAGATATCAGTGTGACCAGTAAAGTCTCAGTGGAGAAACCCTTCTTTGGGCCATTTGCTTAATTCTATTTCTATTACCCTGAATGTCAGAAAGGTCTTTGCCTCAGGCCACCCCTTTGTGTAGCCTGAAGAACACTGTTTTCATATGGAAATGAATCGACACCACCTGTGGCTCTTTGCTTAATTGCTTTGGAATGGGATGTGTCTGAATCAGCCTCTTGTCCTTGTATGAATTTGTGGCTTAGATTCTCAGCACCTGATGGATTTAAAGAAAGATCCCATGTGCTTTCAAAACTAAAATGTCCAAAAGAGCAGTCATTGTGGATAAATATTTTTGCCTTCTTGTTTTAGGTTCCTGAACTCCATCAAGTGAGAATAGGGATCATTTGGGTCAAATGAGTTCTTGAAATCCGTGCAGAGGCTACCCCATATGTGCTTGGGTTTTCTCATGACTCCAAATCACATAAAGAATTATACCCTACAGCCAGTAGGCTGAAATTGGAGAAGTGGAACACTTTAACAGCAGGAATATTTGATCACTCCTGGTTCACAGGAAGAGTGTCCAGGCCACCATGATTTTAGGCAAATAAGGGGCAAGTGAGCTTATTTTGTACACTACCTTGGGCTCATAGAAACCTCCAGCTAGAGGTTATGAGGAGTGTCTACATGGAAGAAGATGATGGGCCTGTGGGAGTGTTTTGATTTTAATTGTGGTAATTTTTGTGGCGGTTGGAAGGGATGACTGGATCCACCTGGGCTTGAACTCTGGTGTGATTCCCCTTAGAGACTGCATTCTGGAATTGACCTCAGAGAAGTATTGCCATGAATTGTGTTGGGATTTTAGGAGGACACACATAAGACTCACTCTTGGAAACTGAGATCTATGCCCAGGGAGGCTTTCCACAGAGGCCTTGGAATCTCAGCCAGGATATCACATGATTTTATTATGAAAGACATGGCAGCCATAGATGAGAGTCAAAACACACATGGACCTTACATTGTAGACGTCAATTGGCCTGGCTTTATGTGACCATTTGGTAATTCTTTGAGAAGCCTTGACTGTGAGAGTTCTCTAGAGCTTTCATTGAAATGAACTTTCACAACACTTAATGGTTCCTGAATGAATTGAGACGCACAGTGCCTCTAACTTCATTTTTGAAAAATTGCTAAATAAATACCATGAAATTTTTGAAATTCCCATGACCAGGTGGAACTGGAGAAAATTTGATGTCCTGTTGCTTATCATGTGTATACCAGACAGTGCCTTGTTTGACTGGGTTTCATGAAAATGATGTAGAACACGAGATGCCAGTAATTTGAAGCCTTCTGAGTAGTGCGCCTAGAACAGTGGTGGGAAGGAGTGTGATAAAACATCATGGAGGGGCTATGTGGATCTGCCATTGGCTTCCAAATGGCTTGTGACTGATATAGTGCAGACATGAGACCCTTATATGTAAAGGCATCCTGTTATATCGAGAGTTTTAAGGGCAATGTTCAGAATAAGGTTGCTATGGTTATTGGGGCAAGCTCTGTGCGATAGAAGCCTGGTTGGTGCATTCTCCTGCAGACCCTGACCCACCACAAGTGACAGAACTCCCTCCAGCACTGTATCCCAGATGAACTTCTTATATTTTGTGAAGCAAATACCAAATTCCCAGTGCAGCAGCAAAAAACACCATGAAAAGTGGAGGATGACCAAATGTCTTCACAGTCCCCACTGGGAGACACTTAGCCTCCAGTGGCCACAGTTTACCTACAAAGAGAGAATTGAGCACTGCTGCCTCATGTTCATTGGAATATAAGAAACCATCTCTTCCCGGTAACATAGATGCAGACCCAGCTTTGATGGTCTCACTACAAAGGAAGCTAAAGCTCATGACAGCAACATATATTTCAGGATCCCAACCTCAGAGGCCATTTCCCAAGAATTCTTAGGCCAGCAGAGCTCCTTGTTTGTGGAGTGTTTACCCTTTCCTTTACTTTTGGAAACTCCTCTACCACCTCCAAGGTTGTGAACTCCCGAGCATATTCCATTCCATATATGTATTCCTAGATTTTTACACTTTTCTACTCTAATTGTGTCTTACTTGGGGCAAAGGTATTGTCAAGGCATTGCTCTGGATGTGAGTGGGAAGATTTCTGTGTAGCACATATTTACATACACATTGGATTCATTTTCCAATTTTCCATTTGAAATACTTAACCCCAGACACTAACCCGTACCCTACTAGTCTCTGACTAATAATCCTAAAATGATGGTGAAAAATAACCCAAAAAGAATAGAAATACAAGCAGTTCAGAGGAGGCATGGTGTATAGTTGGAATTGCCTTTTGCATTATATAATGTAGGAGTTTTAAATCTAGTCAATTTTTTTGTTGAAATACTTCTACATGTGTTTTTAAAATTAACAAATATGTGAATCCCTGTCTCCCTTTCTCTGTAGCCTATTCAGCACATGTATTTTTATATGCACATATAGAATCCTACCTGATATCACTTGTACACACATGTGAGGTGGCTGAATTGGCAGATGCAAATTGTGAGAAGAGATCACTCCTCCTAAACGCTGTTGGAACTGAAAATTCAACCTACGGGTGAGCTTCCTAGTTGAATTACATTATACATAAATCCATGTTCAGTAAAATGAATATTTCTCGATCTTTGGATTATATATATTTCATGATGAATTTCGATTGCCATATATATTGCTACTTTTTTTTTCTTTTATTGGTTGCTCAAAACATTACAAAGCTCTTGACATATCATATTTCATACATTAAATTCAAGTGGGTTTTGAACTCCAATTTTTACTCCAAATACAGAATGCAGAATCACATCAGTTACACATCCATATTTTTACATAATGTCTTATTAGTTACTGTTGTATTCTGCTACCTTTCCTATGCTCTACTATCCCCCCTCCCCTCTCTTCCCATCTTCTCTCTCTACCCTACCTACTGTCATTCATTTCTCTTATTGTTTATTTTCCCATTACACTCACAACCTCTTATATGTAATTTTTTTGTAACAATAAGGGTCTCCCTCCATTACCATGCAATTTCTCTTTTCTCTCCCTTTCCTTGCCACCTCATGTCTCTGCTTAATGTTAATCTTTTCTTCATGCTCTTCCTCTCTGCTCTGTTCTTAGTTGCTCTCATTATATCAAATAAGTCATTTGGTATTTGTTTTTTTGGGATTGGCTAGCTTCACTAAGCATTATCTGCTCTAGTGCCATGCATTTCCCTGCAAATTCCATGATTTTGTCATTTTTTAGTGCTGCGTAATCCTCCATAGTATATAAAAAAAAAACATTTTTTTTTTTATCCATTCATCTATTGAAGGGAATCTGGGTTGGCTCCACAGTGTAGCAATTGTGAATTGTGCTGCTATGAACATCGATGTGGCAGTATCCCTGTAGTACGCTCTTTTAAGGTCTTCAGGGAATAGTGCGAGAAGGGCAATAGCTGGGTCAAATGGTGCTTCCATTCCCGGCTTTCCCAGGAATCTCCATAATGCTTTCCAAATTGGCTGCACCAGTTTCAGTCCCATCAGCAATGTACAAGAGTACCCTTTTCCCCACATCGTCGCCAGCACTTGTTGTTGTTTGACTTCATAATGGCTACCAATCTCACTGGATTGAGATGGTATTTTAGGGTGGTTTTGATTTGCATTTCTCTGACTGCAAGAAATGGAGAGCATTTTTTCATGTACTTATTGATTGATTCTATGTCCTCCTCAGAGAAGTGTCTGTTCAGGTCCTTGGCCCATTGGGTTATTTGTTATCTTATTGTCTAATTATTTGAGTTCTTTGTATACTTTGCATACTCTGGATATTAGGGCTCCATCTGAAGGGTGAGGAGTAAAAATTTGTTCCCATGATCTAGGCTCCATATTTACCTCTCTTATTGTTTCTCTTTCTGAGAAAAAAAATTTTCAGTTTAAGTAACTCCCATTTGTTGATTCTTGTTATTAACTCTTGTGCTATGGGTGTCCTATTAAGGAATTTGGAGCCTGACCATACAATATGTAGATAGGAACCAACTTTTTCTTCTATCAAATGCAGAGTCTCTGATTTGAATCTAGCTCCTTGAGGACATTCCTGTCTTGTTCCAGATTTTAGAGGGAATGCCTTCATTTTTTCTCCATTCAGAATGATGCTAGCCTGAGGCTTAACATAGATAGCTTTTACAATGTCGAGGTATGTTCCTGTTATCCCTAGTTTTTCTAATGTTTTGAACATAAAGGAATGCTCTACTTTGTCTAATGGTTTTTCTGCATCTATCAAGATGATCTTATGGTTCTTATTTTTAAGTCTAGTGATGTTGTGAATAACATTTATTGATTTCCATATATTGAACCCTCCTTGCATCCCAGGGATGAATCCTAGTTGATCATGGTGCACAATTTTTTTGATGTGCCTTTGTATCCAAACCACCAGAATTTTAATGAAAATTTTTGCATCTAGGTTCATCAGAGATATTGGTCTGTAGTTTTCTTTCATTGAGGTGTCTTTGTCTGGTTTCAGAATCAGGGTGATGTTGGCCTCATAGAATGAACTTGGCAGAGCTCCCTGTTTTTCTATTTCCTGAATAACTTGAAAAGTATTGGTATTAAATCTTCTTTAAAGGTTTTGTAAAACTCCGCTGTATACCCATCCGGTCCTGGGCTTTTCTTGGTTGGTAGTTGTTTGATTGCTTCTTCTATTTCATCAATTGATATTGGTCTGTTTAAATTGTGTGTATCCTCCTGACTCCGTCTAGGCAAATCATATGACTTAACAAATGTATCGATGTCTTCACTACTTTCTATTTTATTGGAATATAGGTTTTCAAAATAATTTCTAATTGTCTTTCGTATTTATGTAGCTTCTGTTGTGATATTGCCTTTTTCATCCCGTATGTTAGTAATTTGAGTTCTCTCTCTTCTTCTCCTCGTTAGCATGGCTAAGGGTCTGTCCATCTTATTTATTTTTTCGAAGAACCAACTTTTAGTTTTATTAATTTTTTAATAGTTTCTTTTGTTTCAATTTCGTGATTTACGCTCTGATTTTAATTATTTCTTGCCTTCTGCTACATTTGCTGTTGTTTTGCTCTTCCTTTTCTAGGGCTTTGAGATGAAGTGAGAGCTCATTTATTTGTTGTTTTTGTTTTTTTTTTTCTTTTTTTGAGGAATGACCTCCAAGCGATGAATTTGCCTCTTGAATCTTGTTTCATTGTGTCCCATTGAATCTGATATGTTGTGTCTGTATTTTCATTTATCTCTAAGAATTTTTTGATTTCCTCTTTTATGTCTTCTGTAACCCCTTGATCATTCAGTAATATATTGTTCATTTTCCATGTGATGTAGGATTTTTCCTTCCTTCTTTTACCATTGGTTTCCAGTTTCATTCCATTGTGATCAGAAAAAAATTCATGGTATTATCTCCACCCCTTTATATTTACTGAGTGTTGCCCTACGGCATAATATATGGTCTATTTTGAGAAGGATCCATGTGCTGGTGAGAAAAAAGTATATCCACTTGATGATGGTTGATATATTCTATATATGTCAGTTAAGTCTAGGGTATTGATTGTGATATTGAATTCTATATTTTTTTTATTCAACTTTTGTTTGGAGGATCTGTCCAATGGTGAGAGAGGTGAGTTGAAGTCTCCCATAATTATTGTGTTGTGGTCTATTTGATTCTTGAAATTGAGGAGAATTTGTTTTATAAATGTCGCAGCACCATTATTTTCTGCGTAAATATTGATAATTGTTATGTCTTGTTGGTGAATGGTTTCTTTTAACAGTATATAATGTCCTTCCTTATCCCTTTTGATTAAATTAGTCTTGAAGTCGATTTTATTCCGTATGAGGATGGCCACCCCTCCTTGCTTACAAGGACCGTGTGCATGGTATAAATTTTCCCAACCTTTCACCTTCAGCCTGTGTATGTCTTTTCCATTCAGATGTGTCTCCTGGAAGCAACATATTGTTGGATTTGTTTTTTTTAATCCACGTTACAAGCCTATGTCACTTTATTGGAGAGTTTAAGCCATTAACGATTAGAGTTACTATTGATATATGGTTTGTATTGCCACCCGTCTTTGATTATTTATCTTTTTTTTAAAATTTAGTTTGTTTATCCATGATTAGCTTTCCCCCCTCCCTCTGTCATTACTGAGGAAATTCCCACTGATGGTTTTCGTTGTTGATTTTCATTTTTTCCTCGTGTAGTGTTTTCCTTAAGATGCTTTGCAATGCTGGTTTTCTGGCTGCAAATTCTTTTAGCTTTTGTTTATCACAAAATATTTTTATTTAGTTGTCTTACCTGAAACTTAATTTTTCTGAATACAGATTTCTTGGTTGTCATCCATTGTTTTTAAGTGTTTGAAATACGTTGTTCCAGGATCTTCTCACTTTCAGCGTCTGTGATGAAAAATCTGTTGTTAACATTTTTGGTTTACCCCTGATTGTAATCTGCCTCCTTTCTCTTGTAGCTTTTAATATTTTCTCTTTGTTTTGTATATTGGATATCTTCATAACAATGTTTCTTGGCATTGGTCTACTGTGATTTTTTTGTGCTCGGTGTCTTGTAAGCATCTACAATTTTTTTTATCCGTTTCCATTTTTATTTCTGGAAAGTTTTCTGTAATTATTTCATTCAGCAGGTTACTCATTCCCTTGGTTTGAATCTCTGTACCTTACTCTATCCAGATGACTCATAAGTTTTTTTTTTATGATATCCCATATCTCTTGGATGTTTTTCTCATGACTTTTTACCAGCATTTCTTTGTTGGCTAGACTTTTTTCAAGATGATATATTTTGTCTTCATTATCTGACATTCTGTCTTCTACTCGCTCCACTCTGTTAGTGATACTCTCAATTGAGTTTTTAATTTGGTTTATCATTTCCTTCATTTCTAGAATTATTGTTTGATTTTTTATAATCTCTATCTCCTAATAAAGATGCTTAATTTCTTTTTATATCTGTTTATGTAATTCATTTTCAATGTGTTCTTTCACTGTTTGGTTTTGATGTCTCGTATCCTCTTTAAGGTTCCATTCCATCTGTCTAAGGTATTCCTTGAGTTCTTTATATGACCATTTTTCTGATGATTCCTTCTGAATATTTAGGCTGTCCATTGTTATTTGTACTCCTTTTCTTCCTTGTTTTTTTTATGCTGCTCATGTTACTTCTTGTTTTGTTTGACTGCTGAGTTACTGCTTACTCTTATAAATTTATTTGATGCTTCGGAGGAAAGATATTAGAAGGGAAGGGAAGAAGTCACTAAAGAGAATGAGAGTAGGCAGGTAGAATTCAAGGAAGGGGGAATAAGAAAATTGAAAAGAAATGAAAAGACAAAAGAAAAATAGAAAATAAATAAAGAAAAAAAATTTAAATAATAATTATAATTAAAAGATGAAAATTAAAATTTAAAATAATATTAATAATAATAATGATAAAATAAAAAAAAACATTTAAAAAAGTTAAAGAACAACAACAACAAAAATGAAAATGAAAGAAATAGAAAAAATATAAATTAAAAAAATAATAATAATAAATGCAGTCATAGAGTTCAATTAACTTCTCTTTCAGTAGGTGGAGCTGTGTGCACTGGGCCAAGCTTCTCCTCTGAATAAGTGGGAACCAATCACTGTGCAGCAGCTCTTCCTCCCAGACTTGGCGGATCTCCAATCCTGAGTGCCTAGGGCCTTCTCTTGTGCTTCCTCAAGCCATGCCTTGCTCACCTGTGACGCTCACCACAATAGTGGTTACAAGCCAGAACTCTACTCCTGGCAGCCCTGTTTTCATGAATGCCTGGGCACACTCTCCCTGTTTGCCTCCCTCAGACCCTAGTTTTGTAGAGCTTGGGGCTGAGGACCCCCAGCGAATTTTCTTGCCCTCTGGGAGCCATGCCCCCGGTACGTGGTGTAAGAGACCTCAATTGTCAGCACTTGTGGGATCAGGAGCCGGGAATTCCACGCGCTAGTCCCGAGCCAATCCTGATTCCCTAGGTCTGGCTATCGTGCTCACGGGAGAGCTGGGAGAGGCCCTTAAGGCTGAGCTGGGAGGGGCCCTTAAGGTTTCCCCGCTGTGTTAAGAGAGATGGCTAGGGGATTACACACCTGTCACGCTGGTTTTAATGAAGTTATCTCCTCTGCCCGTGAAGTCATTTCTATGCTATGGTGGTATCCCATGCAAATGGTGACCGTTTGTTCCCTTTGCAAGGTAACCAACGCAACGGGTGGGTCCTGACTGTCTCTCCCAAGCGCCGTTTCAATCCTGTGGCCACTGCTTTTGAAGGCTTGGTTGGCTTTTACCTCTGAAAGTTCAGAAGGGCCGAACAGTTATTTCAGTGGGATCTTAGTGCTGAGTCATGAGAACCAGGCAAACCGGAGGTTGAATGCAGCCCATCCAGGCTCGGTCTGTGTTCTGAGGGGCCCAGAATGTTCGCCCCAGATCCACATCAGGTCAACATTGCCTACTGATTCTGAGCAAACAGCATTTAGACAGTTTCCGACTCCCTATGCCCGCTCAGCTGAAGAGGTCAGAGACTTGATTTTTCCATGCCTGCCTTCATGATGGATCTCCTGTATTGCTAATTTTTATATCTGTGCATGGGAGTGTGTATGTATGAGAGTGTATATATATATATATATATACACTCTCCAGATTTTTTAAAATATGAAATATATGTGTCTTATTATACACTCCCTAAATTCATTCATATTCATATATGTGTATTTATAATCAACTTTCCACAAGATTATTCTCAGAAATAATCATCCACCTGAAATACATATTTGTTTTCTAGTACTGAAAAGTAAATTCAGTGAAAGGTGCAAACAACACCTAATATTTCTACAGTTACTGAGCTAGTTTAACATCAATGCAAGTATATTCTTAGGGGACATGATGTGTATTTTGACTTTCATTTTTATTCAACACTGGTACATTACTACTCCTTCAGTTAATGCACATCATAGGATATATATTTCGTTCACAAGTTAGAAAATTTATAGGCATTTGTTTCACGATCAATCACTTCCTGATTCAGAACACATGATTCTTCTATGTTTCTTGACTGATCTTTTCATGAGACTTCTTTCCAAACACATTATTTTCGTTTAACATCATCACTTATAAAGCAAAACTCAAACACCCTTCATGATAAACCATAATCCTAATATTACCATTAGATATATAACTGGTTGGAATGAATGATTATATATCAATATAAGATTTCTTATATATTTTCAGATTTCAATTCAATACATTATTTAAAGTGGAACCAGTTACATTATTTATTCATATTATCGTCTATTCATGCATTATCTCTATATTCATAGACACAGGGTACACCTCTTTCTACCCCTAATACTAATGTATATGTCTTCAAAATATTGCTCCCAGACATAGTGAAAGAAATACTCATGTTACCTGATCTACATATACATTTTACCACAGTAATATTCTGAACAAAAAAATGTAAAGGTCACACTTATGATTGTACCAAAGCCTAAAAGGAAAGTGAACATGGATAACTAATAACATCCGTGTCCAGGTTGCCTAATGCTCTCAAATGTAAATCCCATTGGTGACAACATATTTGTTTTTACCTATGATTATATATTCAAACTCAACCCTGTTGAAAATGTCTAATCCTATCACTCATTTATACTTTGCCTGATTTCGTTATGTCGCTATTGATACTTGCTTTTCTACATAATTTCCCCAGTTCATTATTGTGAATGACTCTTCACATGTACTGACATTTACATTCACTCTCTAAACGAAACCCTATTGCTAAATAAGCTTTTTATTCCAAATCATATTCTCACTCTTCTTCCTAAACCTACCGACTATCTTTCTAATCCTACCGACTATCACTTTTTGACTGGATGTTCTCTTCTACATTCAATCATCCAAGGTACACGGTCCTATGCCATTGTATATTGATTTAACTGAGACAATTTAACAGAAAGTAATTCAACACTATGTATCCCAATCAAGGGCCCAATGCCCTTCTGGGCTTCAAATCTTTCTTAGATTTCCGTTTTCATACATATATTTCACTTATATATTCTTATAAATATCGCAGGTACCCAATCCCTTTATTCATCCTGCAGAATGATTCCTAACGCAAATCGAACATATAATTAACCCTAACCATACACTAACTTTACCGAAGAGCAGGGACAGAGTTGGTATTAAAATACAGGAATGTAGGGTATCTTCACCTGCTGAGAACCTCAAATGTTCATTTAGAAATGATCCCTGGTGAAGATGAAGACAGCTATGAAAGACCTCAGAAAGCAAAAGTCATCTTCCATGGCAATCATCCTGGTCGGGTTGAAGGGTTGTGTCTGAATCATTCTCTCTCTTCTTAATGTATACAAGATGGACCAAACCAGTTCTGTGTGGAGAGCTGTTCCGGGGTGCTTATGATTGATATGACATTCTAACTTGTGAAAGTGTTACAGGAAAACTGGGGCAGCCTCCACCTCATGGGACTTTTGGAAGCAACTGTTAGGGCAAAGTGGTTGTCAAGGCAGTGACATAATGCAGATCCTGAAGAAAGTGACCTCACCTCACTTCCTTGGTGATAAAACTCTCTGAACTTGGGATCCAGGAAGCCAGGCACTCAGAGACAGTCCCTGTCCCAGTCCCAGTGGTCTCACATGTTTGGATTTACCAAGGACAGAGTCAGTCTTTCTTGGAACCTACAGATGTGAGGATGACGAAATGCCAGGAAACCTTTGAAGAGGGGCTTTCCTGAGAAAGCAGGTAGTGTCTCACCACTGGCTCTTGACAACTTCACAGAGTTGGCCATGCAGACCAGAACTGAGACAGGAGAGGTCATTTTGGGGAAACATAGTATGGCCCACCAGTCAGAGGACACTCCGGAGAGTCACAGACCTACTTGGGGGAAGGAGGTGCCTTTTTGGGTGTGGGTGTGATTTTGTGGTTTTGGCTCATGTTCTCAGAATAGGTAGGAAAGGCGGTTTGTTTGGTTTAGAGTGGACTATTTTTAGTAAGTCCTTTGACAATGCGAGTGTCTGTGTATCCCACTGTGTTCATGATTGTAGACATTAGAAGAGAGAATGGATCAATGGATGTTTCCTGTCTACTAGAAAGCTTGCCAGCATTCATTGTGCCCAATATATGAGTGGACTCAGGCTTGCCTTATAGATGGGCAACACCTACTAGCTTCATAATTTCCTGTTTTCTCCTTCAATTCTAGCAACACTCCAGAATAGTATCATGGTTTTGTGTCCAAGATATGTACCACCTCCAATATCTGTGACATGGCCATGTACTAGATAGTTGAAGGGAATGGCTAGCATCTCAGAAATCTCAGATATCAGTTGACCAGGAAAGTCTCAGTGGAGAAACCCTGCTTTGGTCCTTTTGCTTACCTATTGTTCTGTTGCCCTGAATGTCAGGAAGATCTTTGCCTCAAGCCACCACTTTGTGAAGCCTGAAGAAAACAGTTTTCAAATGCAAATAAATGGGCATCACCTGTGGATCCATGCTTAATTGCTTTGAAAAGGGATATGTCTGAATCAGTCTCTTGGCCCTGTGTGAGGCTGTGGCTTAGATTCTCAGCACCTGATGGATCTAAAGATAGATCCCATGCATGCATCCAAAACCAAAATGGCAAAAAGATCAGATATTGTTGATTAACTCTCTTGCCTTCCTCTGGTAGGTTCCTGAAATCCATCAAGTGAGAACAGGGATCCTTTGGGTCAAATAAGTTCTTCAAAACCCAGCAGAGGCTAGCCCATAGATGCTTGTTTTTTCTCATGACTCCAATTCACTTAAAGAATCTAAACCTCAAAGTCAGTAGTCCTCAAGTTGGAGAAGCCAAACAGTATTAAAGGAAGGCCTATTTGATCACTCCTGGTTTACAGGAAGGGTGTCCACGCCACCCTGACTTTAGGCAAATGAGGGGCAGGAAGCTTATTTTGGACACTGACGTGGGCTGCTCCCCTCATGGAAACCTCCAGCCACAGGTTATGATGAGTGTCTATATGGAAGAAGATTTGGGCCATGTGGGAGTGTTTTGGTTTTAATTGTGGACATTTGAATGGTGGTTGGAAGAGATGACTGGGTCCACCTGGGCTTGCACTCTGGTGTGATTCCCCTTAGAGACTGAGTTCTGGTACTGATCTCAGAGATGTATTGCCATGAATTGTGTTGGGATTTTAGATGGCCATGCATGAGAGTTGCCCTTGGAAAGTGACATCTAGGCCCAAGTTGACTTTCCAAAGATCACAGGAAATCTCATCCAGGATATCACATGATTTTATTCTTAAAGACTTGGCAGCCATTTTTGAGAGTCAAAACACACATGGACCTCACATTGTAGACCTAAATGGGCCTGGCTTAATCTGACATTTTGGCCACTCTTTGGGAAGCCTTGCCTGTGAGAATTCTCCAGAGTTTTCATTGAAATGAGCTTAGTCACCATTTAATGGTTCCTGAATAAATTGAAACCCACAGTGCCTCCAACTTCTTTCTTGAAAATTGGCTAGATAAATATCATAAAAATTTTTGAAATTCCCATGACCGGGTGGCAGGAGAACATTTGGATGTCCTGTTGCTGATCATGAGTATGTAAGACAGTGCCCTGATTGACTTGGTTTATGAAAATGGTGTAGAACAGAGATGCCAGTAAGTTGGATCCTGCTGAGTAGTTGTCCTAGAGCAGTGGTTGGCAGGTGTGTGATAAAACATCTGTGTTGGGCCATGTGGATCTGCCATTGGCTTGCAAATTGATTGTGACTGACATTTTGCAGCCAGTAGACTCTTATATGTAAAAGCATATTGTTATATGGAGAGGTTTCAGGGCAATGTTCAAAATCAGGTTGCTATGGTCAATGGGGCAAGCAATGTGTGATAGAAGCCTGGTTGGTGCATTCTCCTGTAGAACCCGACCCACCACAATTGACAGAACTCACTTCAGCACTGTGTCCCTGTTGAACTCTTTGTAATTCATGAAGCAAATTCCAAACTCCCAGTGCAGCAGCTAGAAACACCATGAATAGTGGAGGATGACCAAATGGATTTACAGTGCACACGGGGAGACACTTAGACCCCAGTGGCCAGAAGTTACATACAAATAGAAAATTCAGCACTGCTGCCTCATGTTCATTGGAAAATAAGAAACAATGTCATCCATGTCACATAGATGAAGACCCAGCTTTGATGGTGTCACTCCAAATGAAGCTAATGCTCCTGACAACAGCATATATTTCATTGCCAAACCTTAGAGGCAGTTTCTCCAGATGTCAGGCTGGCAGAACTTCATGTTTGTGGAGTGTTTACCCTGTCCCTTACTTTTGGAACCTCTTCTACCACC
Source organism: Callospermophilus lateralis (assembly GCF_048772815.1). Taxonomy (NCBI): domain Eukaryota; kingdom Metazoa; phylum Chordata; class Mammalia; order Rodentia; family Sciuridae; genus Callospermophilus; species Callospermophilus lateralis. The sequence goes on along the minus strand of NW_027513794.1, from coordinate 1,045,245 downwards.
TCCAAATTTGTGAACTCCTGAGCATTTTCCATTCCACATATGTATTCACAGATTTTCTAACTCCTCTCCTCTAATTGTGTCTTATGTGGGGCGAAGATAATGTCAAGGCATTGTTCTGAATGAGAGTGGGAAGTTTTTTGTGTAGCACATATTTGCATACACATTGGATACATTTTCAAATTTTCCATTCGAAATACTGAATCCCTGACACTAACACATACCCTAATAGACTTTGACTTTTAATGCTAATATTATGGAGAAAAATAACCCAAACAGAATAGAAATACAAGAGGTTCACAGGAGGCATGGTGTATAGTTGGACTTGCCTTTCGTATGATAAATGGTAGGTGTTATAAATCTAGCAAATTTTAATTGAAATAGTTCTCCATGTGTTTTAAAAGTTAACAAATATGTGAATAACTGTCTCCCTTTCTCTTTAGCCTATTCATCACATGTATTTTTATATGCACATATCGAATTCTACCTGGTATCACTCGTACATTTTGTGAGGTGGCTGGCTTGACAGATACAAATTGTGAGAAGAGATCACTCCTACTTAATGCTGTTGGAACTGAAAATTCAACATACGGGTGAGCTTCTTAGTTGAACGACATAAATCCATGTTCATTAAAATGAATATTTTTGGATCTGTGGATGATATATATTTCATGGTGAATTTCGATTGGCATACATAATGCTACTTTTTAATGTCTCTGTGTGTATGTATATATATATATATATATATATATATATATATATATATATATATATATATATATATATATTTTTTTTTTTTTTCACTCTGCAGATTTTTCAAAATATGAAGTATATTTTTCTTATTATACACTCCCTAAATTCATTCATATTCATGTATGTGGATTTATAATCAACTTTTCAAAAGATTATTCTCAGAAATATTCATCCACTTGAAATACTTATTTGTTTCCTAGTACTGAAAACTAACTTCAGGGGATCATATGATGGCTGCGAAGGGAGTGCATCACCCCCATGTACTGCGTCACTGTGAGGGAGAATGACGAGTTAGAATGGCTAAAACCTATCTTGTTAGGAATTTCCAGCAAAATTGTGGTTCTCCAAAACCAAGTGTACATATTTCCATCTCAGGAGGATCAGCTACGGGGGCTCAAACGCGAGTGATTTGTCCTCACAGAAGGTCATGCGACTTATTCAGGAAATCGCTCCGTGGCTAGAGTCTGTGGCGCGTGCTGGGAAACGACGAGATAGCAAGGCAAATATACAGCGGTGCAGGTACTGTGAGCTCCTGCCATGGTATGCAATCACTGTGCTCAGTGCTGAATTCTGGGTTTGAGACGGGAAAGCATGCAGTCCAACTCGTTTCTCCACACCCGTCAGACCACAGAGGAACCCAGTGGCCACCATCATGGAGAGGTGACTTCATCATCCCTGTTTTCGACTGATCGCAGCTTATTCAGCTATAGAACAGGTAATTTCAGGATGCCATTCACCTTTGTGTTGCAGACAAATTACTCAGGCTCAGTGCTAAAGAACCCGCAGAAACTGCGTCTTGGAGCCTGCTTCTATTAGAACATACAGCGAGCCCAGAGCGGCCGAATTCCGCCTCCAGGAACTGATCTGGCCCAGGGCTAAAGAACCGGCGGAAACTGCTTCTCGGTCCGGGTCTTGCTGAATATCAGTAAATATCAACCGAGCCTTAATAGGCAGTGGCAACAGGATTGAGACGGGGCTTGTGAATGCCGGTCAGGACTCACCGATTGCTTTAGTCACCCAGCAAAGGGAATGAAATGCTGCCTTTTGCATGGGATACCAACATGGCAGAGATCTGATGTCATCAGAAAGCAGCAGAGGAGATAACCTCATTGATACCAGCGGTGACAGAAACAGTTGGTCTCCTGGTAAAGAAAGTGAGTCACAAACACCCGGGTCTCTCTCACTTTGTCATCAAGCCAGAGGGGCAGAGCAGAGCCGCCGCCCACGCCCGGAACAGGCCCAGCGACACACCTGCATGGTATTCACGTCACCCCAATTGGAATAGAGGCAGAGCAGAGCCGCCGCCCTTGCCCAGAACAGGCCCAGCAACCCGCAGGCGTGGTAGTCACATCAACCGAATTGGAGTAGTTGCAGAGCAGAGCCTTCTCCCACACCTAGTACAATCCCAGTGGCCCACCGGCATGGTAGTCAGGTCACCCCAATATTAGTAGGGGAAGAGCAGAGCCTTCGCCCGCACCCAGAACAGGCCCAGCAACCTGCCGGCATGGTAGTCACGACCCCCCAATTGGAGTAGGGGCAGAGCAGAGCCATCACCCGCGCCCGCAAGGTAGGCACACCTGCACCTGACTGGCAGAAGAGGCCCATCGCCCTGCCGGCACGGCAGACACTTCACCCCATTTGGAATAGGAGCAGAGCAGATCCTTTGCCCGTGCCCGCAAGGCAGGCAGACCTGCGACAAACTGGCGGAACAGGCCCAGCAACACACCTGCATGGTAGTCACGTCACCCCAATTGGAATAGGGGCAGAGCAGAGCCGCCGCCAGCACCTACAAGGTAGGCAGACCTGCGACCGATCGGCAGAACACCCCAGGGGTCCACGGGTAATAGCTGCAGCAGATGGAATGTCAGATAAAGAACTCAGGATATACATGCTTCAGATGATCTGGAGTCTCAAGGAAGACATTAGACAGCAAAATCAGACAATGAAAGATCACTTCGACAATGAATTACATAAACAAATCCAAGAAGCAAAAGATCAGCTATACAGAGAGATAGAGGTTGTAAAAAATAACAAACAGAAATCCTAGAAATGCAGAAAGCAATAAACCAACTAAAAAACTCAATTGAGAAGACTCCCAGCAGAGTAGAACGCTTAGAAGATAGAACATCAGACAATGAAGACAAAGTATTCCAACTTGAAAAGAACATAGACAGCTCAGCAAGACTGTTAAGAAACCATGAACAGAATATCCAAGAAATACGGGATAACATAAAGAGACCAAACTTAAGAGTCATTGGAATACAGGAAGGTATAGAGGTTAAAACCAAAGCAATGAGGAATGTATTCAATGAAATAATACGAGAAAACTTCCCAGACTTGAAGAATCAGACTGACTCCCAAGTCCTAGAAGCCTACAGGACGCCAAATGTGCAAAATCATAAGAGATCCACACCTAGACACATTATAATGAAGATGCCCAACGTACACAATAAGGAGAGAATTTTAAATGCTACAAGAGAAAAAAAGCAGATTACATTTAGGGGTAAAACAATCAGGATAACAGCTGATCTTTCAACACAGACTCTGAAAGCTAGAAAATCCTTGAATAACATTTTTCAAACACTGAAAGAAAATGGATTCCAACCAAGAATTGTGTATCCAGTGAAATTAAGCTTCAGGATGGAAGATAAAATTATAACCTTCCATGATAAAAAAAAAAGTTAAAATAATTTGTAGCTAGAAAACCATCTCTTCAAAACATCCTCGGAAAATATTACAGGAAGAAGAAAGGGAAATAACAATAAAAACCAACAGTGGGATGTAGTACAGTAAAAGTGGGAAATAATCAAAGAAGAAAACAATCCATGTTTAATAACATAAATAAACAAATAGGGCTAGAAGAACAACCATTATCTCAATAATAACTGTAAATGTTAATGCCTTAAACTCACCAATTAAGAGACAGAGGCTAGTAGAATGGATCACAAAACAAGACCCAATAATATGCTGCCTACAGGAGACGCATTTGATAGGAAAAGACATACATAGACTGAAGGGGAAAGGTTGGGAAAAATCATATCACTTATATGGATTTCAGAAACAAGTAGGAGTGTCCATACTCATATCAAATAAAATAGATTTCAAGCAAAAGTTAATCAAAAGGGATAAAGAGGGACACTATATACTGCTCAAGAGAACCATACAGCAACAAGACATAACCATAATAAATATATATATGCCCCAAAACAATGGTGCAGCTATGTCCATCAAACAAACTTTTCTCAAGATCAAGAGTCTAATAGACCACCATACAATAATCATGGGAGACTTCAACACACCTCTCTCACCACTGGACAGGTCTTCCAAACAAAAGTTGAAATAGAAAACTATAGAACTCAATAACACAATTAATAACCTAGACTTAATTGACATATATAGAATATACTCCACAACATCAAGCAGTTACATTTTTCCTCAGCAGCACATGGATCCTTCTCAAATATAGATCATATATTATGTCACAGGGCAATTCTTAGACAATATAAAGCAGTAGAGATAATACCATGCATCTTATCTGATCATAATGGAATATAAACTAAAAATCAATGATAAAAGAAGGAAGGAAAAATCATGCATCACTTGTAGAATGAACAACAGGTTACTGAATGAACAATGGGTTATAGAAGACATAAAGGAGGAAATTAAAAAATTCTTAGAGATAAATGAAAACACAGGCACAACATATCAGAATCTATGGGACACATTGAAATCCGTTCTAAGAGGAAAATTCATTGCTTGGATTTCATTCCTTAAAAAAAGAAAAAAACAACAGCAAATAAATGATCTCATACTTCATCTCAGAATCCTAGAAAAAGAAGAGGAAAACAACAGCAAAATAAGTAGAAGGTAAGATTTAATTAAAATCAAAGCTGAAATTAATGAAATCGAAACAAAAGAAACAATTGAAAAAATTGAGGAAACTAAAAGTTGGTTCTTTGAAAAAATAAATAAAATCGACAGACCCTTAGCCATGCTAATGAAAGAAGAAGAGAGAAAACTCAAATTACTAGCATACGGGATGAAAAAGTCAATATCACATGTTAAGGTCTATAAACAAGTCAGCATGGCACCTGGTATTTTGCCAGAGAAATGTTAGGGTCTGTAAACAAGTCTGGATGGCGCCTGGCCAAATGCCATAGGGAGTGGTTTTTGAAGTAACAAAAGCAAGCCATTAAGTGTGGAGATTCCTTATTGGTTGACTGCTGTATCTATTTTATGCTAATTAGATAAGCTTTATAAAATGTATAAATATCGCTCGGATTCTACAATAAACGGCTTCCACTCCTGCTGTATCAATCTACACAAGTTATTTGTCACCCCCTGGCAATCACAGCAGATATTTCTGAAATACAGAAGATAATAAGAAATTAATTTGATTCGTTATACTCCAATATAATAGAAGATAGTGAAGGCATCGAAAAATTTCTTAAGTCATATGATCTGTCCAGATTGAGTCAGGAGGATATAGACAACCTAAACAGACCAATATCAATTGAGGAAATAGAAGAAACCATCCAAAGATTACCAACTAAGAAAAGACCAGGACAGTATGGGTATACAGCAGAGTTTTACAAACCCTTAAATATGAACTAATACCAATACTTATCAAGCTATTTCAGGAAATTGAAAAAGAGGGAGATCTTCCAAATTCATTCTACCAGGCCAATATCACCCTAATTTCTACACCAGACATAAACACTTCAAACAAAGAAAACTACAGACCAATATCCCTAAAGAACCTAAATGCAAAAATCCCTAATTAAATTCTGGCGAATCAGATACAAAAACATATTAAAAAAATTGTGCACCATCATCAAGTAGGATTCATCCGTGGAATGCAAGGCTTGTTCAATATACGAAAATCAATAAATGTTATTCACCACATCAATAGACTTAAAAATAAGAACCATGTGATCATCTCGATAGATGCACAAAAAGCATTCCACAAAGTACAGCATCCCTTTATCTTCAAAACTCTAGAAAAACTAGGAATAACAGGAACATACCTCAATATTGTAAAAGCAATCTATGCTAAGCCTCAAGCTAGCATCATTCTGAATCTAGAAAAATTGAAGGCATTCCCTCTAAAATCTGGAACAAGAATGGGATGCCCTCTCTCACCACTTCTGTTCAATACAGTTCTAGAAACACTGGCCAGAGCAATTAGACAGACGGAAGAAATTAAAGGCATAAAAATAGGAAAAGAAGAACTTAAATTATTACTATTGCAGAAGACAGGATTCTATACCTAGCAGACCCAAAAGGGTCTACAAAGAAACTAATAGAGCTAATAAATGAATTCAGCAAAGTGGCAGGATATAAAATCAACACACATAAATCAAAGGCATTCCTCTATATCAGCGACAAATCCTCTGAAATGGAAATGAGAACAACCACTCCATTCACAATATCCTAAAAAAAAAAAAAAAGATGGGAATCAACCTAACAAAAGAGGTGAAAGTCTTATACAATGAAAACTACAGAACCCTAAAGAGAGAAATATAAGAAAATCTTAGAAGATGTAAAAATATATCCTGTTCATGGATAGGCAGAACTAACATCATCAAAATTACGATATTACCAAAATTTCTCTATAGGTTTAATGCAATGCCAATCAAAATCCCAAAGGCATTTCTTGTAGAAATAAAGAAACCAATCATGAAATACATATGGAAAAATAAAAGTCCCAGAATAGCAAAAACAATGCTAGGCAGGAAGTGTGAATCAGGCGGTAGAGCGATACCAGACTTCAAACTATACTACAGAGCAATAGTAACAACAATAGCATGGTACTGGTACCAATATAGGCCGGTGGACCAATGGTACAGAATAGAGGACACAGAAACCAATCCACAAAACTACAACTATCTTATATTTGATAAAGGGGCTAAAAGCATGCAATGGAGGAAGGATAGCATCTTCAACAAATGGTGTTTGGAAAACTGGAAATCCATATGTAACAAATTGAAACTGAATCCCTTTCTCTTGCCATGCACAAAAGTTAACTCAAAATGGATCAATGAGCTTGATATCAAATCAGAGACACAGTGTCTGATAGAAGAAAAATTTGCTTACGATGTGCATACTGTGGGGTCGGGCTCCAAATTCCTCAATAGGACACCCATAGCACAAGAGTTAATAACTAGAATCAACAAATGGGACATAAACTAAAAAGTTTTTTCGCAGCAAAAGAAGCAATAAGAGAGGTAAATAGGGAGCCTACATCCTGGGAAGAAATCTTTACTCCTCACACTTCAGATAGAGCCCTAATATCCAGAGTATACAAAAAACTCAAAAAATTAGACAATAAGATAACAAATAACCCAATCAACAAATGGGCTGAGGACCTCAACAGACACTTATCAGATGAGGACTTACAATCAATCAACAAGTACATGAACAAATGCTCACCATCTCCAGCAGTCAGAGAAATGCAAATCAAAACCACCCTAAGATACCATCTCACTCCAGTAAGATTGGCAGACATTATGAAGTCAAACAACAACAAGTTCTGGCAAGGATGTGGCGAAAGAGGTACACTTGTACATTGCTGGTGGGACTGCAAATTGGTGCAGCCAATTTGGAAAGCAGTATGGAGATTTCTTGGAAAGCTGGGAATGGAACCACCATTTGACCCAGCTTTTCCCCTACTCAGTCTATTCACTAAAGACCTAAAAAGAGCATGCTACAGGGACACTGCTACATCGATGTTCATAGCAGAACAATTCACAACAGGAACACTGTGAAACCAACTTAGATGCCCTTCAATGAAAGAATGGAGAAAATACTGTGGCATTTATACACAATGGAGTATTACTCTGCATTGAAAAATGAAAAAAATCATAGAATTTGGAGGGAAATGGATGGCATTAGAGCAGATTATGCTAAGTGAAGCTACCCAATCCTTAAAAACCAAATGCCAAATGTCATCTTTGATATACGGAGAGTAACTAAGAACAGAGGAGAGACAAAGAGCATGACAAGATGATTAACATTAAACCGGGATGAGAGGTGGAAAGGAAAGGGAGAGAGAAGGAAAATTGCATGGAATTGGAAGGAGACCCTCAGGGTTATATAAAATTACATACAAGAGAAAGTGAGGGGAAAGGGAAAAATAATACAAGGGGGACAAATTTATTACAGTAGAGGGGGTAGAGAGAGAAGAGGTGAGGGGCGGGGAGGGGAGGGGGGATACTAGAGGATAGGAAAGGCAACAGAATTCAATAGACACTAGTATGGCAATATGTGAATCAATAGATGTGTAAATGATGTGATTCTGTAATCTGTACATGGGGTAAAAATGGGAGTTCATAATGCACTTGAATCAAAGTGTGAAATATGATATAACAACTATGTAATGTTTTGAACAATTATAAATAAAAATGAAAAAAAATAAAACTAACTACGGTGAATAATGCATGAAATCCTAATATTTCTACAGTAACTGAACCAGTTTAACATCAATGCAAGTAGATTCCTATGGGACATGATGTGTACTTTGACCTTCATTTTTATTCAACACTGGTACATTATTATTTCATCAGTTTATGCACATCACAGGATATATATTTCATCCACAATTTAGCAAAGTTATAGGCATTTGTTTCACTTTCAATCAATTCCTGCTTTGAACACATGGATTCCTCCATATTTCTTGACTGGTCTTTTCATGAGACTTCCTTCCAAACACATTATTTTCGATTTCCATAAACACTTTTGAAACAAAACTCACACACACTTCATGATAAACAATAACCCTAAGATTACCATTATATGTGTAACTGGTTGGAGTGAATGATTGTATGTCAATATATGATTTCCTATATATTTTAAGATATCAATTCAATCCATTATTTAAACTGAAAAAAGTTATATTATTTATTCACACTAAGGTCTATTCATGCATTATCTCTATATTCGTAGACACAGTGTACACCACTTTGTACCCACAATACTAATTTATGTGTCCTCAAATATTGCTCCCAGAAATGGTGGAAGAAATACACATATCATATGATCTACATATATATTTGATCACAATAATTTTCTGGGCACAAAATGCAAAGGTCACACTTATGATTGTACCAAATCCTAAATGGAAAGTGAACATGGCTTACTAAAAACATCCATATCCAGGTTGCCTAATGCTTTCAAATGTCATTCCTATTGGTGACTACATATTTGTTTCTTCCTAAGATTATGTACTCAATCTCATCCCTGTTGAAAATGTCTAATCCTATCACTCACTATATAATTGCCTCATTTCATAATGTCTCTATTGATATTTTCCTTCCTACATATTTTCCCCAGTTAATCATTGTGACTGACTCTTCACATGTGCTGACATTTACATTCACTCTATAACCGAAACCCTATTGCTACAGAAATTTTTGTCCAAATTTTATACTCACTCTTTTTTATAAACCTACTGACTATCTTCCTAATCCCACCGACTATCTCAATTTGAGTGGATGTTCTCATCTAAAATCAAACATCCAAGGTATAAGGTCCTATGCCATTGATTATCAATTTATCTGAGACATCTGTGTAGAACGTAATTAAAAGCTAAGTATCCCAATCAAGGGCCTAATGCCCTTCTGGGCTTCAAATCTTACCAACATTTCTGTTTTCATACTTATATTTCACCTCTATAATCTTATAAATATCGCAGGTTCCCAATACTATTAATCATCCTGCAGGATGATTCGTAATCCAAATCGAACATGTTAATAACCCTAACCATACACTCTTCCCTCAATCTAACTTTACAGAAGAGCAGCGAGAGAGTTCATCTTACAATACAGGAATGTAGGGGATCTGCCTCCTGCTGAGAACCTCAAAGGTCCATGCAGATTTGATCCCTGGAGAAGATTAGGCAGCTACGAAGGACCTGAGAGAGCAAAAGTCATCTTCCATCGCAAACAACCTTTCCAGAACGAAGGGTTTTGTCTGAATAAGCCTCTCTTCTTAATGTATAGAAGATGGACCATACCAGGCATGTGTGGAGAGCTGTTCCTGTGTGCCTATGGTTGATATACCATTCTAACATATGAAAGTGTCACAGGAAGTAAGGGCTGCCTCCATCTCATAGGACTATTGGAAGCTACAGTTAGGACAAAGTGGTTGCCAAGGCAGTGACCTCATTAAATTCCTGAAGGAAGTAATCTCACCTCACTTCCTTGGTGATGAAACTCTCTGAACTTGGGATCCGGGAAGCCAGGCACGCAGAGCCAGTCCCATTCCCAGTCCCAGTGGTCTCACTTGTTTGGATTTAACAAGGACAGAGTCAGTCTTTCTTGGTACCTACTGATGTGAGGATGGACAAATGTCAGGAAAGCTCTGAAGAGAGGCCTTTCCTGAGAAAGCAGGTAGTTGCTCATAGCTGGCTAGTGACAACTTCACAGATTGGGCCAATGAGACCATATCTGACACAGGACAGGCGATTTCATCAGAACATAGTATGGCCCACCTGTCAGAGGACACTCCTGATAGTCACAGACCTACTTGGCGGAAGGAGCTGCCTTTGTGTGTGTGGGTGTGGGTTTGAGGTTTTGTCTCATGTTCTGAGAATAGGTAGGAAAGGCGGTTTGTTTGTTTTGGAGTGAACTGTTTCTGGTAAGTCGTTTGACAAGGCCAGTGTCACTTTGTCTGTGTATCCCACTGTGTCCGTGGTTTTAGACATTAGAAAAGAGAATGAATCATCGTATGTGTCCTGACTAGTAGAAAGCTTCCCAAGATTCATCTTGCCCAATTTATGAATGGACTGTGGCTTGACTTATGGGTGGGCAACTCCTACAATCTTGCTAAGGTCCTGTTTTCTTCCTGAATTCTGGCCAATTTCCAGAATAGTCTCATTGTTTTGTGTCCAAAATATGTACCACCTCCAAGCTCTGAGACTTGGCCATGTACTGGATTGCTGAAAGGAATGGGAGCATCTAAGAAAACTCAGATATGAGTGTGACCAGAAAATTCTAATGGAGAAACCATGCTTTGGGCCTTTTGCTTACCAATTGTTCTGTTGCCCTGAATGTCAGAACGTCTTTGCCTCAGGCCACACCTTTGTAGAGTCAAAAGAAATAGTTTTCAAATAGAAATGAATGGGCATCACCTGTGGCTCTTTGCTTAATTGCTTTGGAAAGGGATGTGTCTGAATCAGCTTTTTGGCCCTGTGTGAGGCTGTGGCTTAGATTCTTAGCACCTGATGGATCTAAAGAAAGATCCCATGTGTGCATCCAAAATCAAAATGGACAAAAAAGCATTCATTTTGGATGAAGTCTCTCGCATTCCTCTGTAAGGTTCCTAACCTTCATCAAGTGAGAATATTGATCATTTGGTTTAAATGTGTTCCTCAAAACTCTGCAGAGGATAGCCCATAAGTGCTTGATTTTTCTCATGACTCCAAATCACATAAAGACTCTAAACCCCACAGTCAGTAGGCCTCAAATTGGAGAAGCAGTGCCATCTTAATGGCCGGCCAATTTGATCACTCCTGGTTCACTGGAAGGATGTCCAGGCCACCCTGATTTTAGGCAAATGAGGGGCAAGGGTGGTTATTTTGGACACTGTCTTGGGCAGCACCCCTCATGGAAACCTCCAGCCAGAGGTTATGATGAGTGGGTATATAGAAAAGATGAGTGACATGTGGGAGTGTTTTGGATTTAATTGTGGATATTTGTGTGGCAGTTGGAAGACATAACTGGGTCTACCTGTGCTTGAACTTTGGTGTGATTCCCCTTAGAGACTGAGTTCAGAAACTGACCTCAGAAAAGTATTGCCATGTATTGTGTTGGGATTAAAGAGGCCATATATGAGAGTCACCATGGGAAACTGAGATCTAGCCCCAGAGTGGCTTTGCACAGAGCACTGGGAATCTCAGCCAAGGTATCACATGATTTCATTCGAAAGACTTGGCAGCCATATTTGAGAGTCAAAACACACATGGAACTCACATTGTAGACCTCAATGGGCCTGGCTTAATGTGACCTTTTGTTCACTCTTTGAGAAGCCTTGCCTGTGAGGGTTCTTCAGAGCTTTCATTGAAATAATCTTCCTCACCATTTAATGGTTCCTGAAAAAATTGAAACCCACAGTGCTTCCAACTTCATCCTTGTAAAATGTCTAGATAAATACCATGAAATTTTTGAAATTCCCATGACTAGGTTGCACTAGAGAACCTTTGGATGTCCTGCTGCTGATCATGGATGTACCTGACAGTGCCTTGCTTGACTGGGTTTTATGAAAATGGTGTACAACAGAGGTCCCAGTAAGTTTCAGGCTCCTAAGAAGTGGGCCTAGAGTTGTGGTGCGCATGAGTGTGATAAAACTTCTGTGTTGGAGCAATTTGGATCTTCCATTGGCTTAAAAATGGCTTGTGGCTTACATGGTGCAGCCAGCAGACCCTTATAAGTAAAGGCATCTTGTTATATGGAGAGGATTCAGGGCAATGTTCAGAATCAGGTTGCTATGGACAAGGATGCAATGGGGCAAGCTTTGAGGGATAGAAGATTGGTTGGTGCATTTTCCTGCAGACCCTGACCCACCACACGTGACAGAACTCCCTCCAGCACTGTGTCCCAGTTGAACTCCTTCTATTTTATGAAGCAAATACCAAACTACCAGTGCAGCAGCAAAAACCCCACAAAAAGTGTAGGAGGGCCAAATGGCTTCACAGTTCAACGGGGAGACACTTAGACCCCAGAGGCCACAGTTTACCTAAAAAGAAAAATATCAGCACTGCTGCCTCATGTTCATTGAAACATCAGAAACAATGTCCTCCAGGTCTCATCGATGCAGACCCAGCTTTGATGGTCTCACTACAAAGGAAGCCAAATCTCCTGACAACAACATATATTTAAGTGCCCTATCTCAAGGCAGTTTCTCAAAAAGTTTTTAGGCCAGCAGAGCTCCATGTTTGTGTAGTGTTTACCCTGTCCCTTGCTTTTGGAAACTCCTCTAACACCTCCAAGGTTGTGAACTCCTGAGCATTTTCCATTCCAGATATGTGTTCAATGATTTTCTAACTCTTCTCCTCTAATTGTGTCTTACTTGGGGTGAAGGTAATGTCAAGGCATTGTTCTGGATGAGAGTGGGAGGATATTCGTGCAGCATATATATGCATACAAATTGGATTCATTTTCCAATTTTCATTTTGAAATATTGAATCCCTGACACTAACCCATACCTACTAGACTCAAACAACTCATCCTAATATGATAGAGAAAAATAACCCAAACCTATAGAGATACAAGCAGTTCATTGGAGGCATGTTGTATAGTTGGACTTGCCTTTTGCATTATATAAGGTAAAAGTTATAAATTTAGTCAATTTTTAATCGAAGAAGTTCTCCATAAGTTTTTAAACTTAAAAAATACGAGAATTCTTGTTTCCCTTTCTCTTTAGCCTATTCACACTTGTATATTTATATGCATAAATAGAATCCTACCAGGTATCACACGTACATTTTGAGGTGGCTGACTTGGCATATACAAACTGTGAGAAGAGTTCACACCTCCTAAACGCTGTTGGAACTGAAAATTCAACCTATAGGGGAGCTTCCTAGTAGAAGAACATTATACATAAATTCATGTTCAGTAAAATAAATATTTTTGCATCTGTGGGTGATATATATTTACTGATGAATTTCTATTGCCATTTATATTGCTTCTTTTAAATGTCTGTCAGTGTTTTGTGTGTTTGTGTGTGTGTGTGTGTGTGTGTGTAATATATCTGTACACTCTGCAGATTTTTCAAAATATGAAATATATGTGTCTAATGTAAACTCTCTAAATTCATTCATGTTCATGTATGTGGATTTATAATCAACTTTTCACAAGATTATAATCAGAAATATTCATCCAGCTGAAATACATATTTATTTCCTAGTACTGAAAACTAACTTCAGTGAATGGTGCATACAAATCCTAATTATTCTACAGTAACTGACCCAGTCTAAAATCAATGCAAGTAGATTCCTATGTGACATGATATGTAATTTGACGTTCATATGTACTCAACACTGGTACATTATTATTTCTTCAGTTTTTGCACATTTTAAGTTATACACTTCATCCACAAGTTCACAAATTTATAGGCATTTGTTTCAACTTTAATCACTTCTTGCTTCAGAACACATGTATTGGCAGGGTTTCTTGACTGGTCTTTTCATGAGACTTCTTTCCAAACACATTATTTTTGATTTCCATAATCACTTTTGAAGCAAAACTCACACACTCTTCATGATAAACCAAACAATAATATTTCCTTTAGATATATAACTGGTTGGAATGAATGATTGTATATCAATATACGATTTCCTGTAATTTTTCAGATATCAATTCAATTCATTATATAAAGTTCAAAAAAGTTATATTATTTATTCACAGTATGCTCTATTCATGCTTTATCTCTATCTTAATAGACACAGGGTACACCTCTTTGTACCCCCAATTCTAATTTTAAATCTTCAATATATTGCTCCCAGAAATGGTGAAGGAAATACTCATGTCACCTCATTATCACAGTAATATTCTGGACAAAAAATGGAAAGGTCACACTTATGATTGTACCAAAGCCTAAATGGAAAGTGAACATGGATTACTAAAAACATCCATGTTCAGGTTGTCTAATGCTGTCAATTGTCAATCCTATTGGTGACTACATATTTGTTTTTTCCTAATTTATGTATTCAAACTCAACCCTGTTGAAAATGTCTAATTCTATCCCTCACTTTATACTTTGCCTGATTTTGTAATGTTTCCATTGATATCTGCTTTTCTACACATTTTCCCCAGTTCATCATAGTGACTGACTCTTCATATGTGCTGACATTTACATTCACTCTATAACCGAAAGTCTGTTGCTAAAGAACTTTTGGTCCAAATCCTATACTCACTCTTCTTCCTAAACCTACCGACTATCTTCCTAATCCTACTTAATATCCCTTTTTGACTGGATGTTCTCTTCTAAATTCAATCATCCAATGTACAAGGTCCTATGCCATTGTATATCGAATTATCTGAGACATCTTTGCAGAACATAATTCAAAGCTAAGTATCCCAATCAAGGGCAAAACCCTTCTGGGCTTCAAATCATAACTAGGTTTCTCTTTTCATAATTATATTTCACCTCTATATTCTTGTAAATATTGCAGGTTCCCAATCCCATTATTAATCGCACAGAATCATTCGTAACCCAAATCAAACCTGTTTTTAACCCCAAGTATACACTGTTCCCTCAATCATTTTACAGAAGAGCAGGGACAGAGTGGTTCTTACAATACAGGAAAGTTGGAGACCTTCCTCCTGATGAGAACCTCAAATATCCATGCACAAATGATACCTGGAGAAGTTGTAGGCAGGTATGAAGCACCTAGGAGAGAAAAAGTCATCTTCCATGGCAAACAACCTGGTCAGGATGAAGGGATGTGTCTGAATCTGCCTCTCTATTCTTATTGTAGAGAAGGTGGACCAAACCAGGCCTGAGTGGAGAGCTGTTCCCAGGTGCCAATGGTTGATATACATTCTACCTAATAAAAGTGTCAAAGGAAGTAGGGGCAACCTCCATCTTATGTTACCCTTGGAAGCAACTGTTAGGACAAAGTGGTTGCCAAGGCAGTGACCTCATTCAGTTTCAAAGAATGTGACATCCCTCATTTCCTTGGTGATGGAAATCTCTGAACTTGGTATCCAAGAAGGCAGGCACCCAGAGGCAGTCCCAGTCCCAGGCCCAGTGGGCTCACTTGTTTGGATTTACCAAGGACAGAGTCAGTTTTCTTGGTACCTAGTGATGTGAGGATGGCCAAATGCCAGGAGAGCTCTGAAGATGGACCTTTCCTGAGAAAACAGGTAGTGGCTAACCACTTTTTCCTGACATCTTCACAGAGTTGGTCAAGGAAACAAGATCTGAGAGAAGACAGGCCATTTCGGGGGAACATGGTATGGCCCACCAGTCAGAGGACACTCCGGATAGTCACAGACCTACTTGGGGGAAGGAGGTGCCTTTGTGGGAGTGGGTGTGGGTTTGTTGTTTTGTCTCATGTTCTGAGAATAGGTAGGAAAGGCAGTTCATTTGTTTTGGAGTGAACTGTTTCTGGTAAGTCGTTTGACAAGGCCAGTGTCTCTATGTCTGTGTATCCCACTGTGTCGGGGTTTTTGATATTAGAAAAGAGAATGCATTAATGGATGTGTCCTGTCTAGTATAAAACTTCCCATAATTCATCCTGCCCAATATATGAATGGACTGCAGCTTGTCTTATCGATGTGCAACACCTGCTATCTTTCTAAGTTGTTGTTTTCTTCCTGAATTCTGGCCATTCTCCAGAATAGGCTCATGGATTTGGGTCCAAAATATGTACCACCTCCAAGCTCTGTGACATGGCCATTTACAGGATAGCTGAAGAGAATGGCGAGCATCTCAGAAAACTCAGATATCAGTGTGACCAGGAAAGTCTCAGTGCAGAAACCCCGCTTTGGGCTTTTTGCTTACTTATTGTTGTGTTGCACTGAATGTCAGGAAGGTCTTTGCCTCAGGCCACCCCTTTGTGAAGCCTGAAGAAAACAGTTTTCAAATGGAAGTGAATAGGCCTCACCTGTGGCTCTTTGCTTAATTGCTTTGGAAAGGGATGTGTCTTTATCAGCTTCTTGGACCTGTGTGTGGCTGTGACTTAGGTTCTCAGCACCTGATGGATCTTAAGAATGATCCCATGTGAGCTTCCAAAACCAAAATAGCATAAAATATCATTCATTGTGGATGAAGTCTCTTGCCTTCCTCTGTTAGGTTCCTGCACTCCATCAAATGAGAATAGGAATTCTTTGGGTCAAATGAGTTCTTCAAAGCCCTGCAGAGGTGATTGTGTTTTCGCATAACTCTAAATCACCTAAAGAATTGATACCTAAAATCAGTATGCCTCAAATTGGAGAAACACAGAAGTATTAAAGGCAGGCTTATTTGTTCACTCCTGGTTCACAGAAACGGTGTCCAGGCTACCCAGACTTTAGGCAAATGAGGGGCAAAGGAGCTGATTTTGGACACAGTCTTGGGCTGCGCCCCTCATGGAAACCTCCAGCCAGAGGTTAAGATGATTGACTATATGGAATAAGATGAGGGCCATGTGGGAGTGTTTTGGTTTTAATGTTGCTCATTTGTGTGGCATTGGAATAAATGATTGGGTCCACGTGGGCTTGAACTCTGGTGTGATTCCCCTTAGAGACTGGGTTTTGGAAGTGAACTCAGGGAAGCATTGCCATGAATTTTGTTGGGATTTTAAGAGGCCACGCATGAAAGTCGCTCTTGGAAACTGAGACCTAGACCCCAGGTGGATTTCCACAGAGGTCTGGGAATCTCAGCAAGGATATTACATTATTTTATTCTTAAAGAAATGGCAGCCATATTTGAGAGTCAAAACACACATGGACATCACATTGTAGACCTCAATGGGCCTGGCCTAATGTGACCTTTTGTCCACTCTTTGGGAAGCCTTGCCTGTGAGAGTTCTCCAGAGATTTCATTGAAATGAGCTTCCTCAACATTTAATGTTTGCTGAATGAATTGAAACCCACAGTGCCTCCAACTTCATGCTTGAAAAATGGCTAGATAAATACCATGAAATTTTTGAAATTCCTATGACCAGGTGGCACTGGAGAAACATTGGATGTCCTGTTGCTGATCATGAATATACCAGACAGTGCCTTGATTTACTGAGTTTCATGAAAATGGTGTAGAACAGAGATGCCAGTATGTTGGAGCCTGCTGAGTAGTGGGTCTAGAGCAGTGGTGGGGAGGTGTTTGATAAAACATCCGTGGTAGGGCCATGTGGATCTACCATTGGATTCCAAATGGCTTGTAACTGACATGGTGCAGCCAGCAGACCCTTATATGTAAAGGCATCTTGTTATATGGAGAGTTAGCAGAGGAAAATTAAGAATCAGGTTGATATGGACAAGGGGACAATGGGGCAAGCTGTGAGAGATAGAAGCATAGTTGGTGCATTCTCTTGCAGACCCTGACCCACCACACATGACAGAACTCCCTCCAGCACTGTGTCCCAGTTTATCTCCTAGTATTTCGTGAAACAAATACCAAACTCACAGTGCAGCAGCAAAAACACCACAAAAAGAGGAGAAGGAACAAATAGCTTCACAGTCCACACGGGGAGACACTTAGTCCCCAGTGGCCTCAGTTTACCTACAAAAAGAGGATTCAGCACTGCTTTATCTTGTTTATTGGAAAATAAGAAACCATGTCCTCCAGGTCACATAGATGCAGACCCAGCTTTGATGGTCTCACTACAAAGGAAGCCAAATCTCCTGAATACAACATATATTTCAAGGGCGGAAGCTCAGAGGCAGTTTCTCAAAAAGTTTTTAGACCAGCAGAGCTCCATATTTGTGGAGTGTTGACTCTGTCCCCTAGTTTTGGAAACTCCTCTACCACCTCCAAGGTTGTGAACTCCTGAGCATTTTCCATTCCAGATATGTATTCACTGATTTTGTAACTCTTCTCCTCTAATTGTGTCTTACTTGTGGTGAAGGTAATGTCAAGGCATTGTTTTGGATGAGAGCGGGAGGATATTTGTGCAGCATATATTTACATACACACTGGATTCATTTTCCAATTTTCCATTCGAAGTACTGAATACCTGACACTAACCCATACCTAGTAGACTCAGACTATTCATCCTAATATAATGGGGGAAATTAACACAACACAATAGAAATACAAGCACTTCAGAGGAGACATGTTGTATTGTTGGACTCGACATTTGCATTATATAAGGTAGGGGTAATAAATCTAGTCAAATTTTAATTGAAATATTCTCCATGTGTTTTTAAACTTAACAAATATGTGAATTCTTGTTTCCCTCTTCTGTAGCCTCTTCACACGTTTATATTTATATGCATATATAGAATCCTACCAGGTATCACACGTACATTTTTGTGAGGTGGCAGTCGTGGCAGATACAAATTGTGAGAAGTGTTCACTCTTCCTAAATGCTATTGGAAATGAAAATTCAACCTATAAAAGAGCGTCCTAGTAGAACAACTTTATAAATAAACTCATGTTCAGTAAAATAAATATTTTTGCCTCTGTGGATGATATATATTTACTGATGAATTCAGATTGGCATTTATATTGGTACTTTTTAATGTCTGTGAGTGTTGTGTGTGTGTATGTGTTTGTGTGTGTGTGTGTGTGTATATATATATATATATATATATATATAGATATAGATATAGATAGATAGATAGATAGATATAGGTATAGATATAGATATAGATATACTCTCCAAATTTTTCAAAATATAAAATATATGTGTCTAATATCCACTCTCTATATCATTCATGTTCATGTATGTGGATTTGTAATCAACTTTTCACAAGATTATAATCAGAAATATTCATCCACCTGAAATACATATTTGTTTCCTAGTACTGAAAACTAACTTCAGTGAAAGGTGCATACAAATCCTAATTAACAACAGTAACTGACCCAGTCTAACATCAATGAAAGTAGACTCCTATGGGACATGATATGTAATTTGTCATTCATTTGTATTCGACACTGGTACATTATTGTTTCTTCAGTTTTTGCATATCATAGGATATACATTTCATCCACAAGTTCACAAATTAATAGGCATTTGTTTCAACTTTAATCACTTCTTGCTTCAGAACACATGTATTGTCAGGGTTTCTTGACTGGTCTTTTCATGAGACTTCTTTCCAAACACATTATTTTGAATTTCCATAATCATTTTGAAGCAAAACTCACACACTCTTCATGATAAACCAAAACACTAATATTTCCATTAGATATATAACTGGTTGGAATGAATGATGGTATATCAATATACGATTTCCTTTAATTTTTCAGATATCAGTTCAATTCATTATTTAAAGTTCAATAAAGTTATATTATTTATTCACGGTATGGTCTATTCATGCTTTTTCTCTATTTTCATAGTAACAGGTTACACCTCTTTGTAACCACGATTCTTATTTTACATCTTCAATATATTGCTCCCAGAAATGGTGAAAGAAATACTCATGTCACCTCATTATCACAGTAATATTCTGGACAAAAAATGGAAAGGTCACACTTATGATTGTACCAAAGCCTAAATGGAAAATGAACATGGATTTCTAAAAACATCCATGTCCAGGTTGCCTAAAGCTGTCAAATGTTAATCCTATTGGTGACTACATATTTGTTTTTTCCTAATTTATATTTTCAAACTCAACCCTGTTGAAAATGTCTACTTCTATCACTCACTTTATACTTTGCCTGATTTCGTAATATTTCTATTGATATCTGCTTTTCTACATATTTTCCCCAGTTCAACATAGTGACTGCCTCTTCATATGTGCTGACATTTACATTCACTCTATAACCGAAAGTATATTGCTAAAGAACTTTTGGTCCAAATCCTATACTAACTCTTCTTCCTAAACCTACCGACTATCTTCCTAATCCTACTGAATATCTCGTTGACTGGATATTCTCTTCTAAATTCAATCATCCAATGTACAAGGTCCTATACCATTGTATATCGAATTATCTGAGACATCTTTGCAGAACATAATTCAAAGCTAAGTATCCCAATCAAGGGCAAAACCCTTCTGGGCTCCAAATCATACGTAGATTTCTGTTTTCATACTTATATTTCACCTCTATATTCTTGTAAATATTGCAGGTTCCAAATACCATTATTCATTGCACAGAATCATAGGTCACCAAATCAAACCTGTTTTTAAAACCAAGTATACACTGTTTCCTCAATCATTTTACAGAAGTGCAGGGACAGAGTGGTTCTGACAATACAGGAAAGTTGGGGACCTTCCACCTGATGAGAACCTCAAATGTCCATGCACAAATGATACCTGGAGAAGTTGTAGGCAGGTATGAAGCACCTGAGAGAGCAAAAGTCATCTTCCATGGCAAACAACCTGGTCAGGATGAAGGGATGTGTCTGAATCTGCCTCTCTCTTCTTATTGTAGATAAGGTGGAACAATCCAGGCCTGAGTGGAGAGCTGTTCCCGGGTGCCAATGGTTGATATACATTCTACCTTATGAAAGTGTCACAGGAAGTAGGGGCAAACTCCATCTTATGTTACCCTTGGAAGCAACTTTTAGGACAAAGTGGTTGCCAAGGCAGTGACCTCATTCAGTTCCAAAGAATGTGACATACCTCATTTCCTTGGTGATGGAACTCTCTGAACTTGGTATCCAAGAAGCCAGGCACCCAGAGGCAGTCCCAGTCCCAGGCCCAGTGGGCTCACTTGTTTGGATTTACCAAGGACAGAGTCAGTTTTCTTGGTACCTAATGATGTGAGGATGGCCAAATGCCAGGAGAGCTCTGAAGATGGACCTTTCCTGAGAAAACAGGTAGTGGCTAACCACTTTTTCCTGACATCTTCACAGAGTTGGTCAAGGAAACAAGATCTGAGAGAAGACAGGCCATTTCGGGGGAACATAGTATGGCCCACCAGTCAGAGGACACTCCGGATAGTCACAGACCTACTTGGGGGAAGGAGGTGCCTTTGTGGGAGTGGGTTTGGGTTTGTTGTTTTGTCTCAGGTTCTGAGAATAGATAGAAATGGCGGTTTGTTTGGTTTGCAGCGGACAGTTTCTAGTAAGTCATTTGACAAGGTGAGTGTTTCTGTTTATGTGTATCAAACTGTGTCCGTTGTTGTAGACATTAGAAAAGAGAATGCATTAATGGATGTGTCCTGTCTAGTATAAATCTTCCCATAATTCATCCTGCCCAACATATGAATGGACTGCAGCTTGTCTTATCAATGTGCAACACCTGGTATCTTTCTAAGTTGTTGTTTTCTTCCTGAATTCTGGATACTCTAAAGAATGGGCTCAGGGATTTGTGTCCAAAATATGTACCACCTCCAAGCTCTGTGACATGACCATTTACTGGATAGCTGAAGAGAATGGCGAGCATCTCAGAAAACTCAGATTTCAGTGTGACCAGGAAAGTCTCAGTGCAGAAACCCTGCTTTGGGTTTTTTGCTTACTTATTGTTGTGTTGCAATGAATGTCAGGAAGGTCTTTGCCTCAGGCCACCCCTTTGTGAAGCCTGAAGAAAACAGTTTTCAAATGGAAATGAATAGGCCTCACCTGTGGCTCTTTGTTTAATTGCTTTGGAAAGGGATGTGTCTTTATCAGCCTCTTGGACCTGTGTGTGGCTGTGACTTAGATTCTTAGCACCTGATGGATCTTAAGAATGATCCCATGTTAGCTTCCAAAACCAAAATCACAAAAAAATATCATTCATTGTGGATGAAGTCTCTTGCCGTCCTATGTTAGGTTCTTGCACTCCAACAAATGAGAATAGGGATTCTATGGATCAAATGAGTTCTTAAAGCCTTGCAGAGGTGCTTGTGTTTTCGCATGACTCTAAATCACCTAAAGAATCCATACCTAAAATCAGTAGGCCTCAAATTGGAGAAACACAGAAGTATTAACGGCAGGCTTATTTGTTCACTCCTGGTTCAAAGCAACGGTGTCCAGGCTACCCTGACTTTAGGCAAATGAGGGGCAAACGAGCTGATTTTGGACACTGTCTTGGGCTGCGTCCCTCATGGAAACCTCCAGCCAGAGGTTAAGATGATTGACTATATGGAACAAGGTGAGGGCCATGTGGGAGTGTTTTGGTTTTAATGTTGGTAATTTGTGTGGCATTGGAAAAAATGACTGGGTCCACGTAGGCTTGAACTCTGGTGTGATTCCCCTTAGACACTGGGTTTTGGAACTGAACTCAGAGAAGCATTGCCATGAATTTTGTTGGGATTTTAAGAGGCCACGCATGAAAGTCGCTCTTGGAAACTGAGACCTAGGCCCCGGGTAGATTTCCACTGAGGCCTGGGAATCTCAGCAAGGATATCACATGATTTTATTCTTAAAGAAATGGCAGCCATAATTGAGAGTCAAAACACACATGGACCTCACATTGTTGACCTCAATGAGCCTGGCCTAATGTGACCTTTTGTCCATTCTTTGGGAAGCCTTGCCTGTGACAGTTCTCCAGAGATTTCATTGAAATGAGCTTCCTAACCATTTAATGTTTGCCTAATGAATTGAAACCCACAGTGCCTCCAACTTCATGCTTGAAAAATGGCTAGATAAATACCATGAAATTTTTGAAATTCCTATGACCAGGTGGCACTGGAGAAACATTGGATGTCCTGTTGCTGATCATGAGTATACCAGACAGTGCCTTGATTTACTGAGTTTCATGAAAATGGTATAGAACAGAGATGCCAGTAATTTGGAGCCTGCTGAGTAGTGGGTCTAGAGCAGTGGTGGGGAGGCGTTTGATAAAACATCCGTGGTAGGACCATGTGCATCTACCATTGGATTCCAAATGGCTTGTAACTGACATGGTGCTGCCAGCAGACCCTTATATGTAAAGGCATCTTGTTATATGGAGAGTTTTAAGATTAAAATTAAGAATCAGGTTGATATGGACAAGGGGGCAATGGGGCAAGCTGTGAGAGATAGAAGCCTAGTTGGTGCATTCTCTTGCAGACCCTGACCCACCACACGTGACAGAACTCCCTCCAGCACTGTGTCCCAGTTTAGCTGCTAGTATTTCGTGAAACAAGTACCAAAATCACAGTGCAGCAGCCTAAACACCACAAAAAGTGGAGGAGGACCAAATGGCTTCACAGTCCACCTGAGAAGACGGGGAGACACTTAGTCCCCAGTGGCCTCAGTTTACCTATAAAGAGAGGATTCAGCAATGCTTCATCTTGTTCATTGGAAAATAAGAAACCATGTTCTCCAGGTCACATAGATGGAGACCCAGCTTTGATGGTCTCACTACAAAGAAAGCCAAATCTCATGAAAACAACATATATTTCAAGTGCGGAAGCTCAGAGGCAGTTTCTCAAAAAGTTTTTAGGCCAGCAGAGTTACATGTTTGTGGAGTGTTTACCATGTCCCTTACTTTTGGAAACTCCTAAAACACCTCCAAGGTTGTGAACTCCTGACCATTTTCCATTCCAGATATGTATTCACTGATTTTGTAACTCTTCTCCTCTAATTGTGTCTTACTTGGGGTGAAGGTAATGTCAAGGCATTGTTTTGGATGAGAGCGGGAGGATATTTGTGCAGCATATATTTACATACACATTGATTCATTTCCAATTTGTCATTCGAAGTACTGAATCCCTGACACTAACCCATACCTAGTAGACTCAGACTATTCATCCTAATATAATGGGGAAAATTAACCCAACACAATAGAAATACAAGCACTTCAGAGGAGACATGTTCTATAGTTGGACTTGACATTTGCATTATATAAGGTAGGGGTTATACATCTAGTCAAATTTTAATTGAAATATTCTCCATGTGTTTTTAAACTTAACAAATATGTGAATACTTGTTTCCAATTTCTGTAGCCTATTCACACATGTATATTTATATGCATATATAGAATCCTACCAGGTATCACACGTACATTTTTGTAAGGTGGATGTCTTGGCAGATACAAATTGTGAGAAGTGTTCACTCCTCCTAAATGCTGTTGGAAATGAAAATTCAACCTATAAGAGAGCGTCCTAGAAGAACAACATTATACATAAACTCATGTTCAGTAACATAAATATTTTTGCATCTGTGGATGATATATATTTAATGATGAATTTCGATTGGCATTTATATTGGTACTTTTTAATGTCTGTGAGTGTTGTGTGTGTGCGTGTGTGTGTGTGTGTGTGTGTGTAGATATAGATATAGATATACTCTCCAAAGTTTTCCAAATATGAAATATATGTGTCTAGTATACACTCTCTAAATTCATTCATGTTCATGTATGTGGATTTATAATCAACTTTTCACAAGATTATAATCAGAAATATTCATCCACCTGAAATACATATTTGTTTCCTAGTACTGACTACTAACTTCAGTGAAGGGTGCATACAAATCCTAATTATTCTACAGTATCTGACCCAGTCTAACATCAATGCAAGTAGACTCCTATGGGACATGATATGTAATTTGTCATTCATTTGTATTCGACACTGGTACATTATTGTTTCTTCAGTTTTTGCACATCATAGGATATACATTTCATCCACAAGTTCACAAATTAATAGGCATTTGTTTCAACATTAATCACTTCTTGCTTCAGAACACATGTATTGTCAGGGTTTCTTGACTGGTCTTTTCATGAGACTTCTTTCCAAACACATTATTTTGAATTTCCATAATCATTTTGAAGCAAAACTCACACACTCTTCATGATAAACCAAAACACTAATATTTCCATTAGATATATAACTGGTTGGAATGAATGATTGTATATCAATATACAATTTCCTTTTTTTTTTCAGATATCGGTTCAATTCATTATTTAAAGTTCAAAAATGTTATATTATTTATTCACAGTATGGTCTATTCGTGGTTTTTCTCTATGTTCATAGAAACAGGGTACACCTATTTGTACCCCCGATTCTAATTTTACATCTTCAATATATTGCTCCCAGAAATGGTGAAAGAAATACTCATGTCACCTCGTTATCACAGTAGTATTCTGGACAAAAAATGGAAAGGTCACACTTATGATTGTACCAAAGCCTAAATGGAAAGTGAACATGGATTTCTAAAAACATCCATGTCCAGGTTGCCTAATGCTGTCAATTGTCAATCCTATTGGTGACTACATATTTGTTTTTTCCTAATTTATATATTGAAACTCAACCGTGTTGAAAATGTCTAATTCTATTCCTCACTTTATACTTTGCCTGATTTCGTAATGTTTCCATTGATATCTGCTTTTCTACATATTTTCCCCAGTTCAACATAGTGTCTGACTCTTCATATGTGCTGACATTTACATTCACTCTATAACCAAAAGTCTATTGCTAAAGAACTTTTGGTCCAAATCCTATACTCACTCGTCTTCCTAAACCTACAGACTATCTTCCTAATCCTACTGAATATCCCTTTTTGACTGGATGTTCTCTTCTAAATTCAATCATCCAATGTACAAGGTCCTATGCCATTGTATATCAAATTATCTGAGACATCTTTGCAGAACATAATTCAAAGCTAAGTATCCCAATCAAGGGCAAAACCCTCTGGGCTTCAAAGCATACCTAGATTTCTTTTTTCAAACTTATATTTCACCTCTATATTCTTGTAAATATTGCAGGTTCCCAATCCCATTATTCATCGCACAGAATCATTCATCACCAAATCAAACCTGTTTTTAACCCCAGGTATACACTGTTCCCTCAATCATTTTACAGAAGAGCAGGGACAGAGGGGTTCTTAAAATACAGGAAAGTTGGGGATCTTCCACCAGATGAGAACATTAAATGTCCATGCATAAATGATACATGGAGAAGTTGTAGGCAGTTATGAAGCTCCTGAGAGAGCAAAAGTCATCTTCCATGGCAAACAACCTGGTCAGGATGAAGGGATGTGTCTGAATCTGCCTCTCTCTTCTTATTGTAGACAAGGTGGAACAATCCAGGCCTGAGTGGAGAGCTGTTCCCAGGTGCCAATGGTTGATATACATTCTACCTTATGAAAGTGTCACAGGAAGTAGGGGAAACCTCCATCTTATGTAACCCTTGGAAGCAAGTGTTAGGACAAAGTGGTTGCCAAGGCAGTGACCTCATTCAGTTCCAAAGAATGTGACATACCTCATTTCCTTGGTGATGGAACTCTCTGAACTTGGTATCCAATAAGCCAGGCACCCAGAGGCAGTCCCAGTCCCAGGCCCAGTGGGCTCACTTGTTTGGATTTACCAAGGACAGAGTCAGTTTTCTTGGTACCTAATGATGTGAGGATGGCCAAATGCCAGGAGAGCTCTGAAGATGGACCTTTCCTGAGAAAACAGGTAGTGGCTAACCACTTTTTCCTGACATCTTCACAGAGTTGGTCAAGGAAACAAGATCTGAGAGAAGACAGGCCATTTCGGGGGAACATAGTATGGCCCACCAGTCAGAGGACACTCCGGATAGTCACAGACCTACTTGGGGGAAGGAGGTGCCTTTGTGGGAGTGGGTGTGGGTTTGTTGTTTTGTCTCATGTTCTGAGAATAGATCGAAAAGGCAGTTTGTTTGGTTTGGAGCAGACAGTTTCTAGTAAGTCATTTGACAAGGCGAGTGTTTCTGTTTATGTGTATCCCACTGTGTCCGTTGTTGTAGACATTAGAAAAGAGAATGCATTAATGGATGTGTCCTGTCTAGTATAAATCTTCCCTATAATTCATCCTGCCCAATATATGAATGGACTGCAGCTTGTCTTATCGATGTGCAACACCTGCTATCTTTCTAAGTTGTTGTTTTCTTCCTGAATTCTTGCCACTCTCCAGAATGGGCTCAGGGATTTGTGTCCAAAATATGTACCACCTCCAAGCTCTGTGACATGGCCATGTAAAGGATAGTTGAAGAGAATGGCGAGCATCTCAGAAAACTCAGATATCAGTGTGACCAGGAAAGTCTCAGTGCAGAAACACTGCCTTGGGCTTTTTGCTTACTTATTGTTGTGTTGCACTGAATGTCAGGAAGGTCTTTGCATCAGGCCACCCCTTTGTGAAGCCTGAAGAAACAGTTTTCAAATGGAAATGAATGGGCCTCACCTGTGGCTCTTTGCTTAATTGCTTTGGAAAGGGATGTTTCTTTATCAGCCTCTTGGACCTGTGTGTGGCTGTGACTTAGATTCTCAGCACCTGATGGATCTTAAGAATGATCCCATGTGAGCTTCCAAAACCAGAATGGCAAAAAATATCATTCATTGTGGATGAAGACTCTTGCCTTCCTCTGTTAGGTTCCTGCACTCCAACAAATGAGAATAGGGATTCTGTGAGTCAAATGAGTTCTTCAAAGACCTGCAGAGGTGCTTGTGTTTTCGCATGACTCTAAATCACCTAAAGAATTGATACCTAAAATCAGTAGCCCTCAAATTGGAGAAACATAGAAGTATTAATGGCAGGCTTATTTGTTCACTCCTGGTTCACAGCAAAGGTGTCCAGGCTACCCTGAATTTAGGCAAATGAGGGGCAAACGAACTGATTTTGGACACTGTCTTGGGCTGCACCCCTCATGGAAACCTGGAGCCAGAGGTTAAGATGATTGACTATATGGAATAAGGTGAGGGCCATGTGGGAGTGTTTTTGTTTTAATGTTGGTCATTTGTGTGGCATTGGAAAAAATGACTGGGTCCACGTGGGCTTGAACTCTGGTGTGATTCCCCTTAGACACTGGGTTTTATAACTGAACTCAGAGAAGCATTGCCATGAATTTTGTTGGGATTTTAAGAGGCCACGCATGAAAGTCGCTCTTGGAAACTGAGACCTAGGCACCGGGTAGATTTCCACTGAGGCCTGGGAATCTCAGCAAGGATATCACATGATTTTATTCTTAAAGAAATGGCAGCCATAATTGAGAGTCAAAACACACATGGACCTCACATTGTTGACCTCAATGGGCCTGGCCTAATGTGACGTTTTGTCCATTCTTTGGGAAGCCTTGCCTGTGACAGTTCTCCAGAGATTTCATTGAAATGAGCTTCCTCACCATTTAATGTTTGCCTAATGAATTGAAACCCACAGTGCCTCCAACTTCATGCTTGAAAAATGGCTAGATAAATACCATGAAATTTTTGAAATTCCTATGACCAGGTGGCACTGGAGAAACATTGGATGTCCTGTTGCTGATCATGAGTATACCAGACAGTGCCTTGATTTACTGAGTTTCATGAAAATGGTGTAGAACAGAGATGCCAGTAATTTGGAGCCTGCTGAGTAGTGGGTCTAGAGCAGTGGTGGGGAGGCGTTTGATAAAACATCCGTGGTAGGACCATGTGCATCTACCATTGGATTCCAAATGGCTTGTAACTGACATGGTGCTGCCAGCAGACCCTTATATGTAAAGGCAACTTGTTATATGGAGAGTTTTAAGAGGAAAATTAAGAGTCAGGTTGATATGGACAAGGGGGCAATGGGGCAAGCTGTGAGAGATAGAAGCCTAGTTGGTGCATTCTCTTGCAGACCCTGACCCACCACACGTGACAGAACTCCCTCCAGCACTGTGTCCCAGTTTAGCTGCTAGTATTTCGTGAAACAAATACCAAACTCACAGTGCAGCATCCTAAACACCACAAAAAGTGGAGGAGGACCAAATGGCTTCACAGTCCACATGGGGAGACGGGGAGACACTTAGTCCCCAGTGGCCTCAGTTTACCTTTAAAGAGAGGATTCAGCACTGCTTCATCTTGTTCATTGTTAAATAAGAAACCATGTCTCCAGGTCACATAGATGCAGACCCAGCTTTGATGGTCTCACTACAAAGGAAGCCAAATCTCATGAAAACAACATATATTTCAAGTGCGGAAGCTCAGAGGCAGTTTCTCAAAAAGTTTTTAGGCCAGCAGAGTTACATGTTTGTGGAGTGTTTACCATGTCCCTTACTTTTGGAAACTCCTAAACCACCTCCAAGGTTGTGAACTCCTGAGCATTTTCCATTCCAGATATGTATTCACTGATTTTGTAACTCTTCTCCTCTAATTGTGTCTTACTTGTGGTGAAGGTAATGTCAAGGCATTGTTTTGGATGAGAGCGGGAGGATATTTGTGCAGCATATATTTACATACACATTGGATTCATTTTCCAATTTTTCATTCGAAGTACTGAATCCCTGACACTAACCCATACCTAGTAGACTCAGACTATTCATCCTAATATAATGGGGAAAATTAACCCAACACAATAGAAATACAAGCACTTCAGAGGAGACATGTTCTATAGATGGACTTGACATTTGCATTATATAAGGTAGGGGTTATACATCTAGTCAAATTTTAATTGAAATACTCTGCATGTGTTTTTAAACTTAACAAATATGTGAATACTTGTTTCCAATTTCTGTAGCCTATTCACACATGTATATTTATATGCATATATAGAATCCTACCAGGTATCATACGTACATTTTTGTAAGGTGGATGTCTTGGCAGATACAAATTGTGAGAAGTGTTCACTCCTCCTAAATGCTGTTGGAAATGAAAATTCAACCTATAAGAGAGCGTCCTAGAAGAACAACATTATACATAAACTCATGTTCAGTAACATAAATATTTTTGCATCTGTGGATGATATATATTTAATGATGAATTTCGATTGGCATTTATATTGGTACTTTTTAATGTCTGTGAGTGTTGTGTGTGTGTGTGTGTGTGTGTGTGTTTGTGTCTGTTTGTGTATAGATATAGATATAGATATACTCTCCAAAGTTTTCCAAATATGAAATATATGTGTCTAGTATACACTCTCTGAATTCATTCATGTTCATGTATGTTGATTTATAATCAACTTTTCACAAGATTATAATCAGAAATATTCATCCACCTGAAATACATATTTGTTTCCTAGTACTGACTACTAACTTCAGTGAAGGGTGCATACAAATCCTAATTATTCTACAGTATCTGACCCAGTCTAACATCAATGCAAGTAGACTCCTATGGGACATGATATGTAATTTGTCATTCATTTGTATTCGACACTGGTACATTATTGTTTCTTCAGTTTTTGCACATCATAGGATATACATTTCATCCACAAGTTCACAAATTAATAGGCATTTGTTTCAACATTAATCACTTCTTGCTTCAGAACACATGTATTGTCAGGGTTTCTTGACTGGTCTTTTCATGAGACTTCTTTCCAAACACATTATTTTGAATTTCCATAATCATTTTGAAGCAAAACTCACACACTCTTCATGATAAACCAAAACACTAATATTTCCATTAGATATATAACTGGTTGGAATGAATGATTGTATATCAATATACAATTTCCTTTTATTTTTCAGATATCAGTTCAATTCATTATTTAAAGTCCAAAAGTTATATTATTTATTCACAGTATGGTCTATTCGTGATTTTTCTCTATGTTCATAGAAACAGGGTACACCTATTTGTACCCCCGATTCTAATTTTACATCTTCAATATATTGCTCCCAGAAATGGTGAAAGAAATACTCATGTCACCTCATTATCACAGTAATATTCTGGACAAAAAATGGAAAGGTCACACTTATGATTGTACCAAAGCCTAAATGGAAAGTGAACATGGATTTCTAAAAACATCCATGTCCAGGTTGCCTAATGCTGTCAATTGTCACTCCTATTGGTGACTACATATTTGTTTTTTCTTAATTTATATATTGAAACTCAACCCTGTTGAAAATGTCTAATTCTATCCCTCACTTTATACTTTGCCTGATTTCGTAATGTTTCCATTGATATCTGCTTTTCTACATATTTTCCCCAGTTCAACATAGTGTCTGACTCTTCATATGTGCTGACATTTACATTCACTCTATAACCAAAAGTCTATTGCTAAAGAACTTTTGGTCCAAATCCTATACTCACTCGTCTTCCTAAACCTACCGACTATCTTCCTAATCCTACTGAATATCCCTTTTTGACTGGATGTTCTCTTCTAAATTCAATCATCCAATGTACAAGGTCCTATGCCATTGTATATCAAATTATCTGAGACATCTTTGCAGAACATAATTCAAAGCTAAGTATCCCAATCAAGGGCAAAACCCTTCTGGGCTTCAAAGCATACCTAGATTTCTTTTTTCATACTTATATTTCACCTCTATATTCTTGTAAATATTGCAGGTTCCCAATCCCATTATTCATCGCACAGAATCATTCGTCACCAAATCAAACCTGTTTTTAACCCCAAGTATACACTGTTCCCTCAATCATTTTACAGAAGAGCAGGGACAGAGGGGTTCTTACAATACAGGAAAGTTGGGGATCTTCCACCAGATGAGAACCTCAAATGTCCATGCACAAATGATACCTGGAGAAGTTGTAGGCAGGTATGAAGCACCTGAGAGAGCAAAAGTCATCTTCCATGGCAAACAACCTGGTCAGGATGAAGGGATGTGTCTGAATCTGCCTCTCTCTTCTTATTGTAGACAAGGTGGAACAATCCAGGCCTGAGTGGAGAGCTGTTCCCGGGTGCCAATGGTTGATATACATTCTACCTTATGAAAGTGTCACAGGAAGTAGGGGAAACCTCCATCTTATGTAACCCTTGGAAGCAACTGTTAGGACAAAGTGGTTGCCAAGGCAGTGACCTCATTCAGTTCCAAAGAATGTGACATACCTCATTTCCTTTGTGATGGAACTCTCTGAACTTGGTATCCAAGAAGCCAGGCACCCAGAGGCAGTCCCAGTCCCAGGCCCAGTGGGCTCACTTGTTTGGATTTACCAAGGACAGAGTCAGTTTCTTGGTACCTAATGATGTGAGGATGGCCAAATGCCAGGAGAGCTCTGAAGATGGACCTTTCCTGAGAAAACAGGTAGTGGCTAACCACTTTTTCCTGACATCTTCACAGAGTTGGTCAAGGAAACAAGATCTGAGAGAAGACAGGCCATTTCGGGGGAACATGGTATGGCCCACCAGTCAGAGGACACTCCGGATAGTCACAGACCTACTTGGGGGAAGGAGGTGCCTTTGTGGGAGTGGGTGTGGGTTTGTTGTTTTGTCTCATGTTCTGAGAATAGATCAAAAAGGCGGTTTGTTTGGTTTGGAGCAGACAGTTTCTAGTAAGTCATTTGACAAGGCGAGTGTTTCTGTTTATGTGTATCCCACTGTGTCCGTTGTTGTAGACATTAGAAAAGAGAATGCATTAATGGATGTGTCCTGTCTAGTATAAATCTTCCCATAATTCATCCTGCCCAACATATGAATGGACTGCAGCTTGTCTTATCGATGTGCAACACCTGCTATCTTTCTAAGTTGTTGTTTTCTTCCTGAATTCTGGCCACTCTCCAGAATGGGCTCAGGGATTTGTGTCCAAAATATGTACCACCTCCAAGCTCTGTGACATGGCCATGTACTGGATAGCTGAAGAGAATGGCGAGCATCTCAAAAAACTCAGATTTCTGTGTGACCAGGAAAGTCTCAGTGCAAAAACCCTGCTTTGGGCCTTTTGCTTACTTATTGTTGTGTTGAACTGAATGTCAGGAAGGTCTTTGCCTCAGGCCACCCCTTTGTGAAGCTTGAAAAAAACTGTTTTCAAATGGAAATGAATGGGCCTCACCTGTGGCTCTTTGTTTAATTGCTTTGGAAATGGATGTGTCTTTATCAGCCTCTTGGACCTGTGTGTGGCTGTGAATTAGATTCTCAGCACCTGATGGATCTTAAGAATGATCCCATGTTAGCTTCCAAAACCAAAATGGCAAAAAAATATCATTCATTGTGGATGAAGTCTCTTGCCTTCCTCTGTTAGGTTCCTGCACTCCAACAAATGAGAATAGGGATTCTTTGGATCAAATGAGTTCTTAAAGCCCTGCAGAGGTGCTTGTGTTTTCGCATGACTCTAAATCACCTAAAGAATCCATACCTAAAATCAGTAGGCCTCAAATTGGAGAAACACAGAAGTATTAATGGCAGGCTTATTTGTTCACTCCTGGTTCACAGCAACGGTGTCCAGGCTACCCTGACTTTAGGCAAATGAGGGGCAAACGAGCTGATTTTGGACACTGTCTTGGGCTGCACCCCTCATGGAAACCTCCAGCCAGATGTTAAAATGATTGACTATATGGAATAAGGTGAGGGCCATGTGGGAGTGTTTTGGTTTTAATGTTGGTCATTTGTGTGGCATTGGAAAAAATGACTGGTTCCACGTGGGCTTGAACTCTTGTGTGATTCCCCTTAAACACTGGGTTTTGGAACTGAACTCAGAGAAGCATTGCTTTGAATTTTGTTGGGATTTTAAGAGGCCACGCATGAAAGTCGCTCTTGGAAACTGAGACCTAGGCCCCGGGCAGATTTCCACAGAGGCCTGGGAATCTCAGCAAGGATATCACATGATTTTATTCTTAAAGAAATGGCAGCCATAGTTGAGAGTCAAAACACACATGCACCTCACATTGTAGACCTCAATGGGCCTGGCCTAATGTGACCTTTTGTCCATTCTTTGTGAAGCCTTGCCTGTGAGATTTTTCCAGAGATTTCATTGAAATGAGCTTCCTCACCATTTAATGTTTGCTGAATGAATTGAAACCCACAGTGCCTCCAACGTCATGCTTGAAAAATGGCTAGATAAATACCATGAAATTTTTGAAATTCCTATGACCAGGTGGCACTGGAGAAACATTGGATGTCCTATTGCTGATCATGAGTATACCAGACAGTGCCTTGATTTACTGAGTTTCATGAAAATGGTGTAGAACAGAGATGCCAGTAAGTTGGAGCCTGCTGAGTAGTGGGTCTAGAGCAGTGCTGGGGAGGTGTTTGATAAAACATCCGTGGTAGGGCCATGTGGATCTACCATTGGATTCCAAATGGCTTGTAACTGACATGGTGCTGCCAGCAGACCCTTATATGTAAAGGCATCTTGTTATATGGAGAGTTTTAAGAGGAAAATTAAGAATCAGGTTGATATGGACAAGGGGGCAATGGGGCAAACTGTGAGAGATAGAAGCCTAGTTGGTGCATTCTCTTGCAGACCCTGACCCACCAGACATGACAGAACTCCCTCCAGCACTGTGTCCCAGTTTAGCTGCTAGTATTTCGTGAAACAAATACCAAACTCACAGTGCAGCAGCCTAAACACCACAAAAAGTGGAGGAGGACCAAATGGCTTCACAGTCCACACGGGGAGACGGGGAGACACTTAGTCCCCAGTGGCCTCAGTTTACCTATAAAGAGAGGATTCAGCACTGCTTCATCTTGTTCATTGGAAAATAAGAAACCATGTCCTCCAGGTCACATAGATGCAGACCCAGCTTTGATGGTCTCACTACAAAGGAAGCCAAATCTCATGAAAACAACATATATTTCAAGTGCGGAAGCTCAGAGGCAGTTTCTCAAAAAGTTTTTAGGCCAGCAGAGTTACATGTTTGTGGAGTGTTTACCATGTCCCTTACTTTTGGAAACTCCTAAACCACCTCCAAGGTTGTGAACTCCTGAGCATTTTCCATTCCAGATATGTATTCACTGATTGTGTAACTCTTCTCCTCTAATTGTGTCTTACTTGGGGTGAAGGTAATGTCAAGGCATTGTTTTGGATGAGAGCGGGAGGATATTTGTGCAGCATATATTTACATACACATTGGATTCATTTTCCAATTTTTCATTCGAAGTACTGAATCCCTGACACTAACCCATACCTAGTAGACTCAGACTATTCATCCTAATATAATGGGGAAAATTAACCCAACACAATAGAAATACAAGCACTTCAGAGGAGACATGTTCTATAGTTGGACTTCACCTTTGCATTATATAAGGTAGGAGTTATACATCTAGTCAAATTTTAATTGAAATATTCTCCATGTGTTTTGAAACTTAACAAATATTTGAATACTTGTTTCCAATTTCTGTAGCCTATTCACACATGTATATTTATATGCATATATAGAATCCTACCAGGTATCACACGTACATTTTTGTAAGGTGGATGTCTTGGCAGATACAAATTGTGAGAAGTGTTCACTCCTCCTAAATGCTGTTGGAAATGAAAATTCAACCTATAAGAGAGCGTCCTAGAAGAACAACATTATACATAAACTCATGTTCAGTAACATAAATATTTTTGCATCTGTGGATGATATATATTTACTGATGAATTTCGATTGGCATTTATATTGGTACTTTTTAATGTCTGTGAGTGTTGTGTGTGTGTGTGTGTGTGTGTGTATAGATATAGATATAGATATACTATCCAAAGTTTTCCAAATATGAAATATATGTATCTAGTACACATTCTATAAATTCATTCATGTTCATGTATGTTGATTTATAATCAACTTTTCACAAGATTATAATCAGAAATATTCATCCACCTGAAATACATATTTGTTTCCTAGTACTGACTACTAACTTCAGTGAAGGGTGCATACAAATCCTAATTATTCTACAGTATCTGACCCAGTCTAACATCAATGCAAGTAGACTCTTATGGGACATGATATGTAATTTGTCATTCATTTGTATTCGACACTGGTACATTATTGTTTCTTCAGTTTTTGCACATCATAGGATATACATTTCATCCACAAGTTCACAAATTAATAGGCATTTGTTTCAACATTAATCACTTCTTGCTTCAGAACACATGTATTGTCAGGGTTTCTTGACTGGTCTTTTCATGAGACTTCTTTCCAAACACATTATTTTGAATTTCCATAATCATTTTGAAGCAAAACTCACACACTCTTCATGATAAACCAAAACACTAATATTTCCATTAGATATATAACTGGTTGGAATGAATGATTGTATATCAATACACAATTTCCTTTTATTTTTCAGATATCAGTTCAATTCATTATTTAAAGTTCAAAAAATTTATATTATTGATTCACAGTATGGTCTATTCGTGGTTTTTCTCTATGTTCTTAGAAACAGGGTACACCTATTTGTACCCCCGATTCTAATTTTACATCTTCAATATATTGCTCCCAGAAATGGTGAAAGAAATACTCATGTCACCTCATTATCACAGTAATATTCTGGACAAAAAATGGAAAGGTCACACTTATGATTGTACCAAAGCCTAAATGGAAAGTGAACATGGATTTCTAAAAACATCCATGTCCAGGTTGCCTAATGCTGTCAATTGTCACTCCTATTGGTGACTACATATTTGTTTTTTCCTAATTTATATATTGAAACTCAACCCTGTTGAAAATGTCTAATTCTATCCCTCACTTTATACTTTGCCTGATTTCATAATGTTTCCATTGATATCTGCTTTTCTACATATTTTCCCCAGTTCAACATAGTGTCTGACTCTTCATATGTGCTGACATTTACATTCACTCTATAACCAAATGTCTATTGCTAAAGAACTTTTGGTCCAAATCCTATACTCACTCGTCTTCCTAAACCTACCGACTATCTTCCTAATCCTACTGAATATCCCTTTTTGACTGGATGTTCTCTTCTAAATTCAATCATCCAATGTACAAGGTCCTATGCCATTGTATATCAAATTATCTGAGACATCTTTGCAGAACATAATTCAAAGCTAAGTATCCCAATCAAGGGCAAAACCCTTCTGGGCTTCAAAGCATACCTAGATTTCTTTTTTCATACTTATATTTCACCTCTATATTCTTGTAAATATTGCAGGTTCCCAATCCCATTATTCATCGCACAGAATCATTCGTCACCAAATCAAACCTGTTTTTAACCCCAAGTATACACTGTTCCCTCAATCATTTTACAGAAGAGCAGGGACAGAGGGGTTCTTACAATACAGGAAAGTTGGGGATCTTCCACCAGATGAGAACCTCAAATGTCCATGCACAAATGATACCTGGAGAAGTTGTAGGCAGGTATGAAGCACCTGAGAGAGCAAAAGTCATCTTCCATGGCAAACAACCTGGTCAGGATGAAGGGATGTGTCTGAATCTGCCTCTCTCTTCTTACTATAGACAAGGTGGAACAATCCAGGCCTGAGTGGAGAGCTGTTCCCGGGTGCCAATGGTTGATATACATTCTACCTTATGAAAGTGTCACAGGAAGTAGGGGAAACCTCCATCTTATGTAACCCTTGGAAGCAACTGTTAGGACAAAGTGGTTGCCAAGGCAGTGACCTCATTCAGTTCCAAAGAATGTGACATACCTCATTTCCTTGGTGATGGAACTCTCTGAACTTGGTATCCAAGAAGCCAGGCACACAGAGGCAGTCCCAGTCCCAGGCCCAGTGGGCTCACTTGTTTGGATTTTCCAAGGACAGAGTCAGTTTT
Organism: Callospermophilus lateralis; assembly: GCF_048772815.1. Classification (NCBI taxonomy): domain Eukaryota; kingdom Metazoa; phylum Chordata; class Mammalia; order Rodentia; family Sciuridae; genus Callospermophilus; species Callospermophilus lateralis. The sequence goes on along the minus strand of NW_027513794.1, from coordinate 1,007,714 downwards.
CTTGGTACCTAATGATGTGAGGATGGCCAAATGCCAGGAGAGCTCTGAAGATGGACCTTTCCTGAGAAAACAGGTAGTGGCTAACCACTTTTTCCTGACATCTTCACAGAGTTGGTCAAGGAAACAAGATCTGATAGAAGACAGGCCATTTCGGGGGAACATAGTATGGCCCACCAGTCAGAGGACACTCCGGATAGTCACAGACCTACTTGGGGGAAGGAGGTGCCTTTGTGGGAGTGGGTGTGGGTTTGTTGTATTGTCTCATGTTCTGAGAATAGATCGAAAAGGCAGTTTGTTTGGTTTGGAGCAGACAGTTTCTAGTAAGTCATTTGACACGGCGAGTGTTTCTGTTTATGTGTATCTCACTGTGTCCGTTGTTGCAGACATTAGAAAAGAGAATGCATTAATGGATGTGTCCTGTCTAGTATAAATCTTCCCTATAATTCATCCTGCCCAATATATGAATGGACTGCAGCTTGTCTTATCGATGTGCAACACCTGCTATCTTTCTAAGTTGTTGTTTTCTTCCTGAATTCTGGCCACTCTCCAGAATGGGCTCAGGGATTTGTGTCCAAAATATGTATCACCTCCAAGCTCTGTGACATGGCCATGTAAAGGATAGTTGAAGAGAATGGCGAGCATCTCAGAAAACTCAGATATCAGTGTGACCAGGAAAGTCTCAGTGCAGAAACACTGCTTTGGGCTTTTTGCTTACTTATTGTTGTGTTGCACTGAATGTCAGGAAGGTCTTTGCCTCAGGCCACCCCTTTGTGAAGCCTGAAGAAAACAGTTTTCAAATGGAAATGAATGGGCCTCACCTGTGGTTCTTTGCTTAATTGCTTTGGAAAGGGATGTGTCTTTATCAGCCTCTTGGTCCTGTGTGTGGCTGTGACTTAGATTCTCAGCACCTGATGGATCTTAAGAATGATCCCATGTGAGCTTCCAAAACCAGAATGGCAAAAAATATCATTCATTGTGGATGAAGACTCTTGCCTTCCTCTGTTAGGTTCCTGCACTCCAACAAATATGAATAGGGATTCTGTGAGTCAAATGAGTTCTTCAAAGCCCTGCAGAGGTGCTTGTGTTTTCGCATGACTCTAAATCACCTAAAGAATCGATACCTAAAATCAGTAGCCCTCAAATTGGAGAAACATAGAAGTATTAACGGCAGGCTTATTTGTTCACTCCTGGTTCACAGCAACGGTGTCCAGGCTACCCTGACTTTAGGCAAATGAGGGGCAAACGAGCTGATTTTGGACACTGTCTTGGGTGCACCCCTCATGGAAACCTCCAGCCAGAGTTTAAGATGATTGACTATATGGAATAAGGTGAGGGCCATGTGGGAGTGTTTTGGTTTTAATGTTGGTCATTTGTGTGGCATTGGAAAAAATGACTGGTTCCACGTGGGCTTGAACTCTGGTGTGATTCCCCTTAAACACTGGGTTTTGGAACTGAACTCAGAGAAGCATTGCTATGAATTTTGTTGGGATTTTAAGAGGCCACGCATGAAAGTCGCTCTTGGAAACTGAGACCTAGGCCCCGGGTAGATTTCCACAGAGGCCTGGGAATCTCAGCAAGGATATCACATGATTTTATTCTTAAAGAAATGGCAGCCATAGTTGAGAGTCAAAACACACATGCACCTCACATTGTAGACCTCAATGGGCCTGGCCTAATGTGACCTTTTGTTCATTCTTTGGGAAGCCTTGCCTTTGAGATTTCTCCAGAGATTTCATTGAAATGAGCTTCCTCACCATTTAATGTTTGCTGAATGAATTGAAACCCACAGTGCCTCCAACTTCATGCTTGAAAAATGGCTAGATAAATACCATGAAATTTTTGAAATTCCTATGACCAGGTGGCACTGGAGAAACATTGGATGTCCTATGCTGATCATGAGTATACCAGACAGTGCCTTGATTTACTGAGTTTCATGAAAATGGTGTAGAACAGAGATGCCAGTAAGTTGGAGCCTGCTGAGTAGTGGGTCTAGAGCAGTGCTGGGGAGGTGTTTGATAAAACATCCGTGGTAGGGCCATGTGGATCTACCATTGGATTCCAAATGGCTTGTAACTGACATGGTGCTGCCAGCAGACCCTTATATGTAAAGGCATCTTGTTATATGGAGAGTTTTAAGAGGAAAATTAAGAATCAGGTTGATATGGACAAGGGGGCAATGGGGCAAACTGTGAGAGATAGAAGCCTAGTTGGTGCATTCTCTTGCAGACCCTGACCCACCACACGTGACAGAACTCCCTCCAGCACTGTGTCCCAGTTTAGCTGCTAGTATTTCGTGAAACAAATACCAAACTCACAGTGCAGCAGCCTAAAAACCACAAAAAGTGGAGGAGGACCAAATGGCTTCAGAGTCCACACGGGGAGACGGGGAGACACTTAGTCCCCAGTGGCCTCAGTTTACCTATAAAGAGAGGATTCAGCACTGCTTCATCTTGTTCATTGGAAAATAAGAAACCATGTCCTCCAGGTCACACAGATGCAGACCCAGCTTTGATGGTCTCACTACAAAGGAAGCCAGATCTCATGAAAACAACATATATTTCAAGTGCGGAAGCTCAGAGGCAGTTTCTCAAACAGTTTTTAGGCCAGCAGAGTTACATGTTTGTGGAGTGTTTACCATGTCCCTTACTTTTGGAAACTCCTAAACCACCTCCAAGGTTGTGAACTCCTGAGCATTTTCCATTCCAGATATGTATTCACTGATTGTGTAACTCTTCTCCTCTAATTGTGTCTTACTTGGGGTGAAGGTAATGTCAAGGCATTGTTTTGGATGAGAGCGGGAGGATATTTGTGCAGCATATATTTACATACACATTGGATTCATTTTCCAATTTTCCATTTGAAGTACTGAATCCCGGACACTAAAACTTACCTAGTAGACTCAGACTATTCATCCTAATATAATGGAGAAATTTAACCAAACACAATAGAAATACAAGCACTTCAGAGGAGACATGTTGTATAGTTGGACTTGACATTTGCATTATATAAGGTAGGAGTTATAAATCTCGTCAAATTTTAATTGAAATATTCTCCATCTCTTTTTAAACTTAACAAATATGTGAATTCTTGTTTCCTTTTTCTGTAGCCTATTCACACATGTATATTTATATGCATATATAGAATCCTAAAAGGTATCACACATACATTTTTGTGAGGTGGCTGTCTTGGCAGATACAAAATGTGAGAAGTGTTCACTCCTCCTAAATGCTGTTGGAAATGAAAATTCAACCTATAGGAGAACGTCCTAGTAGAACAAAATTATGCATAAACTCATGTTCAGTAAAATAAATATTTTTGCATCTGTGGATGATATATATTTACTGATGAATTTCGATTGGCATTTATATTGGTACTTTTTAATGTCTGTGAATGTTGTGTGTGTGTGTGTGTGTGTGTCTGTGTGTGTGTGTGCCTGTGTGTGTGTGTGTGTCTGTGTGTGTGTATAGACATAGATATATATATACTCTTCAAATTTTTCAAAATATGAAAAAATGTGTCTAATATATACTCCCTAAATTCATTCATGTACATGTATGTGGATTTATAATCAACTTTTCACAAGATCATAATCAGAAATATTCATCCACCTGAAATACATATTTGTTTCATAGTTCTGAAACCTAACTTCAGTGAATGGTGCATACAAACCCTAATTACTCTACAGTAACTGACCCAGTCTAACATCAATGCAAGTAGACTCCTATGGGACATGATACGTAATTTGTCATTCATTTGTATTCGACACTGGTACATTATTGTTTCTTCAGTTTTTGCACATCATAGGATATACATTGCATCCACAAGTTCACAAATTAATAGGCATTTGTTTCAAATTTAATCACTTCTTGCTTCAGAACACATGTATTGTCAGGGTTTCTTGACTGGTCTTTTCAGCAGACTTCTTTCCAAACACATAATTTTGAATTTCCATAATCATTTTGAAGCAAAACTCACACACTCTTCATGATAAACCAAAACACTAATATTTCCAATAGATATATAACTGGTTGGAATGAATGATTGTATATCAATATACGATTTCCTTTAATTTTTCAGATATCAGTTCAATTCATTATTTAAAGTTGAAAAAAATATATTATTTATTCACAGTATGGTCTATTCATGCTTTTTTTTTATGTTCATAGAAACAGGGTACACCTCTTTGTACCCCGATTCTAATATTACATCTTCAATATATTGCTCCCAGAAATGGTGAAAGAAATACTCGTGTCACCTCATTATCACAGTAATATTCTGGACAAAAAATGGAAAGGTCACACTTATGATTGTACCAAAGCCTAAATGGAAAGTGAACATGGATTTCTAAAAACATCCATGTCCAGGTTGCCTAATGCTGTCAATTGTCAATCCTATTGGTGACTTCATATTTGTTTTTTTCCTATTTATATATTCAAACTCAACACTGTTGAAAATGTCTAATTCTATCCCTCACTTTATACTTTGCCTGATTTCGTAATGTTTCTATTGATATCTGCTTTTCTATATATTTTCCACAGTTCAACATAGTGACTGACTCTTCATATGTGCTGACATTTACATTCACTCTATAACCAAAAGTCTATTGCTAAAGAACTTTTGGTCCAAATCCTGTACTCACTCTTCTTCCTAAACCTACTGACTATCTTCCTAATCCTACTGAATATCCCTTTTTGACCTGATGTTCTCTTCTAAATTCTATCATCCAATGTACAACGTCCTATGCCATTATAATTCGAATTATCTGAGACATCTTTGCAGAACATAATTCAAAGCTAAGTATCCCAATCAAGGGCAAAACCCTTCTGGGCTTCAAATCATACCTAGATTTCTGTTTTCATACTTATATTTCACCTCTATATTCTTGTAAATATTGCAGGTTCCCAATCCCATTATTCATCGCACAGAATCATTCGTCACCAAATCAAACCTGTTTTTAACCCCAAGTATACACTGTTCCCTCAATCATTTTACAGAAGAGCAGGGACAGAGGGGTTCTTACAATACAGGAAAGTTGGGGATCTTCCACCAGATGAGAACCTCAAATGTCCATGCACAAATGATACCTGGAGAAGTTGTAGGCAGGTATGAAGCACCTGAGAGAGCAAAAGTCATCTTCCATGGCAAACAACCTGGTCAGGATGAAGGGATGTGTCTGAATCTGCCTCTCTCTTCTTACTATAGACAAGGTGGAACAATCCAGGCCTGAGTGGAGAGCTGTTCCCGGGTGCCAATGGTTGATATACATTCTACCTTATGAAAGTGTCACAGGAAGTAGGGGAAACCTCCATCTTATGTAACCCTTGGAAGCAACTGTTAGGACAAAGTGGTTGCCAAGGCAGTGACCTCATTCAGTTCCAAAGAATGTGACATACCTCATTTCCTTGGTGATGGAACTCTCTGAACTTGGTATCCAAGAAGCCAGGCACCCAGAGGCAGTCCCAGTCCCAGGCCCAGTGGGCTCATTTGTTTGGATTTACCAAGGACAGAGTCAGTTTTCTTGGTACCTAATGATGTGAGGATGGCCAAATGCCAGGAGAGCTCTGAAGATGGACCTTTCCTGAGAAAACAGGTAGTGGCTATCCACTTTTTCCTGACATCTTCACAGAGTTGGTCAAGGAAACATGATCTGAGAGAAGACAGGCCATGTCGGGGGAACATAGTATGGCCCACCATTCAGAGGATACTTCGGATAGTCAAAGACCTACTTGGGGGCAGGAGGTGCCTTTGTGGGAGTGGGTGTGGGTTTGTTGTTTTGTCTCATGTTCTGAGAATAGATAGGAAAGGCGTTTTGTTTGGTTTGGAGTGGATAGTTTCTAGTAAGTCATTTGACAAGGCGAGTGTTTCTGTTTCTGTGTATCCCACTGTGTCCGTTGTTGTAGACATTAGAAAAGAGAATGCATTAATGGATGTGTCCTGTCTAGTATAAATCTTCCCTATAATTCATCCTGCAAAATATATGAATGGACTTCAGCTTGTCTTATCGATGTGCAACACCTGCTATCTTTCTAAGTTGTTGTTTTCTTCCTGAATTCTGGCCACTCTCCAGAATAGGCTTATGGATTTGTGTCCAAAATATGTACCACCTCCAAGCTCTGTGACATGGCCATGTACTGGATAGTTGAAGAGAATGGCGAGCATCTCAGAAAACTCAGATATCAGTGGGACCAGGAAAGTCTCAGTGCAGAAACACTGCTTTGGGCTTTTTGCTTACTTATTGTTGTGTTGCACTGAATGTCAGGAAGGTCTTTGCCTCAGGCCACCCCTTTGTGAAGCCTGAAGAAAACAGTTTTCAAATGGAAATGAATGGGCCTCACCTGTGGCTCTTAGCTTAATTGCTTTGGAAAGGGATGTGTCTTTATCAGCCTCTTGGACCTGTGTGTGGCTGTGGCTTAGATTCTCAGCACCTGATGGATCTTAAGAATGATCCCATGTGAGCTTCCAAAACCACAATGGCAAAAAATATCATTCATTTTGGATGAAGTCTCTTGCCTTTCTCTGTTAGGTTGCTGCACTCCATCAAATGAGAATAGGGATTATTTGGGTCAAATGAGTTCTTCAAAGCCCTGCAGAGGTGCTTGTGTTCTCGCTTGACTCTAAATCACCTAAAGAATTGATACCTAAAATCAGTAGACCTCAAATTGGAGAAACATAGAAGTATTAACGGCAGGTTTATTTGTTCACTCCTTGTTCACAGAAACGGTGTCCAGCCTGCCCTGACTTTAGGCAAATGAGGGGCAAACGAGCTGATTTTGGACACTGTCTTGGGCTGCGCCCCTCATGGAAACGTCCAGCCAGATGTTAAGATGATTGGCTATATGGAATAAGATGAGGGCTATGTGGGAGTGTTTTGGTTTTAATGTTGCTCATTTGTGTGGCATTGGAATAAATGACTGCGTCCATGTGGGCTTGAACTCTGGTGTGATTCCCCTTAGATACTGGGTTTTGGAACTGAACTCAGAGAAGCATTGCCATGAATTTTGTTGGGATTTTAAGAGGCCATGCATGAAAGTCGCTCTTGGAAACTGAGACCTAGGCCCCGGGTGGATTTCCAAAGAGGCCTGGGAATCTCAGCAAGGATATCACATGATTTTATCTTTAAAGAAATGGCAGCCATAGTTGAGAGTCAAAAAACACATGGACCTCACATTATAGACCTCAATGGGCCTCGCCTAATGTGACCTTTTGTCTACTCTTTGGGAAGCCTTGCCTGTGAGAGTTCTCCAGAGATTTTATTGAAATGAGCTTCCTCACCATTTAATCTTTGCTGAATGAATTGAAACCCACAGTGCCTCCAACTTCATGCTTGAAAAATGGCTAGATAAAAACCATGAAATTTTTGAAATACCTATGACCAGGTGGCACTGGAGAAACATTGGATGTCCTTTTGCTGATCATGATTATACCAGACAGTGCCTTGATTTACTGAGTTTCATGAAAATGGTGTAGAACAGAGATGCCAGTAGTTTGTAGCCTGCTGAGTAGTGGGTCTAGAGCAGTGGTGGGGAGGTGTTTGATAAAACATTCGTGGAAGGGCCTTTTGGATCTACCATTGGATTCCAAATGGCTTGTAACTGACATGGTGCAGCCAGCAGACCCTTATATGTAAAGGCATCTTGTTATATGGAGAGTTTTCAGAAGAAAATTAAGAATCAGGTTGATATGGAAAAAGGGGGCAATGGGGAAAGCTGTGAGAGATAGAAGCCTAGTTGGTGCATTCTCTTGCAGACCCTGACCCACCACACGTGACAGAACTCCCTCCAGCACTGTGTCCCAGTTTAGCTCCTAGTATTTCGTGAAACAAATACCAAACTCACAGTGCAGCAGCAAAAACTCCACAAAAAATGGAGGAGGACCAAATGGCTTCACAGTCCACACGGGGAGACACTAAGTCCCCAGTGGCCTCAGTTTACTTACAAAGAGAGGATTCAGCACTGCTTCATCTTGTTCATTGGAAAATAAGAAACCATGTCCTCCAGGTCACATAGATGTAGACCCAGCTTTGATGGTCTCACTACAAAGGAAGCCAAATCTCCTGAAAACAACATATATTTCAAGTGCGGAAGCTCAGAGGCAGTTTCTCAAAAAGTTTTTAGGCCAGCAGAGCTCCATGTTTGTGGAGTGTTTACCCTGTCCCTTACTTTTTGAAACTCCTCTACCACCTACAGAATGTGAACTCCTTAGCATTTTCCATTCCAGATATGTATTCACTGATTTTGTAACTCTTCTACTCTAGTTGTGTCTTACTTGTGGTGAAGGTAATGTCAAGGCATTGTTCTGGATGAGAGCGGGAGGATATTTGTGCAGCGTATATTTACATACACATTGGATTCATTTTCCAATTTTTCATTCGAAGTACTGAATCCCTGACACAAACCCATACCTAGTAGACTCAGACTATTCATCCTAATATAATGGGGAAAATTAACCCAACACAATAGAAATACAAGCACTTCAGAGGAGACATGTTGTATAGTTGGACTTGACATTTGCCTTATATAAGGTTGGAGTTATAAATCTAGTCAAATTTTAATTGAAATATTGTCCATGTGTTTTTAAACTTAACAAATATGTGAATTCTTGTTTCCCTTTTCTGTAGCCTATTCACACATGTATATTTATATGCATATATAGAATCCTACCAGGTATCACACGTACATTTTTGTGAGGTGGCTGTCTTGGCAGATACAAATTGTGAGAAGAGTTCACTCCTCCTAAATGCTTTTGGAAATGAAAATTCAACCTATAGGAGAGCGTCCTATTAGAAAAACATTATATATAAACTCATGTTCAGTAAAATAAATATTTTTTGCATTTGTGGATGATATATATTTACTGATGAATTTCGATTGGCATTTATATTGGTACTTTTTAATGTCTGTGAGTGTTGTGTGTGTGTGTGTGTGTGTGTGTGTGTGTGTATATATATATATATATAGATAGATAGATATAGATATAGATATAGATATATAGATATAAATATAGATATACTCTACAAATTTTTCAAAGTATGAAATATATGTGTCTTATTTTGCACTTCCTAAATTTTTCATATTCATGAATGTGGATTTATAATTATCTTTTCACAAGATTATTCTCAGAAACATTCATATACCCTACGAGACTCTTACCACTAATACTAATATAATGGAGAAAAAGAACCCAAACAGAATAGATACAAGCATTTCAGAAGAGACATGGTGTATAGTTGGACTTGCCTTTTGCATAATATAAGGTAGGAGTTATAAATCTATTCAATTTATTGAAATTATTTTCCTTGTGTTATTTTTTTTGACACAACACAAAATTTAATCTTTGAAAAATAAATAAAATTGACACTTCCTTAACCAAGCTAATGAAGAAAAAAAACCTCAAATTACTAAAATTAAGGATCATAAAGGAACTTTTACAGAGTACACAACTAAAATACAGAGAATAATTGAAAACTAATTTGAAAATTTATAGTCTAATAAATTAAAATACAATGATGACATCAATAAAATTTTAGAGATATACCCAAACTTAATTAGTAGGACGTGAACAATTTAAACAAATCAATTTCAAGCAATGAAATAGAAGTTGCTGTCAACAGCCTACCAATCAAGCAAAGCCCAGGAACAGACAGATTCTCAGCCATGTTCTACAAGACCTTCAAAGAAGCATTCATCACAATACTCCTCAAATTATTCCATAAAATAGAGAAGGATGGAACTCCTCCAAACTCATTCCATGAGGCTATTATCACTCACATACCAAAATCAGACAAAGACACATCAAGGAAAGAAATCTTCAGAGCAATATTCCTGACAAAGATATATACAAAAATTCTCAATAAAATTCTTTTTTTTAAGCCAAAGTTAATCAAAAGGGATAAAGAGGGACACTACACACTATTCCATGTGTTTTTAAAGTTAAGAAATATATGAATTCCTGTCTCCCTTTCTCTGTAGCCTATTAAGCACATGTATTTTTATATGCACAAATAGAATCCTACCTGGTTTCACACATACATTCTTGTAAGGTGGCTGACTTGGCAGATGCTATTTGTGAGAAGAGATCACTCCTCCTAAACGCTGTTGGTACAGAAAATTCAACCCATGGGTGAGCTTCCTAGATGAACAACATTATACATACATCCATGTTCAGTAAAATGAATATTTTGGGATATGCGGATGAGTTATTTTTCATGATGAATTTCGATTGACATATATATTGCGACATTATAATGTGTGTGTGTTTGTCTCTCTCTCTCTCTCTCTCTCTCTCTCTCTCTCTCTCTCTCTATATATATATATATATATATATATATATATATATATATATATATATATAGTCTCCAGATTTTCCAAAATATGAAATATATGTCTTCTTATACACCACCTGAATTCATTCATATTCATATATGTGGATTTATAATCAACTTTTAACAAGTTTATTCTCAGAAATATACATCCACTGAAATACATATTTGTTTCCTAGTACTGAAAACTAAATTCAGGGAAGGGTTCATACAAATCCTAATATTTCTAGACTAACTGACCAAGTTTAACATCAATGCAAATACATTCCTATTGGATATGATGTGTTTTTTAAAGTTCATTTTTATTCAAACTTGGTGCATTATTATTTATTCAGTTTATGGACATCATAAAATATATCCTTTCATTCACAAGTTCACAAATTTATAAATATTTGGTTTACTTTCAATCACTTCCTCCTTCGGAACACATATATTCCTCTATGTTTCTTGACTGGTCTTTTCACTAGACTTCTTTCTAAACACATTATTTTCGATTCCATTATCATTTTTGAAGCAAAACTCACACACTATTCATGATAAACGGTAACCCTAATAATACCATTAGATATATAACTTGTTGGAATGAATGTACATATATCAATATATGATTTCGTCTATATTTTCAGATATTAAAACAATCCATTATGTAAATTTGGAACCAGTCACATAATTTTTTCACAGTATGGTCTATTAATGCATCATCTCTATATTCATCAACACAGGGTAAACCTCTTAGTATCCCCAGTACTAATTTATATGTTTTCAAAATATTGCTCCCAGAAAAGGTGGAAGAAATACTCATGTCACCTGATCTACATATACATATTATCACAGTAATATTCTGGACACAAAATGCAAAGGTCACCATTATGATTGCAATAAAGCCTCAATGGAATGTGAACATGGATTACTAAAAACATCCATGTCCAGTTTGCCTAATGCTCTCAAATGTCAATCCAATTGGTGACTACATTTTTGTTTCTTTTTAAGATTATGTATTCAACCTCAACCCTGTTGAAAATGTCAAATCTTATCACTCACGTTATACTTTGCCTGATTTCCTAATGTCTCTATTGATGTCTGCCTTCCTACATATTTTTCCCAGTTCATCATTGTGCCCAACTTTTCACATATGGTGCCATTTATATTCACTCTCTAACCGAAACCTATTGCTAAAGAACTTTTTGTCCAAATCCTAGACTCACTCTTCCTCCTAAACCTACTGACTATCTTTCTAATCCTACACACTATCCCTTTTTCACTGGATGTTCTCTTCTACATTCAATCATCTGAGGTACAGGGTCTTATGCCATTGTATATCAATTTGCATCGACCTCGGTGCAAAACATTACTCAAGCTAAGGATCCCAATCAAGAGCCCAAATCCTTCTGGGCTTCAAATATTACCTAGATTTCTGTTTTCACACTTATATTTTACCTCTATATTCTTATAAATATTGCTGGTTCCCAATACCATTATTCATCCAGCAGAATGATTCCTAAGCCAAATGGAACATGCTATTAACCCTAACCATACAATGTTCCCTCAAACTCACTTTACAGAAGAGCAGGGATAAAGTTGATATTACAATACAGGAAGTTAGGAGATCTTCCACCTGCTGAGTACCTCAAAATCCATGCAGAAATAATCCCTGGAGAAGATGTAGGCAGCAATGAAAGACCTGAGAGAACAAAAGTCATATTCCATGGCAAACAACATGGTCAGGATGAAAGGATGTGTCTGAGTCAGCCTCTCTATTCTTAATGCAGGGAAGATGGACCAAAGCAGGCCTGTGTAGAGAGCTGTTCCCAGGTGACTATGGTTTCTATACCATTCTAACATGTGAAAGTATCACAGGAAGTAGGGCAGCCTCCATGTCAGGAGACACTAGGATGCAACTGTTAGGACAAAGTAGTGGCCAAGACAGGGACCTCATTTATTTCCTGAAGGTAGTGACCTCACCTCATTTCCTTGGCGATGGAACTCTCTGAATTTTGTGATCCAGGAAGCCAGGCACCAGAGCCAGTCCAAGTCCCAGTCGCAGTGGGCTCACTTGTTTGGATTTACTAAGGACAGAGTCAGTTTTTCTTGGTACCTACTGATGTAAGGGTTGCCAAATACTAAGAAAGCTCTGAAGAGGGGTCTTTCCTGAGAGGACAGGAATTGGCTCACCACTGCCTCCTGACAACTTCACAGAGTTGACCAAGGAGACCAGATCTGAGACAGAAAGGCCATTTGTGGGGAACATCGTATGGCCTACCAGTCAGAGGACACTCCAGATAGTGACAGACCTACTTGGGGGAAGGAGTTGCATTTGTGGGTGTTGGTTTGTGTTTGTGGTTTTTTTCCATGTTCTGAGAATAGGTAAAAAAAGAGGTTTGTTTGGATTGGAGTGGACTGTTTCCAGTAAGTCATTTGACAAGGAGACTGTTTCTATGTCCATGTATCCCACTGTGTTTTTCTTTGTGGATATTAGAAAAATATATCTCATTGGGTGTGTCCTGTCTAGTAGAAAGCTTCCCAGCATGCATCCTTTTCAATTAATGAATGGACTGAGGCTTGTCTTATCCATGGGCAACACCTGCTATCTACCTAATTTTCCATTTTTTTCATGAATTCTGGCCACTCTCAAGATTAGTATCATGTATTTTTGTACAAGATATGTACCACCTCCAAGCTCTGTGACATGGCCATGTACTGGATAGCTGAAGGGAATGGCGAGCAACTCAGAAAACTCACATATTAGAGTAACAAGGAAAGTCTCCGTGGAGAAACCCTGCTTGGGGCCTTTTGATTACCTATTGTTCTGTTGCTCTGAATGTCAGAAAGGTCTTTGCCTCAGGCCACCCCTTTGTGAAGCCTGAAGAAAACAGTTTTCAAATGGAAATGAATGGGCATCACCTGTGGCTCTTTGCTTCATAGCTTTGGAAATGGATGTATCTGAATCAGCCTCTTGGCCCTGTGTGAGCCTGTGGTTTAGATTTTCAGCACCTGATGAATCTAAAGAAAGATCCCATGTGGGCATCCAAAACCTAAATGGAAAAAAGATCAGTCATTGTGGATGAAGCCTCTCGCCTTCCTCTGTAAGATTCCTGACCTCCATCAAGTGAGAATAGGGATCATTTGTGTCAAATAAGTTCTTCAAAGGGCTGCAGAGGGGAGACAATAGGTGCTTGGGTTTTCTTATAACTCCAATTCACACTAAAAATCTATACCCCACAGTCAGTAGGCCTCAAATTTGAGAAGTGGAGTAGTATTAACGGCAGGCCTATTTGATCACTTCTGGTTCACACTAACGTTGTCCAGGCCACCCTGACTTTAGGCAAATGAGGGACAAGGGAGATTATTTTTGACACTGTCTTGGGCTGTGCCCCTCATGGAAACCTCCAGCTAGAGGTTATGATTAGTGTCTATATAAAAAGATGAAGAGGGCCATGTGAGAGTGTTTTGGTTTTAATTGTCATCATTTGTGTGGCAATTTGAAGAGATGCCTGGGTCCACCTGGGCTTGAACTCTGTTGTGATTCCCCTTAGAGACTGAGTTGTGTAACTGACCTCAGAGAATTATTGCCATGAATTGTGTTCTGATTTCAGGAGGCCACACATGAGATTCACCATTGGAATCTGAGATCTTGGCCCAGGGTGACTTTACACAGAGCACTGGGAATCTAAGCCAGGATATCACAAGATTTTATTCTGAAAGATTCCAGCCATAGTTAAAACACCAACAGGGAATCTTTAGATCACTTATAAGCAAATTAAAAAACAAAATTTTTTAACAAGAGTAAAAATACTTAGTTAATGTAATGCTACCCTGAATTTTTTGGGTGAGTTTTACTTTATATTCCCTGTTTGAGATCCTAGTAAACTTGAGAGAAAAAAAGAAAAAAACAAAACTTTTGAACATAACTTTAAATGAAATAAAATCTGACCTACTGCTTTCGTAGTCATTCTCACATGTAGTAAGATGGGACACAGAGCCTTATCTCAGGTAAGACAGGGCTCTTTATAAATCTTAAGTGTTTTAGTTCTAAAGCTGATCTTCGTTTTTTAATATCCTTTTACAAAGTTTACATAAATTGTTTGAGGTCACATGAACATTAGCTAACACCATATAATATCACTTTTGAAACATGAATTAAAGAATGGCTGAATGTTTTTAACATTCAAATAGATTAGGCTCTCATTAATTTAAAAATACATTTAAATTGTTGCACAATGTAAAGTGTAACATAAAACTTTACATATCTTATTGATAACAGGTAAATAAATCCCCAATATATATTTTATTTACCATACAACTTCAGAACACTAGCTTGATATAATGCTCTTTTAAAGTTTCTACCTTATCGAGTTGTATAACTGGAAGATATGAGCACATTAATAGCATCACAGTTACATTGATGTTTCTACATTAACCAAGTTTATCTTTTAAAGAAATGGCAGTACAGTGCTCTAAAATAACAGTTCTGTTTTAAACAGTTGTTTAATTTTTATGGTTGCTTGCTCTGGAAAAAATAAAACTTAATAAACACAATGTAATGAGTAATCTTATGTTTTAAGAAATTTTTGTCTCTTTAACACATGACTAATTTTTACAATCTTACACAGACTTTAGTAGAAAGTCTGTGTAAGATTGTAAACATTTTATAAAGATTTTGTACTAAAAATTGATAGACCTTAGTATATCAATCAGATATCAAACAAAAACACTCATGAATGAGTAAATCCAAATCAAATTTACTTTACTTTTTAATCAAAATATTAGACAAATGTATTGAACAGTGTAAACCATTTTTTGGTTGAAGGAAAAGTCCTAGAACAAAGTCATATAGACCTTTGGTAGACAATAATATTTTATTAGATTTTTGAACACCTAGAAAAACTTATAGGCATAAATTTGAAGACATTTATATTTATCTGTTTATCCAATCTAAATTGAAACATTTAAACCACGTGAATTAAAGATCTGTGGTCCACTTTTTAAAATTTGTTTTTATGAGCGCTTTTTTATATGAGTGCTCCTTATATATGTTAATTTGTGTATCATTTGAATGATATACGGACATATGTGTATATATATATATATATATATATATATATATATATATATATAGAGAGAGAGAGAGAGAGAGAGAGAGAGAGAGACATACAACACATAACAAAAGTGTGCACACCTAATAATAGTGAAGGCCTTGTAGCTTTTCACAGGTGAAATCACCATTGCAATGCTTTTAAAACTCCACAGTTGGTCAAAGATAAAACTGATCAGAAAAACATTAACCTAGGTCTGTAGGATCAAAATCATAAACTCAAAAAAAAAAAGAATCTAAGAAAAAATTATGAGTCCTAGAAAAAATGACTGGCCGGTAATTAGTAAATACCATACAATTTACCATTTTTTTCCCTTAGGCCTCAGATCAGTCTCCTACTGAGCTTACAGGAGACTTTCATTTGCATTTCAACAGAAGTCCTGGCTGAGGTCTGGAAGGAGCAGGAAAAAACTGCTATTCTGAGCAGACACCTCAGGCCTAAGGCATTTTAACCATAATTTTCTGGTTAGGATGTTGAAAATTATGCTACAAGTTTAAGATACAATTCACAAAATTTTATATCTTTACATCTTGTTTTGTCAACAGATATCATACTATGATTTACTATCCTTGTCCAAATTAATGCACTGGTAAACACAGTGACATTTTCCCAGGCTACCCAATTCAAAATTGGAGAAAAAAAGACTGCATGATTGGGAAGTTACTTGCCAACTTGGAAGTAGAGTTCTTTAGTTTTCCATCCTAAGTATTTAAGTTCTCTGGCATGAATTATCTGAAATCAAAAACTAAACAATTACCTAAACCCGACTTTTAACTGCAATATTGTGCAATGCTTCAAAAAACGCATTCAGATACCAGATTTTTACAATAAAACATCATCATTTAGACACACATTCAGCTAAGATCATTCTCAAGAAACAATTTATAATATAAACACATTATTGCACATGTCTTAAAGGGCCAAAAACAAAGGCACAAGACAGACAGAAAGGAACTCCAGAATATGGCTGACAGACAGAAGCCTTTAAAACAGAGCAGATAAGAGAAAAATCTCCTGCACCAGTGGCACCACAGATGTCCCCACAAGGGGACCACATGTTTTCACAGAGAAGCTACCTGAAATGTAAAATCAAGGGTCTCCATGGTGACTTTACTGCATTTAGTGTCCCCTTTTTATTTTTCTCTTTTAAAAGAAGACAGAGGTGTCATAATGCTTACAGTGCAGGGAAGGAAGGAGGGAATTCCCTGAAGCAACAGGGCTTTGGCAGTTGCTGGGGTCCCTCAGTCCCTCCTTTTACTTACAGGATTAGCTCTTCTGTTTCGGGTCCACTCCAAGCATGCTCCATCTCCTAACATTTCAGTCGTCAGCTCTCAAAAAGTTCTGGGACGGGGCCGGGTATCAAAATTTGTAACTTAAAGTTCGGTTTCTGACCCTGAAGCAAATTAATGCTAATTTAATAATGAGGACAGGGTTTTGAGAAAAAAAAAATGGAGGTTTATTGCTTTGCTAACAAAGGAAAAACAAGGGGACTCTGCCAAAAGGTTGTGACTCTCATGATCTGGAGGGACAAGGGATTTTAAAGAGTTTCACTTGTTAACCTGGGATATACTCAGTTCTTCGTTCCCCAGCAGGCATTGCCCTGTGCAGTGGGTGTGCTCCAGGCAGCCAGCTAGGGGCTTCTTTCTTCCTGCTTAACAAAGGTGGGTAAAGTTCATCACAGTTCCTTAAAACACAGTCGAAAGGGTGTCAGGCTTACTTGCTTTGTTACCCTTTTTCACGTCCAATATCCTTAAAATTTTACCACAGAAATCAAACAAAAAAACGCACAAAAACAAACAACAAAAAACATATAGACCACAGAACAAAACACAGAAAAACAGAATCCTGGTGCCGAAACAGAAAAACAGAGGAGCAATGCAACATCTTGCTAAAGCTCCAGGGTAGGAGCGTGTGTGTGCCCATCGGCACCTCTCTACCCTTCCAGAGGAATTCCCTACAGAACAGAACAGAGGACAGCATGATTCTCATTACTGTCCTGGACAGGAGTGTATGTGAGCCTCCCCAGGCCACCTCTCTGTCATCAGAAGAGATCTCCCTTAACCAGATATCAGATGTTATAAAGGCGCCACTTACCTATGGAGGCCTCCTCCACCAGGGGCTTGATAATAGTTTTAGTGTGGTGGTTCACTGCAGTGCTCCCCAGACTGACGGCTCACTCCAAGGCCTTGGAACATCTCAAGTTGTGCACCCCCTAGAGTGGTTCTCCAGCCCAGTGCCCTGGAGGAAAGGCCAGCTTCAGAATTTTCAGCAGTCTGGTTTTGTGATCTGCTCGGGCAGGGTCATCTCACTGGGGAACTCCAAAATTTTGGACTAGGATGCAAGAAAAGACCACTGACTCCAATTAAAATCAAATTAAGGCAAGCTTATTATTTCAACAGGCTGGGCTGCCTCTCCTTCCCAAAATGGCGGGAACAAGACAGCAACCCCACCTTTCCTACAGCCCAGCTATATAGCCCAGAAAGTTACACAAACGGGTGGTTACAGATAACAAAACTTTGAAAGCATCACACTAATGGTAGTTTACATTTTTTTTTTTGCTGGCCCCAATATCAGAAATAATGAGGACCATTAGGGCCTCAGAGAGGGTTGTTGTCTGGCCAGGGAAGGCCAATATTTATGAGGTGTCACTAAAGTTTCAGAAAGTACTGTTATCTGGTCAGAGAGCCAGGTGTGGATGAGTTCAAGGCACGGGCAGGCGTTCCAAGCAGGTTCAGAATTTGCAGTAATTTAGAGTAAAGCCAAAATTATCTTTTCACGGCTTTGTGGCAAGATGGTTCCCAATTTTAATAAAAAATCAGGTTGGGTCTATCAAGCCTCTCCCTTACTTTTGGAAACTCCTCTGCAAACTCCAATGTTGTGAACTCCCGAGCATTTTAATTCCAGATATGTATTCACAGAATTTCTAACTCTTCTATTCCAATTGTGTCTTTCTTGGGGCGAAGGTAATATCAAGTCATTGTTCTGGATGAGATTGGAAATATTTTTGTGTAGCACATATTTGCATACACATTTAGGAGATCACTCCTCCTAAACACTGTTGGAACAGAAAATTCAAACTATGGGGGAGCTTCTTAGTTGAACAACATTATTCATGAATCCAAGTTCATTAAACAAATAGTTTTGGATCAGTGGATGATATATATTTCAAGATGAATTTCAATTGGCATATACTATGCTACATTTTAATGTCTGTGTGTGTTTTTTGTTTATAATGTTTTGCGATTTATATGGATTTAAAATCAAGTTTCCACAAGATTATTCTCAGAATATTCATCCACCTGAAATACATATTTGTTTCCTAGTACTGAAAACTAACTTCAGTAAATGGTGCATAAAAATCCTAATATTTCTACAGTAACTGACCCAGATTAATATCAATGCAAGTAGATTCCTAGGGGACATGATGTGTATTTTGATGTTCATTTTTATTCAACACTGCTACATTACTATTTCTGCAGCTTATGCACATCATACTGTATATATTTCATTCAAAAGTTCGCAAATTTATATGCATGTGTTTCACGTTCAATCACTTCCTGCTTCAGAACACATGAATTCCTCCAGGTTTCTTGACTATTCTTTTCATGATACTTCTTTCCAAACACATTATTTTTGATTTCCATAATCACGTTTGAAGCAAAACTCACACACTTTTCAGAATAAAATATAACCCTAATATTACCATTAGATGTATAAGTGGTTGGAATGAATGATTGCATATCAATATGAGATTTCTTTTATATTTTCAGATATCAATTCAATCCATTATTTAAAGTGGAACCAGTTATATTATTTATACACAGTATGGTCTATTCATGCATAATCTGCATATTCATAGACACAGGGTACACCTATTTGTACCCCAAATACTAAATTATACGTCTACAAAACATTGCTCCAGAAACGGTGGAAGAAATATTCATGTCACCTGATCTACACATACATTTTATCACAATAATATTCTGGACACAAAATGCAATGGTCACACTTATGATTTTAAAAAAGCCTAAATGGAAAGTGAACATGGATTACAAAAATCATCCAAGTCCTGGTTACCTAATGCTCTCGAATTCAATCCTATTTGTGACAACATATTTGTTTCTTCCTAAGATTATATATTCAAACTCAACCCTGTTGAAAATGTCTAAACCAATTACACACTTTATACTTTTGCTGATTTCCTAATGTCTCTATTTATGTCTGCTTTCCTACATATTTTCCCCTGTTCATCATTGTGACTGACTCTTCACATGTGCTGACATTTACATTCACTCTCTACCCGAAACCCTATTTGTAAAGAACTTTTGGTCCAAATCCTATACTCACTCTTCTTTATAAACCTGCTGACTACCTTGGTAATCCTACGGACTATTCCTTTATGACTAGATGTTCTGTTTGTTATTCAATCATCCGAGGTACAAGATCCAATTTCATTGTATATTGACTTATCTGAGACATCTGTGCAGAATATAATTCAAAGCTAAGTATCCCACTCAAGGGCCCAATGCCCTACATGGCTTCAAATCTTCCCTAGATTTCTGTTATATTTTACCTATATATTCTTGTAAATATCACAGGTTTCCAATACCATTATTCATCCAGCAGAATGATTGCTAACCAAAATTGAACATATTATTAACCCTAACCATACACTGTTCCCTCAATCTGACTTTAGAGCAGTGCAGGGACAGAGTTGGTCTTACAAAAGAGGAATGTTGGGGATCTTCCACCTGCTGAGAATATCAAAGATCCATGCAGAAATGATCCCCGAAGAAGATGTAGACTGCTATGAAGGACCTGAGAGAGCAAAAGTTAGCTTCCATGGCAAACAACCTGGTCACTATGAAGGGATGTGTCTGAATAAGCCTCTCTCTTTTTAATATAGAGCAAATGGACCAAACCAGGCCTGTGTGGACATCTTTTCCCCTGTACCAATGGTTGATATACCATTCTAACTTGTGAAAGTGTCACAGGAAGTAGGGGCAGAATCCATCTCATGGGACCCTTGGAAGCAACTGTTAGGACAAAGTGGTTGCCAAGGCTGTGAGCTCATTCACTTCATGAAGGAAGTGACCTACCTCACTTTCTTGGTGATGGAACTCTCTGAACTTGGGATCCCTGAAAACAGGCAGCCAGAGTCAGGCCCAATAACAGTCACAGAAGTCTCACTTTTTGGATTTACCAAGGAGAGAGTCAATCTTTCTTGGTATCTACAGTTGTGAGGATGGCCAAATGCCAGGAAAGATCTGAATTGGGGTCTTTCCTGAGAAAGCAGGTATTGGCTCACCATTGGCTCCTGACAACTTCACAGAGTGGGCCAAGGAGTCCAGATTTGAGAATTGAGAAGCCATTTTGGGGGAACATAGTATGGCCCACAAGGCAGAGGACACTCTTGATAGTCACAGACCCTCTTGGGGGAAAAAGGTGCCTTTGTGAGAATGAGTGTGTGTATGTGGTTTTGTCTCATGCTCTGAGAATAGGTAGGAAAGGCGGTTTCTTTGGTTTAGAATGGACTGTTTCTAGTAAGTCATTTGACAAAGCAAGTGTTTCTATGTCTGTGTATCCAACTGTGTCAATGGTTGTAGACATTACAAAAGAAAATGCATCAATGGATGTGTCCTGTCTAGGAGAAAGCTTCCCCACATTCATCCTGCCCAATTTATGAAAGGACGGAGGCTTGCCTTATTGATGGGCAAGACCTGCTGTCTTCCTAAGTTTCTGTTTTCTTCTTGAATTCTGGCCACTCTCCAGAATAGACTCATGGTTTTGTGACCAAGATATGTAGCACCTCAAAGCTCTGTGACATGGCCATGTACTGGATAGCTGAAGGGAATGGCGAGAATCTCAGGAAACTCAGATATCTGTGTGATCATGAAAGTCTCAGTGGAGAATCCCTGCTTTGGGCCTTTGCTTACCTATTGTTCTGTAGCACTGAATGTCAGGAAGGTCTTTGCCTAAGGCACCACTTTGTGAAACCTGAATAAAACAGTTTTCTAATGGAAATGAATGAGCATCACCTGTCTCTCTTGGAGTAATTGCTTTTGAAAGGGATGTGTCTGAGCCAGTCTGTTGGCTGTGTGTGAGGCTGTGGCTTGTATTCTCAGCACCTGATGGATCTAAAGAAAGATGCCAGGTGTGCATCCAAAACCAAAATGGCCAAAAGAGCAGTCATTGTGGATAAAATCTCTTGCCTTCCTCTGTAAGGTTCCTGACCTCTATCAAGTGAGAATAGGAATCCTTTGGGTCAAATGACTTCTTCAAAGCCCTGCGGAGGCTAGCCAATAGGTGCTTGGGTTTTCTCATGACCCCAATGCACATAAAGAATCTAAACCCCACAGTCAGTAGGCCTCAAATTGGAGAAGCTGAGCAGTATTAATGGTAGGCCTTTTTGATCACTTCTGGTTCACAGAAGGGGTGTCCAGGCCACTCTGACTTTATGGAAATGACGAGCAAGAGTGCGTATTTTGGACACTGTCTTGTCCTGCGCTCCTCATAGAAACCTCCAGCTAGAGGTTATGATGAGTGTCTATATGGAAGAAGATGAGAGCCATGTGGGACTATTTTGGTTTAATTGTGGTCATTTGTGTGGCAGTTGAAGAGATGACTGGGTCCACCTGGGTTTGAACTCTGGTGTGAATCCCCTTAGAGACTGAGTTCTGGAAGTGACCTCAGAGAAGTATTGCCATGAATCGAGTTGGGATTTTAGGAAGCCATGCATGAGAGTCGCCCTTATAAACTTAGATCAAGGTCCAGGGTGGCTTTCCACAGAGCACTGGGAATCTCAGCCAAATTATCCCATGATTTTATTCTTAAAGACTTGGCAGCCATACTTGAGAGTCAAAACACACATGGAACTCACATTGTAGACCTCAATAGGCCTGGCTTCATGTAACCTTTTGGCCACTCTATGGGAAGCGTTGCCTATGAAAGTTCTCCAGAGTTTCACTGAAATGAGCTTCCTCAACATTTAATGGTTCTTGAAAGCCACAGTGCCTCCCAACTACATCCTTGAAAAATGGCTAGATAAATACTTTGAAATTTTTGAAATTCCCATGACCAGGTGGCACTGGAGTATCTTTGGATGTCCTGCTGCTGATCATGAGTGTACCAGAGAGTGCCTTGATTGACTGGAATTTATAAAAATAATGTAGAACAGAGATGGTAGTAAGTTGGAGCCTGCTGAGTAGTGGGCCTAGAGCAGTGGTAGCCACGTGTGTGATAAAACATCTGTGGTGGGTCCATGTGATTAGCCCATTTGCTTCCAAATGGCTTGTGACTGACATGGTGCAGCCAGCAGACCCTTATTTGTAAAGGCATCTTTTTATTTGGAGAGCTTTCAAGGTAATGATCAGAATCAGGTTGATATGGTCAAGGGTGCAAGCTATGTGAGAAAGAAGCCTGGTTGTTTCATTCTCCTGCAGACCCTAACCCACCACACGTGACAGAACACCCTCTAGCACTGTGTCCCAGTTGAACTTGTTGTTCAAAAAGCCCAGTGCAGCAGCAAGAACCAAAAGCCCCAGTGCAGCAGCAAGAACCACCACAAAAATTTGAGGAGGACCAAATGGCTTCACAGTCCACACGGGGTGAAACTTAGCCTCCAGTGGCCACACTTTACCTACAAAGAGAGAATTCAGCACTGCTGCCTCAGGTTTATTTGAAAATAAGAATCCATGTTCTCCAGGTCATATAGATGCAGACCCAGCTTTGATGGTCTCACTACAAAAGAAGCTAAAACTCCTTAATACAACATATATTTCAAGTGCCCAGCTTCAGAGGCAGTTTCTCAAGAAGTCTTTAGGCCAGCAGAGCTCAATGTTTGTGGAGTGTTTACCATGTCCCTTACTTTTGGAAACTGCTCTACCACCTCCAAGGTTGTGAACTCCTGAGCATATTCCATTCCAGATTTGCATTCACAGATTTTCTAACTCTTCTCCTCTAATTGTGTCTTACCTGGGGTGAAGGTAATGTCAAGGCATTGTTGTGGATGAGAGTGGGAAGATTTTTGTGTAGCACATATTTGCATACACATTGGATTCATTTTCCAATTTCCCATTAAAAATACTGAATCCCTGACACGAACCCATACCCTACTAGACTCTGACTACTAATCCTAATATGATGGAGAAAAATAACCCAAACACAATAGAAATACAAGCAGTACAGAGAAGGAATGGTGTATAGTTGGACTTGCCTTTTGCATTATGTAGGGTAGGTATTATAAATCTAGATAATTTTTAATTGAAATAGTTCTCCATGTGTTTTTAAAGTTAACAAATATGTGAATTTCTATCTCCCTTTCTCTGTAGCCTATTCAGCAAATGTATTTTTATATGCACATATAGAATCCTAGCTGGTATCACATGTACATACTTGTTTGGAGGCTGACGTGGCAGATAAAAATTATGAGAAGAGATAACTCCTCGTAAATGCTGTTGGATCTTAAAATTCAACCTATGGGTGATCTTCCTAGTTGAACAACATTATTCATAAATCCATGTTCAGTAAAATTAATATTTTTGGATCAGTGGACGATATATATTTCACCATGAATTTCGATTGGCATATATACTGCTACTCTTTAATGTCTGTGTGTGTTTTGTGTTTGTGTGTGTATATATATATATATATATATATATATATATATATATATATATAATCTCCAGATTTTTTAAAATATAAAATATATGTGTCTTATTATACACTCCCTAAATACATTCATATTCATGTATGTGGATTTATAATCAAATTTTTACAAGATTATTCTCAGAAATATTCATCCCCCTGAAACACATATTTGTTTACTAGTACTGAAAACTAACTTCAATGAAAGGTGCATACAAATCCTAATATTTCTGCAGTAACTTACCCAGGTTAATATCAATGCAAGTAGATTCCTATGGGACATGATGTGTATTTTGACATTCATTTTTATTCAACACTGGTACAGTACTATTTCTTCAGTTTATGCACATCATAGGATAAATGTTTCATCCAAAATTTCAAAATTTAAAACTTTTGATTCACTTTCAATCACTTCCTGCTTCAGAACACATGTATTCCTCCATGTTTCTTGACTGGTCTTTCATGAGACTTCTTTGCAAACACATTATTTTCGATTTGCATAATCAATTTTGAAGCAAAACTCACACACTCTTCATGATCAACCGTAACACTAATATTACCATTAGATGTACAACTGGTTGTAATGAATGTATGTATGCCAATATCAATATAAGATTTCCTGTATATTTTCAGATATCAATTTATTCCAATTCCAATTTCTAATGTTGGGTCCAGTTATATTATTTATTCACAGTTTGGTCTATTCATTCATCATTTCTATATTCATCAAAACAGGGTACACCTATTTTTTTCCCCAATACTAATTTATAGGTTGTAAAAATATTGCTCCCCATAATGGTGGAAGAAATACTCATATCACCTGATCTACATATACATTTTTATCACAGTAATATTCTGGACACAAATGTAAAGGTAACACTTATGATTGTACCAAAACCTAAATTGAACGTGAATATATATATTACTAAAACCATCCATGTCCAGGTCGCCTAATGCTCTCAAATTTCAATCCTATTGGTGACTACATATTTGTTTCTTCTAATATCATATATTCAACCTCAACCCTGTTGAAAATGTCTAATCCTGTTACTCACTTTATACTTTGCCTGATTTCCTAATGTCTCTATTTTATATCTGCTTTCCTACATATTTTCCCTAGTTCATCATTGTGACTGACTCTTCATATGTGCTGATATTTTCATTCACTCTCTAAACGAAACCCTATTGCTAAAAAACTATATTTCCAACTCAAAGACTCACTCTTCAACCTAAACCTACTATTTTCCTAATCCTACTGACTATCCCTTTTTGACTGGATGTTCTCTTCGACATTCAGGCATCTGAGGTACTAGGTTTTATTCCATTGTATGTAGATTTACCTGCGACCACATTGCAGAATGTAATTCAAAGCTAAATATCATAATCAAGGGCCCAATGCCCTTCCTGGCTTCAAATCTTACCTAGATTTCTCTTTTCATACTTATATTTCAAATACATATTCTTATAAATATTTCAGGTTCCCAATACCATTATTCATCCAGCAGAATGATTCCTAACACAAATAAAACATGTTGTTAACCCTAACCATACACTGTTCCCTCAATCTAAATTTACAGAGGGAAGGGACAGAGTTGGTCTTACAGTAAAGAAATGTAGGGGGTCTTCCACCTACTGAGACCCTCAAAGTTCCATGCTGAAATGATCACTGGAGAATATATGCGCAGCTCTGAAGGACCTGAGAGAGCAAAAGTCATGTTCAATGGCAAACAACCTGGTCAGCATGAAGGTTTCTGTCTGAATCAGCCTCTCTATTCTTAATGTAGAGAAGATGGACCAAACCAGGCCTGTGTGGGTAGCTGTTCCCGGGTGCCTATGGTTGATATAAGATTCTAACTTGTGAAAGTGTCACAGGAATTAGGGACAGCCTCCTTTTCATGTGAGACTTGGAAGCCACTGGTTGGACAAAGTGATTGCCAAGGCAGTGACCTCATTCAGTTCCGGAAGGAAGTGACCTCACATCACTTCCTTAGTGAAGGAAATCTCAGAACTTGAGATTCATGAAGCCAGGCACCCAGAGTCAGTCCCAGTCCCAGTCCCAGTGTTCTCACTTGTTTGGATTTACCAAGGACAGAGTAAGTCTTTCTTGGTACCTATTGATGTGAGGATTGCAAAATGCCAGTAAAGCTCTGAAGAGGGGCCTTTCCTGAGAAAGCAGGTAGTGGCTCACCTCTGGGTCCTGACACCTTCACAGAGTTGGCCAAGGAGACCAGATCTGAGACATTTCAGGCCATTTAGGGGGGAAATAATATGGCCCACCAGTCAGAGGACACTCCAGATAGTAACAGACCTTCTTGGGGGAAGGAGCTGCCTTTGTGGGTGTTGGTTTGTGGTTTTGTCTCATTTTCTGAGAATAGGTAGGCAAGGCGCTTTATGTGCTGTGGAATGAACTGTTTATTGTAAGTCATTTGACAAGGCGAGTGTTTCTATGTCTGTTTACCTCACTGTGTCCGTGGTTGTACTCATTATAAAAAAAGAATGCATCAATGGATGTGTCCTGTCTAGTAGAAAGCTTCCCAGAATTCATCCTGCCCAATTAATGAATGGAGTTCAGATTGCCTTATCAATGGGTAACACCTGCAATCTTCCTAAGTTACAGTTTTCTTCCAGAATTCTGGCCCCTCTCCAGAATAGTCTCATGGTTTTGTCTCTAAGGTATGTACCACCTCCAAGCTCTGTGACATGGCCATGTACTGGATAGCTCAAGTGAATTGTGAGCATCTCAGAAAAATCAGATATATGTGTGACCACTAAATCTCAGTGGAGAAACCCTGCTTTGGGCCTTTTGCTTACCTATTATTCTGTTGCTATGAATGTCACGAAGTTCTTTGCCTCGGGCCACCAATTTGTGAAGCCTGAAGAAAACAGTTTTCAAATGGAAATGAATGGGCATCACCTAGGGCTCTTTGCTTAATTGCTTTGGAAAGGGGTGTGTCTGAATCAGTCTCTTGGCCCTGTGTGAGGCTGTGGCTTAGATTCTCAGCACCTGATGGATCTAAAGAAAGATCCCATGGATGCATACAGAACCAAAATAGCCAAAAGAGCTGTCATTGTGGATGAAGACTCTCGCCTTCCTTTCAAAGGTTCCTGACATCTATCAAGTGAGAATAGGGATCCTTTGGGTCAAGTGAGTTATTCAAAGCCCTGCAGAGGCTAGCCCATACGTGCTTGGGTGTTCTCATTACTCCAATTCACATAAAGAATCTAAACCCCACAGTCAGTAGGCCTCAAATTGGAGAAGCCAAGCAGTATTAATGGCAGACCTATTTGATCACTCCTCGTTCACAGTCAGGGTTTCCAGGCCACACTGATTTTAGGCAAATCGGGGGAAAGGTAGGTTATTTTGGACATTGTCTTGGTCTGTGTCCCTCATGGAAAACTCCATCCAGAGGTTATGATGAGGGTCTACATGGAAGAAGATAAGGGCCATGTGGGAGAATTTTGTTTTGAATTGTGGTAAGTTGTGTGGCAGTTGGAAGAGATGCCTGGGTTTACCTGGGCTTTAACTCTGGTGTGATTCCCCTTAGAGTCTGAGTTCTGGAACTGACCTCAGAGAAGCATTGTCATCAATTGTGTTTGAATTTTACTAGGCCATGCATGAGAGTTGCCCTTGGAACCTGAGATCTAGGCACAGAGTGGCTTTCCACAGAGCACTGGGAATCTCAGCCAGGATATCACATGATTTTATTCTGAAAGACTTTGCAGCCACAGTTGAGTCAAAACACGCATGGACCTCACATTGTAGACCTCAATAGGCCTGGCTTCATGTGACCTTTTGGCTACTCTTTGGGAAGCCTTGCCTGTGAGTGTTCTCTAGAGCTTTCATTGAAATGAGATTCCTCAACATTTAATGGTTCCTGAATGAATTGAAACCCCCAGAGACTCCAACTTCATCCTTGACAAATGGCTTGATAAATACCATGAAATTTTTGAAATTCCCATGACCAGGTGGCACTGGAGAACTTTTGGATGTCCTGTTGCTTATGATGAGTGTACCAGACAGTGCCTTGATTTACTGGGTTTCATGAAATTTGTGTAGAACAGTGATGCCAGTAAGTTGGATCCTGCTCATTAGTGGGCCTAGAGCAGTGGTGTGAAGGTGTGTGATAAAACATGTGTGGTGGTGACATGTGGATCTGCCATTGGCTTCCCAAAGGCTTGTGACTGACATGGTACAGCCAGCAGACCCTTCTATGCAAAGGTGTTTTTTATATAGAGAGGTTTCAGGGCAATGTTCAGAATCAGGTTGCTATGGAAATGGGGGCAACTTATGTGGAATTGAATCCTGGTTGGTGCATTCTCATGCAGACCGTGACCCTCCACACGGGACAGAACTCTCTCCAGCACTGTGTCCCAGTTTAGCTCCTTGTATTTCATGAAGCAAATACCAAACTCCCAGTGCACCTGTGAGAAACACCACGAAAATTGGAGAATGACCAAATGGCTTCACAGTCCACACGTGGAGACTCTTACAACCCAGTGACCATAGTTAAACTACAAAGAGAGTATTCAGCATGGCTGCCTCATGTTCATTGGAAAATTAGAAACAATATCCTCCAGGTCACATTGTTGCACACCCAGATTTGATGGTCTCCCAACAAAGGAAGCTAAAGCTCCTAACAACAACATATATTTTTAAGTGCCCAACCTCAGAGGAAGTTTCTCAAGAAGTCTTTACACCAGCAGAGCTCCATGTTTGAGAAATGTTTACCCTGTCCCTTACTTTTGAAAACTCCTCTACCACCTCGGAGGTTGTGAACTCCTGAGCATTTTTCATTCCTGATATATATTCACAGATTTTCTAACTTTTCTCCTCTAATTGTGTCTTACTCGGAACAAAGGCAATGTCAAGGCAATGTTCTGGATGAGAGTGTGAACATTTTTTTGTAGCACATATTTACATACACATTGCATTCATTTTACAATTTTCCATTCAAAATACTGAATCTCTGACATGAACCCATACCCTACTAGACTCTGACTACTACTCCTAATATGATGGAGAAAAATAACACAAACAGAATAGGAATACAAGCAGTTAGGAGAAATCATAGTGTATAGTTGTACTTGTATTTTGCATGATTAATGGTAGGTGTTATAAATCTAGTCAATATTTAATTTAAATAGTTCTCCATGTGTTTTTAAGGTTAACAAATATGTGAATTCCTGTCTCCCTTTCTCTGTATCCTATTTAGCACATGTACTTTTAAATGCACATATAGAATCATACCTGGTATCACATGTACATTTTTGTGAGGTGGCTGATTTGGCAAATACAATTTGTGAGAAGTGATCACTCCTCTTAAACGCTGTTGGAACTGAAAATGCAACCTATAGGTGAGCTTCCTAGTTGAACAACATTATACATAAATCCATGTTCAATTAAAGAAATATTTTTGCATCTGTGGATGATATATATATCATGATAAATTTTGATTGGCATATATATTGCTAATTTAATGTCTGTGTGTGTGTGTGTATTTTGTGTGTGTGTATGTGTGTGTGTGTGTATGTGTGTGTGTGTGTGTGTATATATATATATATATATATATATATATATATATATACTCTCCAGAAATATATGTGTCTTATATACACTCTCTAAATTCATTCATGTTCATGTATATGGATTTATAATCAACTTTTCACAAGATTTTTCACAGAAATATTCATCCACCTGAAATACATATTTGTTTCCAGTACTTAAAACTAACTTCAGTTTATTTTGCATACAAATACTATTATTTCTACAGTAACTGACCCAGTTTAACATCAATGCAAGTAGATTCCAGTGGGACATGATGTGTATTTTGAAGGTCATTTTTATTCAGCACTGGTACAATACTATTTCTTCAATTTATGCACATGATAGGATATATATTCCATCCACAAGTTAGCAAACTTATAGGCAGTTGTTTCACTTTCATCACTTCCTGCTTCAGAACACATAAATTCCTCTAGGTTTCTTGACTGGGCTTTTCATGAGACTTCTTTCCAAACACATTATTTTTAATTTCCATGATCACTTTTGAAGCAAAACTCACACACTCTTCATGATAAACCATAATCCTAATATTACCATTAGTTGTATTAGTGGTTGAAATGAATGTATGTATATCAATATAAGATTTCCTGTATATTTTCAGATATCAATGGAATCCATTATTTAAATTTGGAACCCATTGTATTATTTATTCACATTATGGTCTATTCATGCATTATCTCTATATTCAGAGTCACAGGATATACCTATTTGTACCCCCAATACTAATTTATACATCTTCAAAATATTGCTCCCAGAAATGGTGGAAGAAATACTCACGTCACCTTATCTACATATGCATTTTATCACAGTAATATTCTGGACACAAAAAGCAAAGATGACACTTATTATTTTACCAATGTAAAGGTCAGGCGAGTGTCGGAGGAAGAGACTACCAGAGACTGTCTCATGCAACAGCCAAGGATTTATGGGGGTCGAGCATGCTGGGGTCAGAGCTCCCTTGAATAGAGCACAGAGCCCTGAGAACAGCTTAAGCAGAGCTTATATACTTTCCTTGGAGAGGGCAGATAGGAAAGTTTATTGATGGGTCAGGGCGAGTGGGCGGTTTGCGTCCAAATGGGTGAGGAAGTACATTCTGCAGTTTTGCAGTTGGGTACAGCACTTTCAGGGAACTAGATTAGCAAACAGTTCTCAAGACATCAACAGTGTTTTGTTAAGCATACCGAAAAACTGGAAGTGACAAGTACCTATTTTATTAACCTTTCATTCCCCACTTCTTCTTTTGGTTACTTTTAATCATAAAAATGATCATTGGGGGTGTCACATTTTATGTTTACTAGTGTGGTATATTGTTTTCTGATTACCATAAGTTTAACTTGTCCAATTTGAGCATGGAGAAAGGAAACTACACGGTTGATCAAACAGGGTCCTACAATTACCAATAATAGGATTAGTAATGGACCGGCCAGGGCTGATGAAAACGTAGTTAATGAGGGGGCTTTGTGAACCAAGACTCAAACCACCTTTTTTGGGCCTCTCTCTCTTGTTGATGCTCTTCAAGGCATCTTCTTAATTTAATCATAGATTCTTTTACAACTCCAGTATGGTCGGCATAAAAACAACATTCTTCCCTCAATGCAGGACGAAGGCCCCTTCTCTCATGAAGAGGAGGTCCAACCCTCGACTGTTCTGTAAAATAACTTCAGAGAGAGAGGTTAAAGATTCGTGTAAAGCTGTGAAGGAGGTTTTTAATAGCTTTAAGTTTTGGTCTATTACTGCTTCTAATTGGGTCATTTGTTGTGTCCCATGGACCAGGGCAGTGGTTCCTGTGCCCACCCCTGCAGCAACTCCTATTCATAATAGGATGACTAAAGTGAGGGATACAGGTTCCTGGCAGAACCGGGTTGTTTGCCCCCCTATTTGATATTTAAATGTACCTGCGTCATGATAGAGCACTCTGGAAAACATCTGCACCATTACATAATTAATCACATCTGTTGACCATTTTATGAAAACATAAACAATGTTTAAGTGTATAGAATTGTACTGCTGTAGAGATGGACAAGGCAAGGTACCTAAGATAGCACAGAAGACAGGGAAACAGTCTTATTTGGTTGCATCTGGATTTAGAGGGCATTGCTTCTGTTGTAATCAATTAATCCCTGAACCCAAAGTTTAGGTTGTTTCAGAATTTTGTACCCAGCATGTAAGGGAAGGGGCTCAGAAGTTCACAGTCTGCAGAAGTTCACAAAAAGCAGTTTTTGTTTCTGTTTTTTTTTTCCTCTGTTCTGGGAAAGTTAACTTCTTAAGGACACCTGGGAGGGGGAGAGCTTTTTTCTTCTTTTTTTTCTTTTCCTCCCTGCCAGCTGTTACCATGAAGCCCAGTTGGTAACTTCTATATCTTAGAAATGTAGCCATCTCTATGAAGCCCCAGCTCTAGGCCAGAGGCCTTCTTCATATATTTTGTTAAAAACTACTAAGGGGGTGTCTAGCTTAGGAGTGCTGATTTTTCCAGCCAGTGGCCAAGTAGAACAGAGCAACACGAATAGAGGAAGTTTATCTACATTGAACTCTTTTATAGGAACTGTGTTGCTGAAAGGCTTAAAGTCAGCCATGGTGAAGACTTCTGGAGAAGGTCATTTAAGACTTTTCTGTGGGCCTGGTACAGAGGGAAAGACAGGGAAGGCAGGGGATGAGAGCAGCTCCGTGGATCTGAGGATGAGGAAAAAGAGATATAAAAGAATTATGGGAAACGGGTTTGGGATTTTCCTGGCAACAAAACTTGAGCAGTAGAACAGGTAGAGCAGAGGGGAAGACGGGAGTGAGTATCCCAAAAAGCCTGTGAGGGACTTTAAATTCTTAGTAACCTGTTTTCAGTGATGACAAAGCAACTTTAAAGGCCATTTTAATTACATCTTTGATAGGCGTCTGAGGGCACTCCTTAGCTGGTTTGAGCTTTGGGTTAGCTGGTAAGAGGACCTGGTGGGACCCGGTGTGGGCACTGACAGGAGGAGAGAGGAGTGAGTGGGTGGAAGGGTACCTCAGTACCTGCAAGCTCAGCAAGGGGCAATGGTCTGAGAACCGACGGAAATTTGGGTTTTTGATCTAGTAACTGGAGCTGAGAAATCAGGTTGCTGATGTGGGAGTGACAGCAGAGAGTCTGGGGCAGAAGGCTGCGGGTGAGTATCTATTGGAGAAGCATAGTTCAGGATTTGAGCATAGGAGGGAAAAGGCCTAAACGTAGGGGAATTTCCTTCCACACTTTTGAGCACTTGTCGAAGTTGAAAAGGTCACGCAAAATTTGAGAATCTAGAGACCCTTCTGGTGGCCATCGGTTTTTGTTATCTAACTGGTAATATGGCCAATGCTGTGTACTGAATTTGATGAGGAGTTTTGCTTCCACCAGGTAGCCCCTGTATCCTCACATCCCCATTATTTACAGAAGAAGTTGGCTTTTCCCCCCACAGTCGTGGCTGTTTTTGGCTTTGGTAGTCCGCCAGGCAAACATAGTAATCTAGGCTAGCCAACCTGCATCTGGCTCGCGTGTCCCTACATCCATAATGTTTGTTTCCATTATCTATTGTATGGAAAGTATTTAATGGAATTTTTGGGGATCCTCTTCATCAGGGATTTCCCAATAGGAAAGACGTATAGCCAGCTGACAAATTTCTTGGTGGAGAGATGGCCACCAGGTCCCTAAGTGGGCTGTATGTGCGATAGACCATACTTCTTGTCTAGTAGGATTTGTGATCAGCCATCGCTGCTGAACGGGTTGATGAGGGTTAGGACTACTGGTGACCAATTGGAGAGTCTATAGTCTTATTCACATGGCGAATATACAATTTGAAAATGTTACCAGTCTTTTCCATTTTTCAGCCAGATTCTGGACAGGGCACAGGCTTGAGATGAGAATTAGGAACCAGGAAGTGATTCCGTCTAACTTTAGCACTGTAGGTGTTATAAGTAGCACCTGGTATGGTCCTGTCCAGCCGGGTTCCAGGGATGACACCTGATGTTGTCTTATGTAGACAAAGTCTCTTACTTGATATAGATGTGGAGTACCCTCTTCAGCAGGTTGGTAGGCAGTGGCCAGCTGTTTCCACAGGTATTGCTGAGTTCCTTCCAGAACTTTAAGTCTGTCAAGCAAGGTGGTGTGGAAGGGATCGTTAGATCTTTAAGTTAGGGTTAGGTCCCTTACTGGAGATGGGGCCCCATAGAGAATTTCATAGGGGGTGAGGTTACACAAAGAAACAGAGGGAGTATTTCTTGCATGAAATAGTGCATAAGGCAGGAGCATAGTCCAATCTTTTATGCAACTCTTTAAGCTTAATTTCGTTTAGGTCTCTTTAATGGTTCTATTTAATTTTTTTACCTGTCCTGAACTCTGGGGTCTATAAGCACAATGTAACTTCCAATTAATCCCCAGGGTCCTGGCTAACCCCTGAGTTACCTGGGCCATGAACGCTGGTCCATTATCAGACCCTATTACCTTAGGCAGGCCGTACCTTGGAAAAATATCTTTCAGGATCTTCTTGACCACCATTTGCGCCTTTTTTTTGGGGGGGGGAGGCTTCAATCCATCCTGAAATATATCTACAAAGAGTAGGAGATATTTAAGTCCATACCATGCTTGCTTAATTTCAGTGAAGTCCACTTCCCAGAATTGTCCTGGTCTGGTTCCTCATAGGTGCTTTCCTGCAGGAAGCTTGGAAGTGTAAGCATTAACCTATTGACAGACCCGACAGGCTTTTTTTTACCTGTTCAGTTATTTCCTTTCACTGTGAGTCGGTTAGTGGAAAACTCTGTTCTTGATCCTTCAGGAATGCCTGCAATTTCTTTGAACCAAGGTGAGTGAACTGATGTACATTTTTAACGTAGTGTAGGGCTTTCTGAAATTTCAGGCTTTGCTCAGTGAAGTTGAGGAGTACAGTGTCAGTGTCCTTAGATGTTATCAAAAGCTTGCTGGATCTCAGGGGTCCATTAGAATTGGGCATCTCCCTTTAACAGCGGGTGTAAATGAGAAGTTAAGGACCCAAACACAGGAATCCTTAACCTGCAAAACCCAGCAGTCCCAAGAAACTCTCTGTGTTGTCTGCTGTTAGATGGGGGTGGTTTCTGCACAACCGTTTGATTTCTGGGCTCAGTGAGCCATCGTTTACTGCCCCTAAAGGAATAGCCCAGGAAGATTACTTCTTGCTGGCAAATTTGGGCCTTTTAGGAAGAAGCTCTATACCCGAGTTGAGGAAGCTCACATAATACTGCTTGGGTCCCAGATTCACAGATATCCTTGGTGTTGGGTGCCAGTAGCAGGTCATCCACGTATTGAAGCTGGGTGACTTCGGGGTGCGTAGTTCTGAAGCTGTTGAGATCTCTTTGGAGGGCTTCATCAAAGAGAGTGGGGGAGGTTTTCAACCATTTTGGGGAGTCTAGTCCAAGTTAGTTGACCACACGTTCCAGTTTCTGGGTCTACCCACTACCAAGCAAACAGCAACTGACTATATTTATGCAGAGGCAAGCAAAAGAAAGCATCTTTTAAGTCCAGAACAGTATACCATTTCCTCTCAGGGTTCAGAGTGATAAGCAGATTGTACGGATTAGGTACACTGGGGTGAATGTCCTACACTCTGTTGTAGGTCTCTCTTATGTCTTTAATGGGGGATAGTCCCTGGCTCCTGGCTTTTTATACTGGTAGCGGGGGAGTGTTTTAGGATGATTGACAAGACCTTAGGACCCTAAGGCCAGATATTTCTGAATATGGGGCCTTATCCCATCTTTAGCTTTTTTGCTCAGAGGATATTTTTTGACATTGATTGGGGAGGCTGAGGTTTTGAACTCCACTGTTTTTGGAGGTTGTTTCATGGCTAGTCCTAACCCAGCAGTTTTTTTCCAGGCATCTGGGTAATCTGTTATCCATTTCTGGGGTAGCTTGCCTGTTTGATCAGTCTTGGGGGGTGTGAAGAGTTGCTGTTCATCTTCTACTGACATATTTAAAGCCGTGAATATAGGAGTTTATACTAAAGGATTTAGAAATATCATTTTGGGGCCTTCATGGTTAAAAGTCATTTTGGCCCGGAGCTTGGTGAGCAGATCTCTGCCCGTCAATGGGGCCAGGCATTCTGGGATTATTAGGAAGGAGTGATGGATTTTTCCTTTCCTCATGTCCATGGTTTTCTTAGTTGTCTAATTCCCATATTTACTGGTGTTAGCACTTTGAACTAGAGAGCTTTTATTTGATAGAGGGCCCAGTGGGGCCTTAAGGACTAAGTATACTGCCCCTGTATCCACTTCAAAGTTTACTGGGGTCCCCTCCACATCAAAAGTTACCCTGGGTTTATTGGGAGTCTAGCAATCTGGGGCTCAGTGCTCACTTGAATAGAGCAGACAGCAATGAGAACAGCTTAAGCAGAGGTTATATACTTTCCTTGAAGAGGGCAGGGAGGGAAGCTTATTGATGGGTCAGGGCGAGTGGGCGGTTTGCGTGCAAACAGGTGAGGGTGTACATTCTCTGTTTGGCAGTCGGGGACAGCACATTCTGGGAAAAAAATTAGCAAACAGTCCTCAAGGTTTCAACAGTGTTTTGTTAAGCATACAGAAAAACAGGAAGTGACAAGTACCTATCTTATTAACCTTTCACCAAATCCTAAATGGAAAGTGAGCATGGATTTCTAAAAACATCCATTTCCAGGTTGCTTAATGCTCGCAAATCAATCCTATTGGTGACTACATATTTGTTGCTTTCTAAGATTATATATTCAACCTCAACCCTGTTGAAAATGACTAATACTAACCCTCACTTTATGCTTTTCCTGATTTCCTAATGTCTCCATTGATATCTGCTTTCATACATATTTTCCTGAGTTCATCATTGTGACTGACTCTTTACATGTGCTGAAATTTACATTCACTCTCTATCCGAAACCCTATTGCTACAGAACTTTTGTTCGAAATCCTATACTCACTC
This sequence comes from Callospermophilus lateralis, assembly GCF_048772815.1. Taxonomy (NCBI): domain Eukaryota; kingdom Metazoa; phylum Chordata; class Mammalia; order Rodentia; family Sciuridae; genus Callospermophilus; species Callospermophilus lateralis. The sequence continues at coordinate 971,175 of NW_027513794.1, read as the reverse complement.
TTTTTTCTATACCTACCAACTATCTTCCTAATCCTACCGACTATCCCTTTTTGACTGGAAATTCTCTTTGACAATCAATCATCCTAGGTACAAGGTCCTATGCCATTGTATATCAATTTATCTGAGACATCTGTGCAGAATATAATTCAAAGCTAAGTATCCCAATCAACAGCCCAATGCCCTTCTTGGATTCAAACCTTATCTAGATTTCTGTTTTCATACTTATATTTCACCTATATATTCTCGTAAATATCGCGAGTTCCCAATACCATTGTTCATTCCTCAGTATGATTTCTAACCTAAATCAAACCTGTTATTACTCTAACCATACACTGTACCCTCAACCTAACTGTACAGAAGAGCCGGGAGAGAGTTTGTCTTACAATACAGTAATGTAGGGGCTCTTCCACCTGCTGAGAACATCAAAGGTACAAGCAGAAATTATACCCTGGAGAAGTTGCAGGCAGCTATGAAGGACCTAATAGAGCAAAAGTCATCTTCCATGACAAACAACCTGGTCAGTATTAAGGGATGTGTCTGAATCAGCCTCTCCTTTCTTAATGTAGAGAAGATTGACCAAACCATGCCTGTGTGGAGAGCTGTTCCCAGGTGCCTATGGTTGATATACCATTCTAACTTGTGAAAGTGTCACAGGAAGTAGTGGCAGCCTCCATCTCATGGGAACCTTGGATGAATCTGGTAGGACAAAGTGGTTGCCAAGGCAGTGACCTCATTCAGTTCCTGAAGGAAGTGACCTCACCTCACTTTCCTGGTGATGGAAATCTCTGAATTTGGGATCCAGGAAGCCAGGCACCGAGAGCCAGTCCAAGTCCCAATCCCAGTGGTCTCACTTGTTTGGATTTACCAAGGACAGAGTCAGTCTTCCTTGGTACCTACTGATATGAGGATTGCCAAATACCTGAAGAGCTCTGAAGAGGGGCCTTTACTGAGAAAGCAGGTAGTGGTTCACCGCTGGCTGTTGACAACTTCACAGAGTTGGCCAAGGAGACCAGATCTGAGACAGTACAGGCCATTTTAGGGGAACATAGTATGGCCCACAATTCAGTGGACACTCCGGATAGTCACAGACCTACTTGAGTTAAGGAGGTGACTTTGTGGGTGTGGGTGTGAGTTTGTGGTTTTGTCTCATGTTCTGAGAATAGGTAGGAAAGGCTGTTGTTTTGATTGGAGTGGACTGTTTCTAGAAAGTCGTTTGACTAGGCGAGTGCTTCTATGTCTGTGTATCCCACTCTGTCCATGGTTGTAGACATTCGAAAAGAGAATGTATCAATGTATGTGTCCTGTCTAGTGGAAAACTTTCCAGCATTCATCAGGCCTAGTTGATGAATGGACTGTGGCTTTCCTTATGGATGGGCAACACCTACTAACTTCCTAAGTTCCTGTTTTCTTCCTGAATTCTGGCCACTCTCCAGAATAGCCTCATAGTTTTGTGTCCAAGATACATACCACCCCCAAGCTCTGTGACATGGCCATGTACTTGATAGCTATAGGAAATGGGAACATCTTAGAAAACTCAGACATCATTGTGACCAGTAAACGCTCAGTGAAGAAACCATATTTTGGTTCATTTGCTTACCTATTGATCTGTTGCCCTGAATGTCAGGAAGGTCTTTGCCTCAGGCCACACCTTTGTGAAGCCTGAATAAAACAGTTTTAAAATGGAAATAAATGGGAATAACTTGTGGTTCTTTGCTTTGGAATGGGATGTTTTTGAATCAGCCTCCTAGCCCTGTATGAGGTTGTGGCTTAAATTTTCAGCACATGATGGATCTAAAGATAGATACCATGTGTGCAATCAAAACCATAATGGCAAAAATTCAGTAATTGTGGATGAGTCTCTTGCCTTCCTCTGTTAGGTACCTGACCTCTATCAAGTGAGACAGGGATCCTTTTGGTCAAATGAGTTTTTCAAAGTCCTGCAGAGGTGCTTGTGTTTTCTCGTGACTATAAATCATATAAAAAAATCTATACCTGAGAGTCAATAGGGCTCAAATTGGAGAAGCAGAGCAGTATTAACGGCAGGCCTATTTGATCACTTCTGGTTCACAGGAAGGGTGTCCAGGCCACCCTGACTTTAGGCAAATGAGGGGCAAGGGAGAATATTTTGGACACTGTCCTGGGATGCGTCCCGCATGGAAACCTCCAGCCAGAGTTTATGATGAGTGTCTATATTTAACAAGATGAGGGCCATGTGGGAGTGTTTTGGTTTTAATTGTGGTCATTCGTGTGGCGGTTGGAAGAGATGACTGGATCCAACTGGGCTTGAACTATGGTGTCATTCCCCTTAGAGACTGAGTTCTGGAACTTACCTCAGAGAAATATTGCCATGAATTGTGTTGGGATTTAGGAGGCCACGCATGAGAGTCACCCTTGGAAACTGAGATCTAGGCCCAGTGTCGCTTTCCACAGAGCACTGGGAATCTCAGGAGGATATCACACAATTTTATTCTGAAAAACTTGTCAGACATATTTGATAGTCAAAACACACATGGACCTCAATTGTAGACCTCAATGGGCCTTGCTTCATGTGACCTTTTGGCCACTCTTTGGGAAGCCTTGCCTATGAGAGTTCTCCAGAGCTTTCATTGAAATGAGCTTCCTCACCATTAAATGATTTCTGAATGAATTGAAACCCACAGTGTCTCCAACTTCATCCTTGAAAATTGGCTAGATAAATACCATGAAATTTTTGAAATTTCGTTGACCAGGTGGCACTGGAGAACATTTGGATGTCCAGTTGCTGATCATGAGTGTACCAGACAGTGTGTTGATTGACTGGTTTTCATGAAAATGGTGTAGAAAAGAGATGCCAGTCATTTGAAGCCTGTTGAGTAATGGGCCCAGAGCTGGGGTGAGCAAGTGTGTGATAAAACATCTGTGGTGGGGTCATGTGGATCTGCCATTGGCTTCCAAATGGCTTGAGACTGACATTGTGCAGCCAGCAGATCCTGTATGTAAAGACATCTGGTTATATAGAGAGGTTTCAGGGCAATGTTCAAAATCAGGTTTCTATGGTCAAGGGAGCAACCTATGTGGTATACAAGCCCTGTTGGTGCATTCTCCTGCAGACCCTGACCCACCACACGTGAAAGAACTTCCTGCAGCCCTTTGTTTCAGTTGAACTCCTTGTATTTCATGAAGCAAATACCAAACTCCGAGTGCAGTATCAAGAAACGTTTTGAAAAGTGGAGGATGACCTAATGGCTTAGCAGTCTACATGGGGAGACACTTAGACCCAGTGGCCATAGTTTACCTACAAAGAGAGAAATCAACACTGCTGCTTCATGTTCATTGGAGAATTATAAACCATGTCCTCCAGGTCACAGATTTGCAGACCAAGCTTTGATTGTCTCACTAGAAAGGAAGCTAAAGCTCCTGACAACAACATATATTTCAAGTGCCCAACCTAGAGGCAGTTTCTCCAGAAGTCTTTAGGCTGGTAAATCTCCATGTTTGTGGAGATTTTACACTGTCCCTTACTTTTGGAAACTCCTCTACCAACTCCAAGGTTGTGAACTACTGAAAATTTTTCATTTCAGATATGCATTCAAAGATTGTCTAACTCTTCTCCTCTAAATGTGTCTTACTTGGGGTGAAGGTAATGTCAAGGCATTGTTCTGAATGAGAGTGGGAAAATTTTTGTGTAGCACACATTTGCATACACATTGATTCATTTTACAATTTTCCATTTGAAATACTGAATTCTTGACACTAACTCATACCCTACTAGACTCTGACTACTAATCCTAATATGATGGAGAAAAATACCCAAACAGAATGAAAATACAAGCAGTTTACAGCAGGCATGGTGTATTGTTGGACTTCCTTTTTGCATGATAGAGGGTAGGTATTCTAAATCTACTCAATTTTTAATTGAAATAGTCCTCCATGTGTTTTTAATGTTAACACATATGTAAATTCCTGTCTTCCTTTCTATGTAGCCTACTCAGCACATGTATTTTTATATGCAAATATAGAATCCTACGTGGTCTCACACGTACATTTTTTTGAGTTGGCTGACTGGGCAGAAACAAGTTGTGAGAAGAGATCTCATAAACGCTGGTGGAACTGAAAATTAAAACTATGGGTGAGCTTCCCAGTAGAACAATTTATACATAAATCCATGTTCAGTAAAATAAATATATTTTCATCTGTGGATGATATATATTACTGATAAATTACGTTTGGCATATATATTGATACTTTTTAATGTATTTTTGTGTTTTTCTGTATATATATATATACACACACACACACACACACACTCTCCAGATTTTATAAAATATGAAATATATGTCTCTTATATACACTCCATCAATTCATTCATGTTCATGTATGTGGATTTATAATCAACTTTTCACAAGATTATTCTCAGAAATATTCATCTACCTGAAATACATATTTGTTTCCCAGTATGAGAACTAACTTCAATCAATGGTGCTTACAAATCCTAATATTTCTACAGTAACAGACCCAGTTTAACATCAATGCAAGTAGATTCCTATGGGACTTAATGTCTATTTTGACCTTTATTTTAATTCAACACTGGTACATTAGTATTTCTTCAGTTTTTGCACATCATAGGACATATATTTCATCCACAAGTTAGCAAATTAATAAGAATTTGTTTCACTTCCTGCTTCAGAACACATGAATTCTTCCATGTTACTTGACTGGTCTTTTCATGAGACTTCTTTCCAAACACATTATTTTCGATTTCCATAATCAATTTTGAAGCTAAACTCACACACTCTTCATGATAAACTATAACATTAATATTACCATTAGATGTAAAACTGGTTGGAATGAATGTATGCATATCAATATAAAATTTCCTGTATATTTTCACATTTCAATTCAATCCATTATTTAAAGTTGGAACCAGTTATGTTATTTATTCACTGTATGGTCTATTAATGCATTATCTCTATATTCATAAACACAGTGTACACCTATTTGTCCCCCCATTACTAATTTGTACCTCTTCAAAATATTGCTCCCAGAAATGGTGGAAGTAATACTGATGTCACCTTATCTATATATACATTTTATCACAGTAATATTCTGGACACAAAAAGCAAAGGTCAAACTCATGATTGTATCAAAGCCTAAATGGAAAGTGAGCATGGATTACCAAAAACAACCATGTCCTGGTTACCTAATGCTCTCAAATGTCAATCCTATTGATGACTACATATTTGTTTCTTCCTAAGATTATATATTCAACCTCAAGCCTGTTGGAAATGTCTAATTCAATCACTCACTTTACACTTTGCCTGATTTCCTAATATCTCTATTGATATCTGCTTTCCTACATATTTTCCCTAGTTCATCATTGTGACTCATACTTCACATATGCTGACATTTACATTCACTCTCTACCCGAAACTCTATTGCTAAAGAACTTTTGGTCCAAATCCTATACTCACTCTTCTTTATAAACCTACTGACTATCTTACTAATCCTACTGACTATCACTTTTTAACTCGATGTTCTCTTCAACAATCAATCATTCAAGGTAAAAGGTCCTATGCCATTTTATATCAATTCATCTGAGACACATGTGCAGAACATAATTCAAACCTAAGTATCCCACTCAAGGGCCCAATGCCCTTCTGGCTTCATATCTTACCTACATTTCTGTTTTCATACTTATATTTCACCTATATATTCTTGTAAATATCACAGGTTCCCAATACCATTATTCATCCGGCAGAGAGATTCCTAACCCAAATCGAACATGTTATTAACCCTAAATATACACTGTTACCTCAATCTAACTTTACAGAAGAGGAGGGACAGAGTTTCTCTTTAAATACCGGAATGTAGGGAATCTTCCACCTGCTGAGAACATCAAAGGTCCATGTAGAAATAATCCCTGGAGAAGATGTAGGCAGCTGTGAAGTTCCCGAGAGAGCAAAAGTCATCTTCCATGGCAAACAACCTGGTGAGGATGAAGGGATGTGTCTGTATCAGCCTCTATCAACTTAATGTAGAGAAGATAGACCAAACCAGGCCTGTGTGAAGAGGTGTTCCCAGGTGCCTATGGTTGATATACCATTCTAACTTTTGAAAGTGTTACAGGAAGTAGGAACAGCCTCCATCTCATGGGCCCTTAGAAGTAACTATTTGGACAAAGTTGTTGCCAAAGCAGTGACCTCATTCAGTTTCTGAAGGAAGTGACCTCACCTCACTTCCTTTGTGATGGAACTCTCTGAACTTGGGATCCAGGAAGAATGGCACCCAGAGCCAGTCGCAGTCCCAGGCCCAGTGGTCTCACTTGCTTCAATTTACCAAGGACAGAGTCAGTCTTTCTTAGTGCCTACAGATGTGAGGATGTTCAAATGCCAGAAAAGCTCTGAAGAGGGGCCTTTCCTGAGAAAGCAGGTAGTGGCTCACCCATGGCTAATGACAACTTCACAGAATTGGCCAAGGAGACCAGATTTAAGACAGGACAGGCCATTTGGGGGGAATATAGTATGGCCCACCATTCAGAGGACACTCTGGGTAATCACAGAACTACTTGGAGCAAAGGTGGTGCCTTTGTGGGTGTGGGTGTATGTTCATGGTCTTGTCTCATGTTCTGAGAATAGGTAGGAAAGACTGTTTGTTTGGATTGGCGTGGACTGTTTCTAGTTAGTCGTTTTGCAATGCGAGTGCTTCTATGTCTGTGTATCCCACTGTGTCCGTGGTTGTAGACATTAGAAATAAGAATGCATCAAAGGATGTGTCCTGTCTAGTAGAAAGCTTCCCAGCATTCATCTTGCCCAATTTATAAATGGACTGTGGCTTTTGTTATCAAAGGGCAACACCTGATATCTTCATAAGTTTCTGTTTTCTTTCTGAATTCTGGACACTCTGCAGAATAGCTTCATGGTTTTGTGTCCAAGATATTTACCACCTAAAAGCTCTGTTATATGGCCATGTAGTGGGTAGCTAGTGTGACCAGGAAAGTCTCAGTGGAGAAACCCTGATTTGGGCTTTTTGCTTACCTATTGTTCTGTTGCCCTGAATATCAGGAAGGTATTTACCACAGGCCAATTCTTTGTGAAGCCTGAAGAAAAAAGTTTTCAAATGGAAATGAATGGACATCACCTGTAGCTCTTTGCTTAATTGCTTTGGAAATGGATTTGTCTGAAACAGCCTCTTGGCCCTGTGTGAGGCTGTGGTTAGATTCTCAGCACCTGATGGATCCCATGTGTTCATCCAAAACCAAAATAATCAAAAGAGCAGTCATTGCGGATGAAGTCTCTTGCCTTCCTCTGTAAGGTTCCTGACCTCCATCAAGTGAGAAGAGGGATTCTTTGGGTCAAATGCATTCTTCAAAGCCAAGGAGAGGCAAGCCCAAAGGTGCTTGCATTTTCTCATGCTTCCAATTCACATAAAGAATCTAAACCCCACAGTCAGTCGTCCTCAAATTGGAGAAGCAGAGCAGTATTAACGGCACACTATTTGATCACTCCAGGTTCACAGGAAGGTGTTCAGGCCACCCCGACTTTAGGCAAATGAGGGGCAAGGGAGCTAACTTTGGACACTATCTTGTTCTGCATCCCTCATGGAAACCTCCAGCCAGAGTTTATAATGAGTATCTATATGGAAGAAGATGAGGGCCTTGTGGGAGTGTTTGGGTTTTAATTTTGGAAGTTTGTGTGGCGGTTGAAAAAGATGACTGGCTCCACCTGGTCTTGAACTCTGGTGTGATTCCCCTTAGAGACTGAGTTCTGGAACTGACCTCAGAGAATTATTGCCATGAGTTGTGTTGGGATTTTAGGAGGCCATGAATGACAGTTGCCCTTTGAAACTGAGATCTGTGCCCAGAAAGGCTTTCCACAAGGCACGAGGAATCTCAGCCAGAATATCACATGATTTTATTCTGAAAGACTTGGCAGCCATAGTTGAGAGGCAAAACACACATGATCTCACATTGCAGACCTCAATGGGCCTGGCTTCATGTGACCTTTTGGCGACCCTTTGGGAAGCCTTGCCTGTGAGTGTTCTCCAGAGCTTTCATTGAAATGAGTTTCCTCAACATTTAATGGTTCCTGAGTGAATTGAAAATCATAGTGCCTCGAACTTCATCCTTGAAAAATGGCTAGAGAAATACCATGGAATTTTTGAAATTTTCATGACCAGGTGGCACTGGAGAACTTTTTGATGTCCAGTTGCTGATCATGAGTATACCAGACAGTGCCTTGATTGACTGCGTTTCTTAAAAATGGTGTAGAACAGAGATGCCAGTAAGTTGGAGCCTGCTGAGTAGTGGGCCTAGAACAGTGGTGGGCAGGTGTGTGATAAAACATCTGTGTTGGGGCCATGTAGATCTTCCATTGGCTTCCAAATGGCTTGTAACTGACATGGTGCAGCAAGCAGACCCTTATATGTAAAGGCATCTTGTTATATGGAGAGGTTTCAGGGCAATGTTCAGAATCAGGATGCTATGGTCAAGGGGGCAAACTATGTGAAATAGAAGCCTGACTGGTGCATTCTCCTGCAGACCCTGAGGCACCACATGTGACAGAACTCCCTCCAGCACTCTGACCAAGTTGAACTCCTTGTATTTGTGAAGCAAATAACAAACTCCCAGTGCTCTACTAAGAAAAGTAGAGCATGATCAATTAGCTTCACAGTCCACACAGAGAGAGCCTTAGACTCCAGTTGCCACAGTTTACCTACAAAGTGAGAATTCAGCACTGCTGCCTCATGTTCATTGGAAAATAAGATACCATGTCCCCCAGGTCACATAGATGCAGACCAGTTTTGATGCTCTCACTATAGAGGAAGCTAAAGCTTCGGACCACAACATACATTTTAAGTGCCCAAACTCAGAGGCAGTTTCTCAATATGTCTTTAGGCCTGCAGAGCTCCATGTTTGTGGAGTGTTTACCCTGTCCCTTACTTTTGGAAACTCCTCTACCACCTCCAAGCTTGTGAACACCGAGAATATTCCATTCCAGATATGTATTCACAGATTTTCTAACTCTTCTCCTCTAATTGTGTCTTATTAGGGGAGAAGGCAATGTCAAGGCATTGTTCTGAATGAGAGTGGGAAGATTCTTGTATCACACATATTTGCAAACACAATGGGTTTATTTTCCTATTTTCTATTCGAAATACTGAATCTCTGACACTAATCCATAACCTACTAGACTCTGACTACTAATCCTAATATGATGGAGAATAGTAACCCTAACAGAATGGAAATACAAACAGTTCAGAGAAGGCATGGTGTATACTTGGACTTCCCTTTTGCATTATATGGGGTTGGAGTTATAAATATAGTCAATGTTTATTGAAATATTTCTCCATGTGTTTTTAACGTTAACAAATATGTGAATTCCTCTCCCCTTTCTCTGTCACCTATTCAGCACATGTATTTTTATATGCTCATATAGAATACTACCTGGTATCACACAGACTTTCTTCTGAGGTGGCTGACTTGGCAGATACAAATTGTGAGAAGAGATCACTCCTCCTAAACCCTTTTGGAACTGAAATTTCAACCTATGGGTGAGCCTCCTAGTTGAACAACATTATACATAAATCCATTTTCAGTAAAATGTATTTTTTTGGATATGTGAAGAATATATATTTCATTTTGAATTTTGATTGGCATATATATTGCTACTTTTTAATGTCTGTGAGTGTGTTTCTGTATATATATATATATATATATATATATATATATATATATATATCACTCTCCAGATTTTTTCAAAATATGAAATATATGTGTCTTATTATACACTCCCTTAAATCATTCATATTCACGTATGTGGATTTATAATCAACTTTTCACAAGATTATTCTCAGAAATTCAGATTATTCATTCACCTGAAATACATATTTGTTTCCTAATACTGAAAACTAACTTCAGTAAATGCTGCATACAAAGCATAATATTTCATCATTGCCTGATGGCCACGAATAGAGTGCATCACACCCAGTGTAACGCGCCACTGCACAGGTGAATAACGAGATAGAACCACAAAAAACTATCTTGTTAAGAACTTACAGCAAAATGGGGGTGCACCAAAACCTATAAGAAAGATTTTTAGCACTGAGATCTGGTAATTGGGACTGAAAAACGAGCCAAATGTGCAACCGGAGATCCGGTCTGACTGATCCTCAAAACAATAGAGTGTCTGGGTTCCAATAGACACCCTCCACACCCAACAAATGACAGGCCCAGAATACAGATTGAACTGCAGAGAAGCATCACTCAGGGGAAATCTAGTCTAGCAGGAGAAACCAGGACTAGCAGGAGAAACCAGGGGACTAGAGGCCAGGCTCTTGTGACTGGGAAGCTGGAGAACACAGAAGCGCAGGTGACAGTCCACCTGCTGTCCGCGTGACTGGGCGTCTGGAGAACACCGGCGCGCAGGAGACTGACTGCGCCACTGGGTGGCTAGTGATTGCCCACCCGCCAGTGACCTAGAGCTGAAACCAACTGGAGACAGTCCAGTTCCATCCCCGTATTCGAACATTTCGGCAAGGAGCCTGGGCCCGCCAAAGCAGAGGGGTGACGTCACTGGAGCTCGGCCTTCGGAATTCCCTACAAGTGGAATCCACTTTAGCAGGCATAGTCTACCAACACAAAGGAGAGACAACAGAGATACACAACACCGAAACAAATCTATAGAATAAAACAGAAACACAGCAATCAAATAGAGCTGGAAAGTAACATGAGCATCATGAAAAAACAAGGGAAAGAAAGGAGTACAAACAATGCAGGACAACTTAATTCTACAGGAGGACCTAGAAGCATCAGAAACAGGGATAGGGAAAGAACTTAAGGCATACCTAACTCAGATGGAAAGGAATATTAGAGAAGACATGAGGCAGCAAGTCCAAGCAATAAAAGTATATTTTGAAAATGAATTAAACAAACAAACTCAAATGGCAAACAACGAGCTTTACTAGGAGATAGAGATCTTAAAAGAAATCAAACAGTAATACTAGAAATGCAGGAAAGTATTAACCAAATTAAAAACTCAAACGAGAATATTACAAATAGACTAGATCAAGCAGAAGTCAGAATATCAGATAATGAAGACAAAGTTTATCAACTTGAAAAGAATATAATCAACACAGAAAAGAGGCTTAAATCCCACTAGCAATCTATTCAAGAGATATTGGATGTCATAAAAAATGAGAGTCATTGGGATAGAAGAAGGCATAGAGATTCAAACCAAAGGAATGGAGAACATATTAAATAAAATAATTCTAGAAAACATCCCAGAGATGAAAGATGGATCGGATTGTCAAATCCTGGAAGCCTACAGGACCCCAAACATTCAAAATCATAATAGACAAACTCCAAGACATATAATTATGAAGATAGCCAACATACAGAACAAGGAGAGAATATTAAACACTATAAGAGAAAGGAGGCAGATTACATTCAGGGGAAAACCAATTAGGTTAATGACTGATTTTTCATCACAGACTTTGAAAGCGAGAAGATCCTTGAACAATGTATTTCAAATGCTGAAAAATAATGGATTCCAACCAAGAATACTGTATCCAGCAAAATTAAGGTTCAGATTTGAAAACGAAATTAAAGTCTTTCACAATAAACAAAAGCTAAAAGAATTCGCAGCCAGAAAACCAGCACTGCAAAGCATTTTGAGCAAAATACTACAAGAAGAGGAATTGATAAATAGTGCCGAAAACTAACAGCAAGAGGTATCTCAGTAAAGGGGGAGGAAAATAACCAAAAAAGTAAAAACTAGCCAAACTAAAACATAATAAATAAATAAACATGATTGGAAGAACAAATCATATTTCAATTGTAACCTTAAATGTTAATGGCCTAAATTCACCAATCAAGAGAATGGGCTAGTAACCTGGATCAAAAAAAATAAATCCAACAATATGCTGCCTTAAGGAGACTCATATGATAGGAAAAGACATACACAGGGTGAAGGTAAAAGGTTGGGAAAAATCATACCACTCACATGGCCCTCAGAAGCAAGAAGGACTGGCCATACTCATGTGGAATAAAATCAACTTCAAACCTAAGTTAATCAAAAGGGATAAAGAAGGACACAATATTCTGTTAAAAGAAACCATCCACCAACAAGACATAACAATTATGAATTTGTATGCACCAAGCAATGGAGCTGCAATGTTCATAAAACAAACTCTCCTCAAGTTCAATAGCCAAATAGACTACAACACAATAATTATGGGTGACTTCAAGACACCACTCTCGGCATTAGACAAATTCTCTAGACAAGAACTGAATAAAGAAACTATCAAACTCAACAGCACAATTTGTAACCTAGACTTGAACGACATATATAGAATATATCAGCCATCATCAAGTGGATACACGTTCTTCTCAGTTTCACATGGATCCTACTCAAAGATAGACCATATATTATGCCATAGGGCAATTCTTAGTAAATATAAAAGCATGGAGATTATACCATGCACTATATCTGATAATAATGGAATGAAACTGGAAATCAATGATGAAAGAAGGAAGGAAAAATCCTACATCACATGGAAAATGAACAACATGCTACTGAATGATCAATGGGTTACAGAAGACATAATGGAGGAGATAAAAAAAATTCTTAGAGACAAATGACAATACAGACACAACATACCAGAATCGATGGGACACAATGAAAGCAGTTTAAGAGGGAAGTTCATTTCTTGGAGTTCTTTCCTCAAAAAAAGAAAAAAATCAACAAATAAATGAACTCACACTACACCTCAAAAACCTAGAAAAGGAAAAGCAAAACAATAGCAAATGTAGTAGAAGACAAGAAATAATTAAATTTAGAGCAGAAATCAACAAAATTGAAACAAAAAAAAATAAAAAAATTTGATAAAACTAAAAGTTGGTTCTTTGAAAAAATAAATAAGATTGACAGGCCCACAGCCATGCTAATGAAGAGAAGAAGAGAGAGAACTCAAATTACTAACATACGGGATGAAACAGGCAATATCACAACAGACACTACAGAAATACAGAAGATAATTAGAAAGTATTTTGAAACACTATATTCCAATAAAATAGAAGATAGTGAAGATATCGATGAATTTTTTAAGTCATAAGATCTGGCCAGATTGAGTCAGGAAGACACACGCAATTTAAACAGACCAATAACAAAGGAAGAAATGAAAGAAGCCATCAAAAACTACCAACCAAAAGAAGCCATGGACCGGATGGGTATACAGCGGAGTTCTACAAAACCTTTAAAGAAGAGTTAATACCAATATTTTTCAAGCTATTTCAAGAAAAACAAAAAGAAGGAGCTTTTCCAAATTTATTCTATGAGGATAAATCACCCTGATCCCGAAACCAGACAAAGACACTTCAAAGAAAGAAAACTACAGACCAATATCTCTAATGAACTTCGATGCAAAACTTGTCAATAAAATCCTGGCGAATCGAATACAAAAGCATATCAAAAAAATTGTGCACCATGATCAAGTAAGATTCATCCCTGGGATGCAAGGCTTGTTCAATATACGGAAATCAATAAATGCCATTCACCACATCAATAGACATAAAGACAAGAACCATATGATCATCTCAATAGATGCAGAAAAAACATTTGACAAAGTTCAGCATCACTTTATGTTCAAAACACTAGAAAAACTAGGGATAACAGGAACTTACCTCAACATTGTAAAAGCTATATATGCTAAACCTCAGGCTAGCATCATCCTAAATGTGGAAAAACTGAAGGCATTCCCTCTAAAATCTGGAACAAAACAGGGATGCCCTCTATCACCAATTCTATTCAATTTAGTTCTTGAAATACTAGCCAGAACAATTAGACAGACAGAAAAAATTAAAGGCATAAAAATAGGAAAAGAAGTATTTAAATTATCGCTATTTGCAGATGTCATGAAAATATATTTAACAGACCCCAAAGGGTCTACAATGAAACGGCTAGAGTTAATAAATGAATTCAGCAAAGTGGCAGAATATAAAATTAACACGCATAAATGAAAGGCATTCCTGTATGTCAGCAACACAACTTCTGAAATGGAAATGAGGAAAACCACTCCATTCACAATATCCTCAAATAAAATAAGATACTTGGGAATCAACCTAACAAAAGACGTGAAAGTTTTATATACTGAAAACTACAGAACCCTAAAGAGGGAGAGAGAAGAAGATCTTAGAAGATGGAAAAACAAAAGACCCAGAATAGCAAAAGCAACTCTAAACAGAAAATATGAATCTGGAGGTATAGTGATACCAGAGTTCAAACTGTACTAAAAGCAATAGTAAGAAAAACAGCGTGGAACTGGTAACAAAATAGGCAGGTGGAACAATGGTACAGAATAGAGGACACAGAAACCAATCCTCAAAATTACAACTTTCTTATATTTGAAAAAGGGGCTAAAAGCATGCAATGGAAGTAGGATAGCATCTTCAAACAATGGGGTAGGGAAAATTGGGGAAAGGTGGGGCAAGGGAGAGAAGTGAACAACAGCAGATGAGGTAGAGAAAGAAGATGGGAGGGGATGGGAGGGGGTATAGTAGGGGATAGTAGGGGATAGGAAATGTAGCAGAATACAACAGTCACTAATATGACATTATGTAAAAATGTGAATGTGTAACCGATGTGATTCTGCAACTCGTATTTGGGGAAAATTGGGAGTTCATAACCCAATTGAGTCAAATGTATGAAAGATGATATAGGATGAGCTTTGTAATGTTTTGAACAACCAATAAAAAATAAATAAATAAAGGTTTAAAGTTGAGTGGGAAGAAATCAGCTAAAAAAGAGTTGAGATGCATTCATTTTGCTAAGCAGAAACTTTGTTTTGTGTACTTGTAACTATCACAAATTTATTTTACCAGAAAACTGGCTTTTAAAAATGCACATAATTGAGATTAAAGGATAATCCACTTACCTTCAAGAAAAAATCATAACATTTCCTATATTTTTCATATTTTATTTTTTTGTGAATATTTTGACATGGACCAGGTCACGACTTAGGCTATTCTTCCAGAATACTACCTCATCTGACAAGTTGGTACAATGTGTTGGATTGTTCTTTTCATCTTTTATTTAATAGTTTCTAGATGATAATGTGTATTTTTCCATATGTTTGTTTGGACATACATACCCAACTATATCTTTGCATTTTCTGTTTTACTGGGGAAGAGACTCATCAAAAGCTCTTTATTATATGTATCAACAATCAAACATTTAGAGCATGCAATTATACATAATTTTGCATGAAAATATTTTTGTACCATTTTTATAAAGATTTAGAATTATTAATACTGTCCCTACTGTAATTAGTAACTCCTTACAAAAAGAATTAATCAATTGACTTTATATCAATTATGAATATGAAAATTACTAAAATAAGTATTTGGCAATTAATATGCAATTGATGGAAAGTGAAATCACAAGAAAGCCATTTAAAATGTCAGTGCATATGGTCCTTAAATAATAGGTTGTTAAAAAAAATTCTCTAATTCAAAAGAGTTAATATGCCATATTACAGATAAATGTGATATAAAAACCTTAAATTATCAGTATTGATAAATAAGAATGATACCTGTTTACTTAAATATGTTTATTTGATTTTCAATGTAAGATGTTAATTCTGGAAGACTTGAGAATTAAGAAAGACTTGGTCTATATTATTTCTAACAGGCTAATCAAAGTACTTTTAAATATATATGTATATATATATATATATATATATATATATATATATATATATATATGTAACACATATGCATGAATATAGATACATATGCATAATAAATGTATTGTAATATATTTATCAGGTGGTTATAATTTTTAAATTTTCTCAAGAAAAGAATGACTATAAAAAAACAGTTTTAAATGTAAATTTCATAGCATAGTACTGTTTGTAATGCTATGAGAGAAAAATACTTATGGAGGGAAAATGAAAAAGGAAGAGAGAGAAGGGGGAAAATGAGGAAGAAAGTGAGTAAAGAAGAGGGAGAGGAGTGTTTGATGAAAAGATAAAAGTGGAGGGGCTGGGTTTGTGACTCAGTGTTAACATGCTTGTCTAGCATGTGTGAGGCAGTGGGTTATATTCTCAGCACCACATACGAATAAATAAAATGAAGGTCTATCAACAACTGAAAAAATAAAAAAAGGAGAAATATTACCAAAATTCCAAGATTTTATGAATGTTAAATACAAAAAATTATGTTGCATAGCCTTATGTAAATTCTAGACTCCCCAAAATAATCATTAAATGCTAGATTATTAGTGTTATAACTAAAAATCCATTGCTCTTTCTTCTACATTCTGTGGCATGCTAGTGCTAAAATAAATTGTATTATAACACCAAAATAAAATTCTAATATTTATACAGTAACTGACCCAGTTTAACATCAATGCAAGAAGATTCCTATGTGATATAATGTGTATTTTGACGTTCATTTTTATTCAACACTGGTACATTACTATTTCTCCAGTTAATGCACATCATAGGATGTATATTTCATCCACAATTTAGCAAATATATACACATTTGTTTTGCTTTCAATCACTTTTGCTTCAGAACACATGTATTCCTCCATGTTTCTTGACTTCTCTTTTTGTGACACTTCTTTCCAAACACATTATTTTCGATTTCCATTATCACTTTTGAAGCAAAACTGACACACCCGTCATGATAAAACATAACACTAATATTACCATTAGATGTAAAACTGGTTTAAATGAATGATTGTACATCAATATAAGATTTCTTGTATACTTTCAGATATCAATTCAATCCATTATTCAAAGTGAAACCAGTTATATCATTTATTCACAGTATGGTCTATTCATGCATTGTCTATATATTGATAGACACATGGTACACCTCTGTGTACTCCCAACAATAATTTCTATATCTTCAAAATATTGCTCCCAGAAATGGTGGGAAAAATATGCATGTCAACTGATCTACATATACATTTTATCACAGTAATATTCTGGACACAAAATGCAAAGGTCACACTTATGACTGTCCCAAAGCCTAAATGGAAAGTGAACATGGATTACTAAAAACATCCATGTCCAGGTTGCCTAATTCTCTCAAATGTCAATCCTATTGGTGATTACATATGTGTTTCTTCCTAAGACTACATTTTCAATCTCACCCTGTTGAAACTGTCTAAACCTCTCACTCATTTTATAATTTGCCTGATTTCCTACTCTCTATTCACATCTGCTTTTCTACTTTTGTCCCCAGTTCATCATTGTGACTGACTCTTCACATGTGCTGACATTTATATTCAATCTCTACCAGAAACCCTATTGCTAAAGAACTTTTGGTCCAAATTCTATACTCAATCTTCTTCATAATCCTACCAACTATATTCCTAATCCTAGCAAAAATCCCTTTTTTAACTGGATGCTCTCTTCTACATTCAATCATCGAAGGTACAAGGATCTATGCCATTGCATATCAATTTATCTGAGACATATGTGCAGAACATAATTCAAAGCTAAGTATCCCACTCAAAGGCCAAATTCCCTTCTAGGATTCAAATCTTACCTAGATTTATATTTCAATACTTATATTTCACCTATATTTTCATGTAAATATCGCAGGTTTCCAATAACATTGTTCATCAAGCAGAATGATTCCTAACCCATATTGAACATGTTATTAATCCTAACCATACACTCTTCCTCAATCTAACTTTACAGAAGAGCAGAGACAGAGTTGGTATTACAATACAGGAATGTATGGATCTTCCACCTGCTGAGAACCTCAAAGGTCCATGTAGAAATAATCCCTGGAGAATGTGTAGGATGCTATGAACCACCTGAGAGGGCAAAAGTCATCTTCCATGGCAAAAAAACATGGTCAGGATAAAGGGTTGTGTCTTAATCAGAATCTCTCTTCTTAATGTAGAGAAGATGGACCAAACCAAGCCTCTGTGGAGAGCTGTTCCCCAGTACCTATGGTTGATATACCATTCTAACTTATGAAAATGTCAGAGGAAGTAGGTGCAGCCTCCATCTCATGGGACCCTTGGAAGCATCTGTTAGGACAAAGTGGTTGCCAAGGCTGTGACCTCATTCAGTTCCTGAAGGAAGTGACCTACCTCACTTTCTTGGTGATGGAATCTCTGAACTTGGGATCCAGGAAACCAGGCACACAGAGCCAGTCCCAGTACCAGTCCCAGTGGTCTCACTTGTTTGGATTTACCAAGGACAGAGTCAGTCTTTCTTGGTACCTACTGATGTGAGGATGGCCAAATGCCAGAAAAGCTCTGAAGAGGGGCCCTTCCTGAGAAAGCAGAAAGTGGCTCACCAATGGATCCTCACAACTTCACAGAGTTGGCCAAAGAAAACAGATCTGAGACAAGACAGGCCATTTTGGGGTAACATAGTATGGCCCACCATTCAGAGGACACACTGTATAGTCACAGACCTACTTGAGGAAAGGAGGTGCCTTTGTGGGTGTGGGTGTGAGTTTTTGGTTCTGTCTCATCTTCTGAGAATAGGTGGAAAAGGCGGGTTTTTTTTGGTTTGGTGTGGACTCTTTATAGTAGGTCGTTTGACAAGGTGAGTGTTTCTTTATCTATGTATTCCACTGTGTCCATGGTTGAAGACATTAGAAACGAGAATGCATCAAGGATGTGTCCTGTCTATTAGGAAGCTTCCCAGCATTCATACTGCCCGATTTATTAATGGACTGTGGCTTGTCTTATAGATGTGCAACACCTACTAAATTCCTAAGTTCAGGTTTTCTTCCTAAATTCTGGCCACTCTCCAAAATAGTCTTATGGATTTGTGTCCAAGATATGTACCCCTCCAAGCTCTGTGACATGGCCATGTACTGGATAGCTGAAGGAAATGGGAGCATCTCAGAAAACACAGATATCAGTGTGACCAGTAATGTCTCAGTGGAAAAACCCTTCTTTTGGCCTTTTGCTTACCTATTGATCTGTTGACCTGAATGTCAGGAGGTCTTTGCCTCAGTCCACCCATTTGGGAAGACTGATGAAAACTGTTTTCAAATGGAAATGCATGCGCATCACCTGTCGCTCTTTGTTTAATTGCTTAGGATAAGGATGTGTCTGATTCAGCCTCTTGGCCCTGTGTGATGCTGTGGCTTAGATTCTCAGCACCTCATGGATCTAAAGAAAGATTCCATGTGTGTATCCAAAACAAAAATGGTAAAAAACCACGCTGACTTTAGGAAAATAAGTGGCAAGGGAGCTCGTTTGAACACTGTCTTGGGCTGCGCCCCTCATGGAAAACTCCAGCAAGAGGTTATGATTAGTGTCTATATGGAAGAGGATGAGGGCCTTGTGGGAGTGTTTTGGTTTTAATTGTGTTTATTTGTGTGGTGGTTGGAAGTGATGACTGGGTCCACCTGGGCTTGAACTCTGGTGTGATACCCTTAGAGACTGAGGTCTAGAACTGACGTCAGAGAAGTATTGCCATGAATTGTGTTGGGGTTTTAGGAGGCCATGCATGAGAGTCGCTCTTGGAAACTGAGATCTTGGACCAGGGTAGCTTTCCACAGAACACTGGGAATCTCAGCCAGGATATCACATGATTTCATTCTGAAAGACTTGGCAGCAATAGTTGAGAGTCAAAACTCACATGGACCTCATATTGTAGACCTCAATGGGCCTGGCTTCATGTGACTTTTTGGTCACTCTTTGGGAAGACTTTCCTCTGAGAGTTCTCCAGAACTTTCATTGAAATAAACTTCCTCAACATTTAATGGTTCCTGAATAAATTTAAACCCACAGTGCCTCCAACTTCATCCTTTAAAAATGGCTAGATAAGTACCATGACATTTTTTAAATTCCCATGACCAGATGGCACTGGAGTAACTTTGGATCTTATGCTGTTGATCATGAGTGTACAAGACAGTGCCTTGATTGACTTGGTTTCATGAGAATGGTGTAGAACAGAGATGCCAGTAATTTGGAGACTGCTGAGTTGGGGCCTAGAGCAGTGATGTGCAGGTGTGTGATAAAACATCTGTGTTGGGGCCATGTGGATCTGCCATTGGCTTCCAAATGGCTTGTGACTGACATGCTGCAGCCAGCAGACCCTTATATGTAAAGGCATCTTGTTATATGGAGATTTTTCAGGGCAATGTTCAGAATCAAGTTGCTATGGTCAAGGGAGCAAGCATGTGCGATAGAAGCCTGGTTGGTGCATTTATATGCAGACCCTGACACACCACATGTGACAGAAATCCCTCCAGCACTGTGCCCCAGTTGAAATCCTTGTATTTCAAGAAGCAAATACCAAACTCCAAGTGCAGCAGCAAGAAACACCACGAAAACTGGAGGATTACCAACTGGGTTCACAGTCCAAACAGGGAGACACTTAGCCCCAAGTTGCCACAGTTTACCTACAAAGAGAGAATTCAGAACTGCTGCCACATGTTCATTAGGAAAATAAGAAACAACATCCTCCAGGTCACATAGATGAAGACCCAGCTTTGATGGTCTCACAACAAAGAAAGCTAAAGCTTCTGACAACAACGTATATTTCAAGTGCCCAACCTCAGAGGCAGTTTCTCAAGAAGTCTTTAGGCAAGCAGAGCTCCATGTTTCTGGAGTGTTTACCCTTTCCCTTACTTTTGGAAACTCCTCTACCACCTTCAAGGTTGTGAACTCCTGAGCATTTTCCATTCCAGATATGTATTAACAGATTTTCTAATTCTTCTCCTCTAATTGTGTCTTACTTGGGGCGAAGGTAATGTCAAGGCATTTTTCTGGATGAGAGTGGAAAGATTTTTGTTTAGCATATGTTTGCATACACATTGGATTCATTTTCCTATTTTCCATTTGAAATACTGAATCCCTGACACTAACCCATACTGTACTAGAATCTGACTACTAATCCTAATATGATGGAGAAAAAGAATCCTAACAGAAAAGAAATAGAAGCTGTTCAGAGAAGGCATGGTATATATTTGGACTTGCCTTTTGCAAGTAGGTGTTATAATTCTAGTCAATTTTTAATTGAAATAGTCCTCCATGTGTTTTTAAAGTTAACAAATATGTGAATTCCTGTCTCCCTTTCTCTGTATCCTATTCAGCACATCTATTTTATATGCACATAAAGAATCCTACCTTTTATCACGTGTATATTTTTGTGCGGTAGCTGATTTGGCAGATACAAATTTTGAGAAGAGATCACTCCTCCTAGATGCTGTTGGAACTGAAAATTGAACCTATGGGTGAGCTTCCTAGGAGAACAACATTATACATAAATCCCTGTTAAGTAAATTGAATATTTTTAGATCTGTGAATGATGTATATTTCATGGTGAATTTCGATTGGCATATATGTTGCTACATTTTAAAATTTGTGTGTGTGTGTGTGTGTATACACACATACACACTCTCCAGATTTTTCAAAATATGAAATATATGTGTCTTATTTACACTCCCTAAATTCATTCATGTTCAAGTATGTGGATTTATAATCAACTTTTCACAAGATTATTTTCAGAAATATTCATCCACCTGAAATTCATATTTGTTTTCTATTACTGAAAACTAACTTCAGTGAATGGTGCATACGTATCCTGTTGATAGTCACAGCCGAAGGGGCCACAGCAAACTTCCAGGTGCCAGCAAACTTTCAGCTGCAGGCTGATGATTGGCTCACAGCGGCCTTAGCAACTTCTAGCTCATTGTCTCCTCTGTGGTGATGTTCATTGGAGATGCTCATTGAGATGTTTCCCCACCTTTCAGACTTCCAGCTTATGATTGGCTCACAGCAGCCCCAGCAACATCTAGCTGATTGGCTCCTCTGCGGTGATGCTTATTGGGCTGTTTCCCTGCCCATTCAGACCATGGAGCTGCTCATTGGGGGACTTTTTTGGCTCTGCCCACGTGACCCAGCCAATCTGCCTCAAGAGCAGGAGGATTGTGAGAAGTGGATAGAGGCTTGTGTGGGAGGGAGAGGCTTTTGGGAAGCTGGTGTTGGGAGTTGGGGTTCTGAGGATTTTTCCTGAGAGGCTGTTTTGCTTGGCGTGTGTGGTTCTAAAAATAAAGTTAGTTTCTTTTGACAAGTGGATTCTGATTGTGCCCAGCCAGACAGCGGCATTTTGTGGCTCATATGGGGAGCGACTGAGGGTAACTGATAAGGTAAACTGCTCGCTCTTGAGGGCAGGGCGAGAGGATGGGTAGCCATTTTATGATTCCTATTTTGTTTTAAGTTGCCTGTCCCTGGAGATGAGTGAGATGGAAGAAAAACTGCTCACATCTGAGGAAAAACTATTTGTGTCTGAGGAACAGATAGGGAGAAAGGCTATAATAATTTTTTGTTGTTCCATTTTTATTTCGTTCTATCTCTTTTTTTGTTTGGTGTTATCTTGTTGGTTTGTATTATAGTAGAAATATGGGATCAAAAATTAGTAAAAAACAAACCAAAAAAGTGTTAAGTAAATTGTTAGAGGAAGGAGGCATCCCAGTAAAATCAAGAGCAGTCATGGCAATTGTTGATACAATACAAAAATGTAGACCATGGCTTTTTAAGGAGGAGTTGTTAAATATATCACAATGGAACCATCATGGTGCAGATTTAAAAAGAATAGAAAAGAAAAGCCCAGGGATTCTGCCAGTTGGCACATTGCCATTGTGGACATTCATATCTTGTTTGCTTAGTTCAAAGCCTTCAGTTCAGTCAATGGTAGAGGAAGAAGAAGACATGTTGATTCAAGTAAAACAGAAGGTGTCTCAAGTTAGTCAGACAGAAGAAAAAATTCAAGTAAAAGAGAAGGTCTCTCGAGCTAGTCAGATAGAGGAAACTATTCAAGTAAAAGAGAACGTCTCTCCAACTAGTCAGACAGAGGAAAAAATTCAAGTAAAAGAGAAGGCCTCTAAAGCTAGTTAGACAGAGAAAGAAAGTGTAAAACAGTAAAAAACATCAGGGGAAATTTACAACAGGAGACTGCTACTAACACCTTTCTATCACCAGATGACATAAGTGTCCAACTAACAAGGCCACTTTCTTATGCTGGGAGGCCCCCAACTCCCGCAGTTGATAGTTAGGATCCTGAGACAAGATCTCAAATATTAACATGCCCTGTATTTGAGGGAGGAGGGCAGCGTGTTTACCATGCTTTAAATTTCAAAACAGTGAAGCAGCTAAAAGAGGCTGTAACAACCTATCGTCCTCAAGCACCCTTCAATGTAATCATGGTCGAATCCATTAACAACTTGAACATGAAGCCAGTGGATTGGGCTAATATGTGTAATGTTGTGCTAAATGGAGGACAATGCATGTTATGGAAGGTTGCCAATGAGGAATGTTGAAAGGAGACAGCTAGGCGAAATGCAGGAGCTGGTTATCCTCAGAGAAATCTAGATATGTTGTTAGGAAAGGGACCTTATGAAGATCAGCCGCAGCAAATTGCATATGATCATGGTGTATGTGCACAAATTGGTGTAGATGCAATTAAGGCATGGAAGACTTTACAAGAACATGGAGGTTTACAACGTCAATTATCTAAGGTAATACAAGGAGCTAATGAACCTTATGCTGAATTTGTAGATAGGCTTATTCAAAGAGCTACCAGAGTTTTTGGGAATACAGAACAAGCAATGCCATTACTAAAACAACCGGCTTATGAGCAAGCGAATCGTTGTTGCAGAGATATCATTAGACCATGGAAAAATGAAGATTTAAACACATTGATTTAATTATGTAGAGACATTAATGAACAAGAGCAAGTCATGGCAGCTGCAGTAAAACAGGCTTTAGTTGCCATATACATTAATGAACAAGGGCAAATTGTGGCCGCTACAGTAAAACAGGCTTTAGATGCCAGACCAAGAACATGCTACCAATGTGAAGAAACAGGACATTTTAAAAGGAATTGGCCCATAGAAGGAGGGTTTAACAATATTAGGTATCAAAGGAGTAGAATACCAGGTATTTGGCCACAATGCCATAGAGGGAGACATTGGGCTAATGAGTGCTGTTCTCAAACCACCATAGAGGGTACTCAATTATCAAAAAATGAACAAGGACCAGGTGTTTATCCACGATATCATGGAGAAAGGCATTGGTCTCAATTGCCAAATAAATGGACAGGGGGTTCCAATGCTCCGGGGCCCCAAACCACTAATATACAGAGCACTGGAGGAACCCAGCAACCCCAACAGGGTAGTGCCCAGGACACATTGTCCATCAGATCCCTCATCAGACAAACCAGAGGGAGCACAGTGTTGGACATCTGCGCCTCTGCCAGATCAGTACTAACTCCAGAGATGGGAGTTCAAATCATTCCCACAGGGGTAAAAGGACCTCTTCCCAAAGGAACCATGGGCTTATTATTGGGATGCAGCTCTTCTACTCTAAAAGAACTTATGATAAGTCCTGGGGTGATTGATCCCGATTATGAAGGTGAAATAAAAATTATAGCCAGTTCTCCAAAGGACATATCAGTAATTTCACAAGGAGATAGAATAGCACAGTTACTAATAATACCCAGCCTATATGATAAATTTTCCAGTCGTACTGTAGAAAGATGTTCCAAGGGATTAGGCTCCACAGGTGTAGATTTGGCTATGCTTTCTTTAAATTTAGATTCTCGCCCCATGCTAAAACTAAATATTCAAGGGCATGAATTGAATGGGCTACTGGATACAGGTGCAGACATTAGCATCATCTCTCGTCAAGAATGGCAAAAACATTGGCCATTACAACAAGCCACTCAAACGCTTCGAGGCCTATAAGTGGCGACTAATCCCCATAGAAGTAAAATGGTATTAGATAGGAATGATCCTAAAGGATGTGAAGGAACTATACAGCCATATGTATTGGATCATCTTCCCATAAATTTATGGGGACGAGATGTCCTAGATCAATTAGGTTTGACATTAACAAATAACATCAACCAAAATGCAGCCACTATTATGACTAGACAAGGTTTTAGGAAAGAAAAAAGATTAGAAAAACAAGAATAAGTCATAGCAGCACCAATACAAATAGATCAAGGAACAGAGAGACATGGGTTGGATTTTCAGAAAGGGCCACTGAGACAATAAAAATTACCTGAAAATCAGAAAGACAGTATGGGTTCCTCAGTGGCCCCTGACTGAAGAAAAGATACAAGCAGTCCATGACCTGGTACAATTAGCAGAAGGACATATACAACCGACTGTATATCCCCAAAATACTCCCATTTATGTCATCAAAAAGAAATCTGGTAAATGGAGACTATTGCAAGATTTTAGAGCCATTAATAATGAGATGGTTATTATGGGACCTGCTCAATCAGGGATTCCTCAATTGTCTGTTTTGCCAATAACCTGGTATGTTTTAGTTATAGATATTAAATATTGTTTTTTTTTTTCAATTATAATTCATCCTAAGGATAGTCCAGGTTTTGCTTTTACTATCCCTGCACTGAATCATGAAGGTCCTGATCAGAGATATGAATGGAAAGTACTCCCTCAAGGGATGGCTAACAGCCCAACTATGTGTCATATTTATGTTAACAAAGTAATCCAGCCACTTAGAAATCAAAATTCTGAACACAAATATTTCACTATATGGATGATGTATTATTAGCACACAAAGCTAAAAACACATTGCTAGAAAGTTATGCCACACTTACAAACTTATTAAAAATTATAATGTAGAGATAGCAATAGATAAAGTACAATTAAATTTTCCAGTTAATTATTTAGGAGTTCTGTTATCCTCAACCATGGTCAGTCCACCAAAAATTCAAATACGAGTAGATCAACTCAAATCACATAACGACTTTCAAAAGTTATTAGGAGACATTAATTGGATAAGGCCTTATCTAGGTATACCAACAGGAGAGTTGGGACCTTTATTTGATATCCTAAAAGGTCTATCAGATAAAAATTCACCCCGCATGTTAACACCTGAAGCAAGAAAGGCATTAAAAATCAATGAAACATATATGGAAAATATGCATTTGGATAGAATTGATATAAGTTTGCCTTTATTATTTATTGTACTACCAACAAAAAATATTCCTACAGGAGTATTTTGGCAAGAAGGTACATTATTATGGATACATTTATCTTATTCTCCTTACACTATTCTTACTAGGTATCCTGAGTCTTTAGGATAATTAATACTCAAAGGAATTAAAGCAGCAAAGGGAGTGTTTGGAATTTCTTCCAATAAAATTTTTACTCCATATACTCTGAATCAAATTGATGAGTTAGCTAATGAGTTAAATACTTGGGCAATAATCATGGTCCAATCTAATGTTTCATTTGATAACCACTTACCATCTAACCCTTTATTGTCTTTTTGGTCATCGCATCCTGTAATTTTTCCAAAATTGAGAAGAAAAACACTTATCATGAATGCTTCAAATATATTCACTGATGTATCAAATAATGGTACAGCAGCAATAGTTATACCTGATAAAACTTATAAATTTTTAGTACCCAAACAATCAGCTCAAAAGGTAGAGCTTAATGCAGTATTACAAGCTTTTGAGATATTTAAATATTCTGTATTTAATTTATTTTCCGATAGTCAGTATATAGTTAATGCTATAGTATCCCTTGAAGTTGCTGGTAAGATTTCTCCTTTCTCTACTGTTTTCTCTTTACTTTCCAATATAAAAAGTCTAATCTGTGACAGAAAAGATCTATTCTTTATAAGACATATCAGGGCACATCCAAAAAGAAGATGATTTGACTCAAGGCCTTATCAGCTGATATCCAAAATTCCAGTTTGACTATCCTTACATCTGAGATAGAACCAGGATGCTTTTTTCATTATCTATTTTATTATTGCCCTTTCCCACATTCTATTTTGTTTTTTGAGCTCATACAGACCTAGTTTAATGTTTTGCTGATCAGTTCTATTTTTTGACAAAAGAGTTTTTGAACATTGCAATGGAGATTTCACGTGTAAAAAGTTATAAGGCCTTTACTATTAGGTTATGTGTTGTAGGTATTATATTATGTGTGCACACTTGTGTTTTGTGTTATATGTTTGAATGTTCGTATGTCCATATATGATATATGATGAGCGCTCATAAAAAAAATGGATCCAAATATTTTTTTATTCACATTATTTAAATGGTTTAATTTAAATTGGGTAAAGAGCTGTTGAGGTTTGTTTTAAAATTTGAAAAAAAGGAGGTTAACAGATCTGTTTCCTTTCTTTCACCTTTCCTTTTCATTATATTTAATAATTATCTTCAAGACAATGTAAATAGTTAAGAAAATTGTTTTCTTTCAGTGCCTTCTGGAATGTTACATAATTTTTCTTTAGCCATTATTGCCAGAATTCCTATCTTCATCCCAGTGCTGGTGAAATCAAAGATAAAACCAATCTACAGCTTCTGCAATAGCCATCACTGAAATGCTTGCAGAACTTGCCTAGACACATTGAGAACTCTCCTGTATGCATTGTAAACTACCTGTTTGTGCAGCGACTTGTGGTAGTGTTCGGGTATATTTGCTGATGATGTCATCGGTGGTACAATTTTTCCAAAAGGAGCCGTCAATTGGCTTGGTTATCTTCCTCTCTTCTGTGTGTCATTATCGTCCAGCTAATGTTTGGGGGCCATTAGAGGTGAGGCAAAGAACCTCACCACCCCCCGGTGGTACAAAGACCTCTCCACAGGTGTTGCTGTAAACTGGACCGGTAGTCAGTGATGGGTAAGATCCAATTGCAATGGTACCAACTTAACGGGTAAGGACCATATGTACTATTGGACAACCTAAGGCAGGCACTGTCCCTAAGCCACATGTGTGTTGTTTAAACAGAGAGGGGGAGATGTTGAGAGCCACATCCGAAGGGGCCCCAGCAAAATTCCAGAAGCCAGCAAACTTCCAGCTGCTGGCTGATGATTGGCTCACAGCAACCTCTAGCTGATTGGCTCCTCTGCGGTGATGCTCATTGGGCTGTTTCCCTGCCCTTTCAGACCACGGAGTTGCTCATTAGGGGACTTATTTGGCTTGGCCACATGACCTAGCCAATCGGCCTCAAGAGCAGGAGGATTGTGGGAGGTGGAGAGAGGCTTGTGTGGGAGGAAGAGGCTTTTGGGAAGCCAGTGGTGGCAGTTGGGGCTCTGAGGGTTTTTCCTGAGAGGCTGTTTTGTTTGGCGTGTGTGGTTTTAAAAATAAAGTTAGTTTCTTTTGACAAGTGGCTCCTGATTGTGCCCAGCAAGACTGTGGCATTATCCTAATATTTCTACAGTAACTGCCCCAGTTTAACAGCAATGCAAGTAGACTCTTATGGGACATGATTTGTATTTTGATGTTCATTTTTATTCAACACTGGTACATTACTATTTCTTCAGTTTATGCACATCAGAGGGTATATATTTCTTGCACAAGTTGGCAAATTTATAGGCATTTGTTTAACTTTCAATCACTTCCTGCTTCAGAACACATGCATTACTCCAGGTTTCTTAACTGGTCTATCCGTGAGACTTCTTTCCAAACATATTATTTCCGATTTTCTTTATAATTGTTTAAGCAAAACTCACACACCCTTCATGATAAACCATAACTATCATTTCACAATTAGATGCATAACTGTTTGGAATGAATGATTGTATATCAATATAAGATTTCTTATATATTTTCTGATATCAATTCAATCCATGATTTAAAGTGGAACCAGTTATATTATTTATTCACAGTATGGTCTATTCATGCATTATCTATATTCATAGACACAGGGTACACCTCTTTGTACCCCCAATACTAATTTATACGTTTTCAAAATATTGCTCCCAGTAATAGAGGAAGAAATACTCATGTCACCTGATCTAAATATGCATGTTATCACAGTAATATTCTGGACGCAAAATGCAAAATTCACAAGTGTGATTGTACCAAAGCCTAAATGGACACTGAACATGGATTACTAAAAACATCCATGTCCAGCTTGCATAACGCTCTCAAATGTCAATCCTATCGGTGACTACATATTTGTTTCTTCCTAATATATTCAACCTCAAAACTGTTGAAAATGTCTAATACTATCACTCACCCTGTACTTTGCCTGTTTTCCTAATGTCTCTATTGATATCGGCTTTCCTACATATTTTCCCCAGTTCATCATTGTGACTGACCCTTCACATGTGCTGACATTGATATTCACTCTCTAACCAAAACCCAATTGCTAAAGAACTTTTGGTACAAATACTAAATTCACCCTTGTTCCAAAATCTACCGACTATCTTCCTGATCCTATTGATTATCCCTGTTTGAGTGGATGTTCTCCTCTACATTCAATCATCCAAGGTACAAGTCCTATGGCATTGTATATCGACTTATCTGAGACATGTGTGCAGAACGTAATTTAAAGCTATGTATCGCAATCAATTGCCCAATGCACTTCTGAGCTTCAAATCTCACCTAGATTTCTGTTTACATACTTATATTTCACCTCTGTATTCCTATAAATATTGCAGGTTCCCAATACCATTATTCATCCCACAGAATGATTCCTAAACCAAATCGATCCTGTTATTATCCCTAACCATACACTGTTGCCTCAATCTAACATTACAAAAAAGCAGGGACAGAGTTCATCTTACAATACAGGAATGTAGGGGATCTTACACCTGCTGAGAACCTCAAATTTCTATGCAGAAATGATCCCTGGAGAAGATGTAGGCAGCTATGAAGGACCTGAGAGAGCAAAAGCCATCTTCCATGGCAAACACCTTGTGATAACGAAGGGATGTGTATGAATCAGCCTCTCTTTTCTTAATGTAGAGAAGATGGACCAAACCAGACCTGCGTGGAGAGGTGTTCCTGGGTGGCCATTGTTGATATACCATTCAAACTTGTCAAAGTGTCACAGGAAGTAGGGGCAGCCTCCATCTCATGAGACCCATGAAAGCAACTGTTAGGACAAAGTGGTTGCCAAGGCAGTGATCTCATTCAGTTCCTGAAGGAGGTGACCTACCTAACTTCGTTGGTGATGTAACTCTCTGAAATTGGGATCCAAGAAGCCAGGCACCCAGAGCCAGTCCCAGTTCCAGTCCCAGTGGTCGAACTTGTTTGGATTTACCAAGGACAGAGTCAGTCTTTCTTGGTACCTAATGATATGAGGATGGCCAAATGCCAGTAGAGCTCAGAAAAGGGGCCTTTCCCTAGATAGCAGGTATTGGCTCAATGCTGCCTGCTGACAACTTCGTAGAGTGGGCCAAGAAGAACAGATCTGAGACAGGCCAGGCCATTTTGGGGCAACATAGTATGGCCCACCAGTCAGAGGACACTCCAGATAGTCACAGACCTACTTGGGGGAAGGAGGTGCTTTTGTGGATGTGGATGTGAGTTTGTGGTTTTGTCTCATGTTCTGAAAATAGGTAGGAATGGTGGTTTGTATGGTTTGGAGTTGACTGTTTCTAGGAAGTCGTTTGGCAAGGCGAGTGTTTCTATGTCTGTGTATCCACTGTGTTCGTGGTTGTAGTCTTTAGAAAAGAGAATGCATCAATGGAGGTTTCCTGTCTAGTTGGAAGCTTCCCAGCATTCATCCTGCCCAGTTTATAAATGGACTGTGGCTTGCCTTATGGATGGGCAACACGTACTATCTTCCTAAGGTCCTCTACACATCTTGATTTCTGGCCTCTCTCCAGAATAGGCTCATGGTTTTGTGGCCAAGATATGTACCACCTCCAAAATCTGTTACATGGCCATGTAATGGATAGCTGAAGGGAATGGGAACATCTCAGAAAACTCAGATATCAGTGTAACCAGTAAAGTCTCAGTTTAAAAACCTTGCTTTGGCCCATTTGCTTACCTATGGTTATGTTGCCCTGAATGTCAGGAAGGTATTTGCCTCAGGCCACCCCTTTCTGAAGCCTGAAGAAAACATTTTTCAAATGGAAATGAATGGGCATCACCTGTGGATCTTTGCTTAATTGCTTTGGAAAGAGATGTGTCTGAATCAGCCTCTTGGCCCTGTGTGAGGTTGGGGCTTTGATTCTCAGAAGGTGATAGATCTAAAGAAAGATCCCATGTGTGCTTGGGTGTTCTATTGCCTCCAACTCACATAAAGGATTTATACCCGACAATCAGTAGGATTAAATTGGAGAATCAGAACAGTATTAAAGGCAGGCCTATTTGATCACTCCTGGTTCACAGGAAGGGTGTCTAGGTCACCCTGACTTTAGGCAAATGAGGGGAAAGGGAGTTTATTTTGGAAACTGTCTTGGGCTTCGCCCCTCATGGAAAATTCCATCCAGAGGTTACGATGAGTGTCTATATGGAAGATGATGAGGGCCATGTGGCAGTGTTTTGGTTTTAAT
Source organism: Callospermophilus lateralis (assembly GCF_048772815.1). Taxonomy (NCBI): domain Eukaryota; kingdom Metazoa; phylum Chordata; class Mammalia; order Rodentia; family Sciuridae; genus Callospermophilus; species Callospermophilus lateralis. Next base: position 939,931 of record NW_027513794.1, on the reverse strand, counting down.
TGTGGTCATTTGTGTGCTGGTTGGAAGAGATGACTGGGTACACCTGGACCTGAACTCTGGTGTGATTCCCCTTAGAGACTGAGTTCTGGAACTGACTTCAGGGAAGTATTGCCATTAATTTTGGTGGGATTTTAGGAGGCCACACATGAGAGTCGCCCTTGGAAACTGAGATCTAGTCTCAGAGTGTCTTTCCACAGTGCACTGGGAATCTCCACCAGGATATAAGACGATTTTATTCTGAAAGACTTGGCAACCATAGTAAACAGTCAAAACACATATTGAACTCACATTGAGTAGACATCAATGGGTCAGGCTTCATGTGACATTTTGGCCACTCGTTGGGAAGCGTTGCCTTTTAGAGTTCTCCAGAGCTTTCATCCTCACCATTTAATGGTTCCTGAATGAATGGAAAAACCAGTGCATCCAACTTGATACTTGAAAAATGGCTAGATAAATACCATGAAATTTTTGAAATTCCCATGACCAGGTGGCACTGGAGAACCTTTGGATGTCCTGTTGCTGATCATGAGTGTACCAGACAGTGCCTTGAATCACTGGGTTTCATGAAAATGGTGTAGAACAGAGATGCCAGTAAGTTGGAATTTGCTGAGTAGTGGGCCTAGAACAGTGGTGGTCAGGTGTGTGATTAAACATCTGTGTTGGTGTCATGTGGATTGGCCATTGGCTTCCAAATGGCTTTTGACTTACATGGTGCAGCCAGCAGACCCTTGCATGTAAAGGCATCTTGTTATATGAAGAGGTTTCAGGGCAATGTTCAGAATCAAGTTGCTAGGGACAAGGGGGAAGTCTATGTTGGATATAAGACTGGTTGGTGCATTCTCCTGGAAGACCCTGACCCACCACACATGACAGAACTCCCTCCAGCACTGTGTCCCAGTTGAACTACTTGTATTTCATGAAGCAAACACCAAACTCCCATTGCAGCAGCTAGAAAGACCATGAAAAATGGAGGATGACCACATGGCTTCAGAGTCCACACAGGAAGACACTTAGCCCCCATTGGCCACAGTTTACATACAAAGAGAGAATTCTGCACTACTGCCTCATGTTCATTAAAGAATAAGAAAACATGTGCTCCAGGTTACATAGATGCAGACCCAGCTTTGATGGTCTCACTGCAAAGGAAGCTAAAGCTCCTGACTACAACATATATTTCCAGTGCCCAAACTCAGAGGCAGTTTCTCATAAGTCTTCTGGTCAGCAGAGCACCATGTTTGTGAAGTGTTTACCCTGTCCCTTACTTTTGGAAACTCTTCTACCACCCCCAAAGTTGTGAACTCCTGAGCATATTCCATTCCAGATAAGTATTCATAGATTTTCTAACTCTTCTCCTCTAATTGTGTCTAACTTGGGGCGAAGGTAATGTCAAGGCATTGTTCTTGATGAGAGTGGGATGATTATTTTTAGCACATATTTGCATAAACATTGGATTCATTTTCCTAATTTTCATTCGAAATACTGAATCACTCACACTAACCCATACCCTACTAGACTCTATATTCTGACTCCTAATCCTAATATAATGGAGAAAAATAACCCAAAATGAATAGACATACAAGCATTTCAGAGGAGGCATGGTGTATAATTGGACTTGCCTTTTGCATTATGTAGAATTGGAGTTATAAATCTAGTCAATTTTTTTGTTGAAATAGTTCTCCATGTGTTTTTTTAACTTTTGTTGTTTGTTGTTCAAAACATTATATAGTTCTTGATATATCATATTTCACACTTTGATTCAAGTGAGTTATGAACTCCCATTTTTATCCAGTATATAGTTTGCAAAATCATATCAGTTACGCATCCATTGATTTACATATTGCCATACTAGTGTCTGTTGTATTTTGCTGCCTTTCCTATCCTCTACTATCCCCCCTCCCCTCCCCTCCCCTCCCATCTTCTCTCTCTACCCCCTATACTGTAATTTATTTTTCCCCCTTGTATTTTTCCCTTTCCCCTCACTTCCTCTTGTCCGTAATTTTGTATAACCCTGAGGGTTTTCTTCCATTTCCATGTAATTTCCCTTCTCTCTCCCTTTCCCTCCTACCTCTCATCCCAGTTTAATGTTAATCTTCTTCTCATGCTCTTTATCCCTACTCTGTTCTTAGTTACTCTCCTTATATCAAAGAAGACATTTGGCATTTGATTTTTAGGGATTGGCTTTCTTCACTTAGCATAATCTGCTCTAATGCCATTCATTTCCCTGCAAATTCTATGATTTTGTCATTTTTTAATGCTGAGTTAAACTCCATTGTGGCCTCTGGCGTGCACCCAGGTTTCCGTTCCTGTCTTCCTGTTTGTTAATTTCTGGCCTATTTATTGTTGTGACCAGGACCTTAGTCAATGCCTTAGTCTGTCTTTTGCATCTCTAATCTTCCCTTTGCTCCCTTTCTTTCTCTTTGTTTCTCTCATATAGTATACTTTCTCGGCTTCTCTGACTAAATCTCCCAAAGTCATATCTTGTGATCCCTCTAAGAGTTGTAACTTTCTTTTAATATCCAGGGCAGCTTGCCCAATGAAGGCCATCATGACAGATGCCTTTTGATCCTCTGCCTGAGGATCAATAGGGGCTCGAGCCTTTGACTGAGGGGGAAACCTGTCCTCAGGGAAGACTTAAAAAAGCGGAGCTTGTGATTGCCTCAGCAGACACCACCGAAAGACAGATCCAGGAGGAGAGTGGGGATGACACATGGTGAGTGACCCACCATGGGACAAGCAGTTTCGTCACATGATTTGTTTTTGTCAGGCCTCAAGGAGGCCCTCAAGACATAGGGGGCACATGTTAAGAAAAAGGACTTAAAATTATTCTTTTCATACATAGGAGAATTGTGTCCATGGTTTCCCCCTGAAGGGTCCATTGATGGTAGAAAATGGCTTAGAGTGGGAGACTGTTTAAACCATTTTTTTTTTGTTGTTGTTGAAGAAAAAGTCCTAGAACAAAGGTATATTAGACCTTTTGTAGACATTAATATTTTATAAGATTTTTAAACACCTAGAAAAATTTGTAAGTTTAAATTTAAAGACATTTATATTTATCTGTTTATCCAATTTAAATTGAACCATTTAAATCACGTGAATTAAAGATCTTTGGATCCACTTTGAAATAGTAAGCTTGCCTTAATTTGATTTTAATTGGAGTCAGTGGTCTTTTCTTGCATCCTGGTCTAATATTTTGTAGTTTCCCATCGAGATGACCCTGCCCCAATAGATCACAGACTACTGGAAATTCTGAAGCTGGCCTTCCCTCCAGGGCTCCGGCATGGAGAGGCAATTTCCAAGGCCTTGGTGTGAGATTTTGGTCCAGGGAGCACTGCAGTGAACCACCGCCCTAAAACTATTAGCAAGCACATGGTGGAGGAGGCCTCCATAGGTAAGTGGCGCCTATATAACATCTGATATCCGGTTAAGAGAGATCTCTTCTGATGACAGAGTGGTGTCCTGGGGAGACACACATATACTCCTGTCTGGTACAGTAACGAGAATCATTCTGTCCTCTGTTATGTTCTGTAGGGAATTCCTCTGAAAGCATAGAGAGGTGCCAATGGGCACGCAGGAGCTCCTATCCCAGAGCTTTAGCAAGACGTTGCATAGTTCCTCTGTTTTTCTGTTTCTGTGCTGGTTTTCTGTTTTTTTGTGTGTTTTGTTCTGTGTTTCATATGTTTTTTTTTTTTTTTTGGTTTGTTTTAGTGTGTTTTGTTGTGTGATTTCTGTGGTAAAACTTAACTGAAAATGGGTAATAAAGCAAGTAAACTGACACCCATTTGGACTGTGTTTTAAAGAACTGTGATGAACTTTAATACCCTTTGTTAAGCAGGATGAGAGAAGCCCCTAGCTGGCTGCCTGGAGCACACCCACTGCAGAGGGCAATGCCTGCTGGGGACCTAAGAACTGAGTATCTCCCAGGTTAACACGTGAAACTCCTTAAAACCCCTTGTCCCTTCAGATCGATAGAATCACAACCATTGGGCAGAGACCCCTGTTTTTCTCCTTTGTTAGCAAAGCAGTGAATCTCCCTTTTTCTTTTTCTCAAACCCTGTCCTCATTATTAAATTGGTATTAATTGGCTTCAAAATCAGGAACCAAACTTTAAGTTACAATTTTTGGTACCCCCCACACTCCGGAACTCTTTGAGAGCTGACTACTGAAATGTTAGGAGACGGAGCGTGCTTGGGGTGGAACCGAACAAGAGGAGCTAATCCTGTAAGTGAAAGGAGGGACTGAGGGACTTCCAGCAGCTGCCCAAGCCCTGTTGCTTCAGAGAATTACCTACTTCCTTCCCTGCACTGTAAGGATTTTGCCATCTCTGTTTTCTTAAAAAAGAGAAAAAGAAAAAGGGGACACTAAATACAGTAAAGTCACCATGGAGACCCTTGATTTTACATTTCAGGTTGTCCCTCTGTGAAAACATCTGGTTCCCTTGTGGGAAAATCTATGGTGCCACTGGTGTAGGAGATTTTTCTCTTATCTGCTCTGGTTTAAAGGCTTCTGTCTGTAAGCCATAGTCTGGAGCTCCTTTCAGTCTGTCTTGTGTCTTTGTTTCTGGCCCTTTAAGACATGTGCAATAATGTGTTGATATTATAAATCATTTCTTGGGAATGATCTTAGCTGAATGTGTATCTAAATGATGATGTTTTATTGTAACAATCTGGCATCTGAATGGGTTTTTGAAGCATTGCACAATCTTGCAGTTAAAAGTCGGGTTTAGGAAATTGTTTAGTTTATGATTTCAGATAATTCATGCCAGAGAACTTAAATACTTAGGATGGAAAACTAGAGAACTCTACTTCCAAGTTGGCAAGTAACTTCCCAATCATTCAGGCTTTTTTTTCACCAATTTTTAATTGGGTAGCCTGGGAAAATGTCACTGTGTCTACCAGTGCATTAATTTGGACAAGTATAGTAAATCATAGTATGGTATCTGTTGACAAAACAAGATATAAAGATGTAAAATTTTGTAAACTGTGTCTTAAACTTGTATCATAAAATTTTGTGAATTTTGTCTTAAAATTGTATTATAATTTTCAACATCTGAACCTGAAAATTATGGTTGAAATGCCTTAGACCTGAGGTGTCTGCTCAGAATAGCAGCTTTTTCCTGCTCCTTCCAGACCTCAGCCAGGACTTATGTTGAATGGCAAATGAAAGAGGCCTGCAAGCTCAGTAGGAGAGTGATCTGAGGCCTAAAAAAATTAAATTGTATGGTATTTACTAATTAATGGCCAGTCAATTTTTCTAGGACTCTTATTTTTTCCTTAGATTCTTTATTTTTTTTTTTGAGCTCATGATTTTGATCCTAAAGACCTAGGATGATGTTTTTCTGACCAGTTCTATCTTTGACTAACTGTGTAGTTTTTGAAACATTGCAATGGATATTTCACCTGGAAAAGCTACAAGGCCTTTACTATTATTATGTGTGCACAATTTTGTTATGTGTTGTATGTCTATATATTCATATGTCCGTATATCATATATGTGATACACAAATTAACATTTATAAAGAGCACTCATTAAAACAAAAACGCTCATAAAAACAAATTTTAAAAAGTGGATCCAAAGATCTTTAATTCAGTGATTTAAATAGTTGAATTTAAATTGGATAAAGAGATAAAAATAAATGTCTTTAAATTTAAGCTTACAAGTTTTTCTAGGTGTTCAAAAATCTAATAAAATATTAATGTCTACAAATGTTCTAATATGCCTTGGTTCTAAGACTTTTCCTTCAACAAAAAAATGGTTTACACTGTTCAATATATTTGTCTAATATATTGATAAATAAGTAAAGTAAATTTGATATGGGATTACTCATTCATGAGTACTTTTGTTAGATATCTGATTGATTTACTAAGGTCTGTATAAGTTTGTACTAATGTCTGTATAAGATTGTAATAATCAGTCATGTGTTAAAGAGACAAAAATTTCTTAAAACATAAGTTTACCCATAACATTGTGTTTATTAAGTTTTATTTTTTCTAGAGCAAGCAACCATAAAAATTAAACAACTGATTAAATAAGAACTGTTATTTTAGAGCACTGTACTGCCATTTATTTAAAAGCTAAACTTGGTTAATGTAGAAACTTCAATGTAATTGTGATGCTATTAATGTGCTCATATCTTTCAGGTATACGAATCTGTAAGGTAGAAACTTTAAAAGAGCATTATTTCAAGCTGGTGTTCTGAAGTTGTATGGTAAAAAAATATATTGGGCATTCATTTACTTCTTATCAATAAGATATGTAAAGTTGTATGTTACTTTTTACATTGGGGAACAATTTAAATGTATTTTTATGTTAATGAGAGTCTAATCTATATAAAGGTTAAAAACTTTCAGCCTTTCTTAAATTCATGTTTTAAATGTGATATCATATGGTGTTAACTAATGTTCATGTGACCTCAAATAATATATGTAATCTTTGTAAAATGATATTTAAAAAAAAACAAAGATCATCTTTAGAAGTAAAACACTTAAGTTTTATAAAGAGCCCTGCCTTACCTGAGATAAGGCTCTGTGTCCCATCTTACTATATGTGAGAATGACTACGAAAGCAGTAGGTCAGATATTATTTCATTTAAACTTATGTTCAAAAGTTGTTTTTTTTTCTGTCAAGATTTCTAGGATCTCAAACAGGGGATATAATGTATAACTCAGCTTAAAACTTCAGGGTAGCTATTACACGAACTAAGTATTTTTACTCTTGTTAAAAAATTTTATTTTGTAATTTCCTTATAAGTGATCTAAAGATTCCTTGTTAGTGTTTTACAGAAGTGTTGCTTTAAGAACACAACATGGGTTAATTTAAGATAATAAGTCATCACCTACAAGACAGACAGAATAATACAGATCCCAGTTAATAAAAAAGATAAATAATTATAAAGTTATAGACATTAAAGCCCAGTACTCTTAATATAAGGCTGTTAAAATTTATTTGCTGGATGATTAAGATTAGGATTTATATTAAAGTTACATGAAAAGGGACAAGAAAACCAATATTTGGCTCTTGCCCTCTGAGTCAGTCTGAATCCAGGGAACAAGGGACTTCTCAAAGAGCTTTGCAACTCTGGGCCTCATATCTTCCCAATTAGGGAGATTAATGAGACCCCTGGAGAACAGAAAGCCAATCAGTGCATTTGCTAAGAAGAGGAGAGTCATCAGAGAAGGGAGACATCCCTGATGCTTCCAAGGGTAGCCACATGGTCAAGCAAGACCTGGACCCACCTAGCGCAAATGGCACTAGCAGAACTGAGAAGCTGCTCTCAAGTTTCCCCAGGAATGACTCCCATAAAAGCTCAGCTGACTGTTAACAATAGATAGAAACAAAAGTCAGTTTGACTGTTTCATGATAAACACTTAGGAAAGACAGTTAAAACCAAAATACAGCCATTCCTGGGCATTTTAAATAATAATATTAATAATAATAATAATAATTTTTTATACACATTATGTTAGCCTCCCAAAATAAGTAAGACTGGAGGCTACAAAGAAGGATTCCCAGAAAGGAATGCCTGATAACTATAAAAAGAGACTATCAAGAGGAGCTGCCAGAGGCAGAAATTTTTAGTTTAAGGCCTACAGATATTCCTAACCTACAGGTAGGGTTGGTGTTTGCTAGTACGATTATCAAGCCCTGAGTAACAAAATTAAAGGTTTCTCTATTACACACAGAGGTCATACTAGTAAAATGATTTTGCAAGATCAGATGATATTAAATCATTAAACTGTATCTTATGGAGAGGGATAACTGTAACACTAAATGTTAAATATTAAGTTGACAGTTCTGATAACTGGGAATATTAAAGCCTGCTGAGGGAACTTCTATACAGTGACATGTTCCAGCTGCTGCAACATTTTTTCAGTACTCATGGTTCTTGTTTCTCACACAGAAGAACCCATCCCCAGATGAATTTACAACCTGTTCTTCCCCAACCAGACTTCAAAACGAACTGATTTCTAAAAGGCAACTCATGTTCCTCAACTGACTTCTAAAAGGCAACTCATGTCCCTTATACTGTGCCCACTCACGTCACTCTCTCTCAGCTCAGAAGAAGCCAAAATGAGTGACGCCTCTCGTCTTACAACTATGGAGCCAAAAATAAATAGAATATCAATATAAGTAATTAATTAAGTCAGGTAAAACCAGGAATCCAATTTTGGGTGAGTTCTAAAAATTTGGAGACTGTTACCTGAGGGATTAAAATTCCCTCATTGCTCTTTCCCTACCCTATCAAAAATTTGGAAGGGACACATTAAAAAAGGGGGAATGATTTGCATTTCTCTGACTGCTAGAGATGGTGAGCATTTTTTCATATACTTGTTGATTGATTGTATGTCCTCCTCTGAGAAATTTCTATTCAGGTCCTTGGCCCATTTGTTGATTGGGTTATTCGTTATCTCATTGTCTAATTTTTTTAGTTCTTTGTATATTCTGAATATTAGCGCTCTGTCTGAAGTGTGAGGAGTAAAGATTTGTTCCCAGGATGTAGGCTCCCTATTTACCTCTCTTATTGTTTCTTTTGCTGAGAAAAAACTTTTTAGTTTGAGTAAGTCCCATTTGTTGATTCTAGTTATTAACTGTTGTGCTATGGGTGTCCTATTGAGGAATTTGGAGCCCGACCCCACAGTATGTAGATCATAGCCAACTTTTTCTTCTATCAAACGCCATGTCTCTGATTTGATATCAAGTTCCTTGATCCACTTTGAGTTAACTTTTGTGCATGGCGAGAGTAAGGGATTCAGTTTCATTTTGTTGCAAATCTCACTCCAGTAAGATTGGCAGCCATTAGGAAGTCAAACAGCAACAAGTGCTGGCGAGGATGTGGGGAAAAGGGTACTGTTGTACATTGCTGGTGGGACTGAATATTGGTGCGGCCAATTTGGAAAGCAGTATGGAGATTTCTTGGAAAGCTCGGAATGGAACCACCATTTGATCCAGCTATTCCCCTACTCGGTCTA